>NC_135326.1:9606221-9933721 GCF_048772815.1 Callospermophilus lateralis | reverse complement strand
GCCAAGCCTCGGGCTGGACGTTCAGCACAGCAGATCGCTTGGGTATGTCAGAGTTTTTTTTCACAGAAACCGACTGGGCACCCGCCCGACGGATCGACCACGGCTGTTTGTGCATGATTATATTATGAACTCCCTCTTAAATTCCTTAGGTTTTCACGACAGCCAACCGCAAGGACGGCCTGAATAAAATCAGCTGGATTTCCGAGTTCAAAGACAACAGAGGAACCCAGTTTTGCATAAGGCAGACGCTTAAATCCCCCTTTTTGTCTCTTGATTGACAGCTGTGCTGTTGAATGCCCACATATTTTTGAACGATTTCTAACATTCTTCTTGCTGTTGATTTTGGCATTTTTATTCTGCAGTGTCCAGAGAGTTGAGAGGATCGGGCTTAGATGGGTTTATTGAATATCCTGGGTTCCAGGTTGGCCAAGGGACATTTGCAACAGCAGAAAGAAGGGGGCTGTGGTATCAAATTCATTTATGCATCGTTACATAGTGATTTTTTTTTTTAAAAAAATTCTGCATCCTGATTTTCTTCTTTAAGCATCTGCTTCTGTATCCAAGGAGTAAGCTGAATAATATGCTATGAACTTGAACTTTCACAGACTATAACTGGGCTCAGTTTCAATTTCTATTGAAATTTTTTTTAAAAAAAAATCAAATGAGCAAGCTTTGAGTATGTTTCCTAATCTCTGTGCAAGCCTCAGAGCTGAGATTTGCACCAGATTTTCCCGAGACTGAGGTGGGAGGATTGTGAGTTCAAGGCCAGCCTCAGTAACTTAAGGAGGCTCCGTCTCAATTTTTTTTTAATGCAAAGTGCTGGGGAGGTAGCTCACTAGTTAAAGCACCCCGGGTTCCATCTCCAATACCAAGAATAAAAAAAAATCATCTAAACTGTTAAGGACTCTTTGAGACTTTTCCTTGCTGGTTCAGTAATTGCACCATTAACAAAATCTCAGGGATTTTTTTAAAAAAAATATAATTAAATAGATATGCATATGTAAATATATCCATGCCCGTATTTATGCACGTATACATGAAATTGGTGCAACAAAAATCTGCTTTTACATAAAGCATTGTGGCCAATGAAACACTGTTCTTTGGAAACTTTATTTTGGAGCTATTAAAAATAACACGTTGAACATTGGAATGCGCATATTTGATATTTGATACTTGGGAACGTGTGTGATATTGATATAGAGAGTACCCTTTGAACTAATCAGGAGGAAAACATATTTTCCTAATAATCTCTGGATTTCAATCGGAATAACTTGTTCTTTTTGATTAATTAAAGAACCACCAAGAAACCCTGTATGAAAATTATATAACTGTTCCTGCAAACTTGTCACAAAAGTATCATTCAAGCTTTAAAAAAAATTTTGATATTTAATCGCCTTCATTTTTTTTAAGAGGCAACCCAGCCATGAAAATATACACTAAAAACCATAACTTCTTGTAGGTCCAGTAATAAAATAATGACAAAACACAATTCCATATTATGGGGAAAACATAGCGTATCACTGTGGATAACCTAGTATAGCACCTCTTGCACAATCCTCACTTACACTTTACCCCACCTCTGGGGGACTCTCATACCTAGGACAATTGTAGTAACTGCGCCAACGTCCTACGCTTTCTGTGCAAAAGCAATTGTTATTTTTTTAAAATTTTTATTTTCTTTTGAGACAAGCCTGTCTAAATCGCTGAGGCTGGCCTCCACCTTGTGATCCTCCTGCCTCAGCCTCTAGAGTCGCCGGGCTTTCAGGTGTGTGCCACGGTGCTTGACTCTGGTCTGGCTTGTATAAACTCCTGAGGGAAAAACAGACCCAGGTGCATCTCTCTGGAAGAACAGGTCACCACCGGCTGGGGACCCCAGGAACATTTACAACCTGGGACCCCCATCTGTTCTCATGAGAGTGTGTCTGGAAGGAGCCCAGTCCTGAGACGGAGAATAATAACCGTAGACAGATGGACTGTGGCTTGAGAGATGGAGGGAGGTGGCTCAGGACTTTCCTTGGGTTGTGTTAGTACCATCTGCTTCTTAGCTTTCCTCAGGGTCTTTCTGGGCTGCCTAAAGCCAGACCTTACATCCAGCTCCCAGGCCTTCTGCACCTGAGTGGGTACTCTCCTCTCTAGTGCTCCGAAGAGCCGGGGATGGGGTACCCATATCTATCTATTTTTTTTCTTTTTGGCGTGCTTTATCTGTGAGCACTCCAGAATTTGAAAAACGCAATTATTTCATCCCTTAATGAGGTGCCGGAGAAAATGAGCTGCTTCCTGGACCGATACATATTTTTCTTCATCAGATGATTAAAACCGTACTCGTCTCTGCCAGGGCCTCTCTTCCCATTAGCCGCCGGAAAATCAGAAGCCTGTCCTTCACCAGCCGAGTGGTGCCCGCCAGAGGGCGGCTCAGGGCCGGCTTCTGTGTCCCGGGCCAGGGCTACGGCTCCTGTGTCCTGTGTCCAGGGCTACGGCTCCTGTGTCCTGTGTCCAGGGCCACGGCTCCTGGGGTGAGCCAGGAGCTCAGGATTCCCACGGGCATCCATCCATCTCTGTACCCAGACGTGCAGGGACACCTTGGTGTCCCAGGTACCCTCAGTCAGGGGGCACCTGAGGGCACCCACGGTGACGCACACACAGGCCCCTGCAATCACACACACACACACTCAAGTATGTGAACATGCAATCTTACATGAAATGCAGGCACCAATAGAAGTTCACATGTTATAATATGTAATACGTAATGATAATAATGATAATATACTCCATCATATTCTACCTTGTATATTATATTTTTATTATTGTTTTATTATAATATATTATAATATGATTTAATACATAATATGATATGATATGATATAATAATATAATATAATTTTATATTATATACATATTATATAGAATGAAATTATACATGATTTTGTAATATCTTTCATGAAAAATTATATATGATCATATATCTGTTTATATATAAACCCTTATGTGTTATATATGATTATACATAATTATACATGTTAAATATAATCCATATAGATTTTATGCAGTCTATATGTTACATTGTATATATCATCATATATGAATCATACATAAAAAATATAAAAAACGATCATATATAATATGACATATATCATATATATGATTTCTACATGATTATATTATACATAATTGTAATAAATTCTATATAATTATATATAGCATTATATATAAATACATATATGATTATATAAATTATATATGAATATATGAATTATATAAATTGTATATGAATATATAAATCATATATTAATTATATATAAATTATACATAAAATATATAAAAATATAAATATATAGAGATATATGGAACATAATTATTTATATAAAAATTATATATCAATATATAAAATCATATATTGATATATAATTATATAAATTTTATTATGATCATATATATCATATCATTTTAATACTTCATATATAATCATAGACACTTTATTATAATTATATATAATTTTTATAATTCATGTATAGTTATATATATTTTATTATGATTCTATATAGTTATATATGAGTCTTTATGACTTATATATAGTTATGTAAAATGTATTATGATCCTGTTATATAGTACATACATAAATCACGCATGTAAAACTCATGACCTTGTATAAATGAATGTGTGTCTATGTGATTTATCATTTGCATATTCATGCCAATCTACTTATATATGCGTATAATTATATCAACTTGATTAGCACGTCACCTACTTACCTGTGATGGTGCAGGTTTTACATGAAGCCACGTCCCATCCTGCGTAGAACCGTGGACATGATCAACTGCCTGCACCGTAGCTGTGCCAAGTGTTTGTAACTGCTCATCAACACAGCACCACCTGCACGCACTGGTGAGGGCAGCCACAGCACAGTCCAGGTCCCTAGGCACCTGTACCTTGCTGGGGTTTGGCTGCGGTCAGTGACCTTAGGTGACGATTCTTCCTTCCTCCCCTCTGACCACTGGACGTTGGTAGGAGCTGGTCCACTGCAGAGCCCACCCACACTCTGGGGGCTGGATTTACTTCCCTTTTCCTTTTACCTATTTCATTGCTAGTCGTCCACAAGCAGAGCCCAGAAAAATTTATTTTCATCAATAAACACCTCTTTTGAGCGTGTGCCTATTTGGTGGTGCGACCTCATGCCGCCATTTACAACAAAGCACGTCGGTGTCCATCCTAGCTGAGCTGGATAGTCTTCCAAGGGGGTCCGTCCTGCAGGGGAGACACAAGATTTTAATGGTGACTCTCTGTGGTGGGAAAATAGCCCCGTAAAATCCATCCTGCAAAATGGCAGGGTTTTCTTCTTTTTTATGGCTCAGTAATATTCCATTGTGTATCTATGCCACATTTTTTTTTTTTATCCGTTCACCCACTGAAGGGCGTCTAGGCGGGCTCCACAGTTTAGCTATTGTGGACTGAGCTGCTATAAACAGGGATGTGGCTGTGTCCCTGTCGTGGGCTGTTTTTAAGTCCTTGGGGTAAAGTCGGAGGAGAGGGACAGCTGGGTCCCACGGTGGTTTCATGATCCCAAGCAATGGCTCTTGTCGTCTGGCTGCAAACTTGGACAGACTTTCTGGAAAGCACAGAACCATCGCTGCACATCCACCCTTTAGGGTCCGGTGGTACCCCATTGAGGACCGGTCATTCTTCTCCCCTCCCTTCACTCCCCTCTGCCTAATCCGAAGCACCTCGATTCTTCCCTAGACCCCCCCCCTTTATTGTGAACCAGCATCCCCAGGTCAGAGAAAGCATTTGGACTTTGGTTTTGGGAGACTGGCTTATTTTGCTTAGCGTGACAGTCTCCAGCTCCATCTCTATGACTGACAAGCGCCCTCATTTCCTTCTCCAGGGCTGAATATTATTCTTCCCGAAGCAGTGCCATCGCTTGCCTACCTTTCCCCACTTTGTAGGACATTTTCAATAATATCAAGATGACTTCGGGTGTCCAGGAGGCTGCAGATAGGTCTAAGAAGGGTAGAAAAAAATACCACCAGGTTTGCAATTCATATCTGAAAACCAGCCCACGTTTCTCAGCCTATTATTAAAAAGAGCTGATACTCCTCGGGATAAATGTCAGTATTTGGAGTTGTGACAAGTCTGTTAGTGAGGCAGTGCACACCCTGCACCTGGACATGAGTCATCTTATTTTAAAATTTTGCATCACTAGCCAGGGGTGGTGGTGCACACCTATAATCCCAGCGTCTCAGGAGGCTGAGGCAGGAGGATGGTGAATTCAAAGCCAGCCTCAGCCAAAGGGAGGCCATAAGCAACTCAGGGAGACCCTGTCTCTCAATAAAATGCAAAATAGGGCTGGGGACGGGGCTCAGGGGTCGAGGGTCCCTGAGGTCAATCCCCAGAATGAAATAATAATAATAATAATAATAATAATAATAATAATAATAATAATAATTCTGCATAGATAGAAATAAGGTAGTAAATAATTCTAGGAAGTGTAATTAAGGCAAAGAAACATGTTTTCTTTTTCATAATGAATCAAAAAGGCTCTGAAATTAATAAAGGTCCTATTGTTCATCTAACAAATACTTCAAACAACGGACAAATAATCAAACAAAATAATGGACCAAAAAAAATGAAGATATTTTGTCCACAATCAACGCTGCTCTCCTTCGTCAGAACACGGTGTTCTTTTTTCAAAAGACACGTAGCCCGAATGTAAAAATGAAGGGATTTTATTTTAGCAAGATCACAATTTGTTATGACCCAGATTCCAAGAAGAGAGAGTTCTTCACTAGGAGAAAAGTGTGTAAATTCTTTCTTCCTTGCAGACTCAAGAATCCAGGCGGACCCACGTTGCCACGCTTGGCATGGCTCCCTGGTCTGTGACGGCCGAGCAGATTTGCAAAAATGCACGTATGTCTGCAGGTATAAAGGTGTCGGGGGGCGGGGGCTGCCTTCCAAAGTCAACGTTTTGAGCCTGCGTCGCCATCGTGCAACGAACATAGATTCACTTAAGATAAAACAGGCATCATTTCCATGACGGGAGCCACGGTATCTAAATCAGGTGGCAGACAGCAGACTCATCTTTTTAAAATTCATTTTTTTTTTTTGCATGCTTTAAATGTCTGAGTAAGATCGATGATCTTCGAATCACAGAGAGAGAGACTTCCAAGCTGTGCAAAAACACACGTCAGACATGCACCTTGTTGTTTTAGATGTTTGCTTTGCTTTCCTAGAGAGCAAACCTGTCCCCTCTTGCCTGCCCTCGGAGAGGAATGTCTAAGCAACCTGAGACCTGGTTACTTTTTTTTTTAATCCAGCGTCTTTGAGGGTGGGGGGGGGGTCTTCTCTTGCCAATTCTGCAAGTGTCTGATGCTCTGCAAACAGGGAGGGACCTCAGTCCCAATAGAGAGAGAGGATCCGTCCCGGAGTCTTTGCAAGCAGACCAGCTACCCTTATATCTGTGACCCACGGTTGCTGCAGATTATTTAGCAGAGAAAGGGTAACACGTCCTCCTTGATCCTTGGGGTCATCCGTCCACACCTAGCTGCTCATTTTGGAAAAATGATCCTGCTTTCCGAGTTGACTGTGTGTCTGTGCAAAAAAAAACCCACTTTTGCAGGAGTGAGCTGAATTGGAACCTCAGGGTCCATACAAGGGGGAGCTGGTACATGTCTGCACCACGCCCAAGCATGCTGGCCGGGTTATTATTAATTTTAACCTTCTTTGCTATATCTATTGATCTAGCAGTTTCTCCACAGCCTCCCAGTTGATGCACACACCAGGATTAAGAACTGTGACAGGTGCCGGGTGTGGGTGATGCACATCTGTCATCCCAGCGGCTCTGGAGGCTGAGGCAGGAGGATCGCCAGTTCAAAGCCAGCCTCAGCCAAAGGGAGGCCCTGAGCAACTCAGGGAGACCCTGTCTCTGAATAAAATGCAAAATAGGGCTGGGGACGGGGCTCAGGGGTCGAGTGTCCCTGAGTTCAATCCCTGGTACCTTCAGCTGCCTGCACCTTGGAGCATCTCTGTTCCCGGGGGGGGGGGGGGGGGTCCCAGGTGGGTTTTTGCAAGGACTAGCAGACACCTGCATAGGTCAGGGTGCACAGTGCAGGACGGCAGGCGTTGGTAGGGTTGATAATTCGGGGAAATGGACTTTAGATCTATTGCTCAATGTCTGTTAAGGCCCTGGCTGTTGTTGCGGGATCCATTGGAAGCAATTTGCGGGGCTGATCTTCAGGACAAAATGTGACATTTGCATTTCCCAAATTCCCCTTCCGTCTTCTCGAGGTCATGCACAGGCCCAGCTCAGGGGAAACGGTTGTGAGGTTTTCCCTGCAGCATCCGGGAGCACGGAATTCCCCCCCTGTCCCCCTCCACGTGTCCCTCAGAGACGGTTTTTTGTTTTTTTTTTTTTTGGTGAAAAGCACGCTCTGTTCTCTCAAGCCCTGCTGAGTCTTGGCAGGAAGTAAAAATCTGCTCATTCGCATTCTCAAGGCGTCGCCCCTGCTCTGAAGTGAAACCTCCAGGCGTCCCCAGGGGGGGGGGGGGCTCTGGGGACCTACAAGGACCAGGCACCAGGCAGCAGCGGAGCCCACGTGCCCCCGGCAAAGCGAGAGCCCAGGTGCAGCTTGACTTCTGGAGATGCACCTGTGAAAATCTTGGAGCGTATTTGCAGGATTCAAGGAGGGCTGATGGTAGAGTCGACTTCCTCCGGATTTACGTGTGCTGGGCTTAATCAGGAAATCTTGGAAAAAAGACATTTCTTAGGAAACGGGGCTGCCTGGGCCGATGGTAAAAATGACTTATTTGTGGCCCAAGTTATAACCATGAAGCTGCAGTAATGGTGCGTGTGTGTGTGTGTGTGTGTGTGTGTGTGTGTGTGTTTGTGCATAAAATAAACATCAGGTTGCATGCATATTTTTGAATTCATGCCTATAAATGCCTGCCATGAAGTATGATATATTAGTACATAGCAGGTACCTATACTCTGGGCTATCTATAGTGCATTACCTACATAAAATATGTCTGATTATATTGCAACCTCTCTATAGGATAGACAGCATGTGTTGTGTATTAGACAGGAGGTGTCCCCCAAAAGCTCATGTGGGAGGCCGTGCAGGAACATTCAGAGGTGAAATGATGGGGTTAGGAGAGGTGTAGACTGATAGTGGATTAATCCACTTGGATGGAGTCACTGGGTGTAGACTAATAGTGGATTAATCCACTTGGATGGACTCCCTGAGTGGTGACTGCAGCAGGTGGGGTGTGGCTGGAGGAGGGGGTCCCTGGGCTGTGCCTTGGGGGTCTCTGTCCTGTCCCTGGTGACAGAGCTCTCTCTGCTCCCTGGTGCCCTGTCCTGAGCTGCTCTCCTCCTCCAGGCCCTGCCGCCATCTTGTTCTGCTCCCCTTGGGCCAGAGCCATGGAGTCGGCCAATTGTCGACTGAACCTCGGACACCGTGGGCCAAAATTATCTCTTCTCCTCCAATGGCTCCCACGAGATCTTTGGGTCACGGTAACAATAAAGGGTTTAAGGCAAGGATCGGAAGCGTGGGAATCTACGTGCTGTGGAAAGTTCTAGTTTGTGATTAGGTAGGAGTGACGTGAAGGCTGAGAACCAGAGCTGGGCTATTGGGACATCCATCTGGGTTGATGGAAGAAAGCAGAGAAAATTGGAAAGGTCTCGGAGGGATGAATCTAGAAGAGGTAGAAATGTTAGTTCAGGAGGATGAAGGAGGAGGTGAGTCAAAGGATGATGGATAAACATGTCGGAGGACAAAGAGATGTCGGGTTGAGATACGCCGATTGAGTTTGTTAGCGTAGACGATGAGAGGTGTCACTTGTCACGGCTTGGATCTGGAGTGTCCCCTTAGATCTCCTGTGATGAAGGCTGGGTCCCCAGTGCAGCAAGATTCAGAGCTATGGCTTTTAGGAAATGACTGGATCATGACGTTGGAGCTCATTCGTGGATTAATCCATTTGAGATTTGGATGGACCACTGAGAGGTGGGACCTAGCTGAAAGAAGAAGGTCATTGGTGTGCACTGGAAGGGATCATCTTTCCTTTGTCCCTTCCTGTCTCCCCCTCCCTCTTTCTGCTCTGTAGGTGCCATGAGCTGAGCATCTTTCCTGCCCCATGCCCTTCCGCCATCTTGTTTCTGATGTGGAGCGAGCCAACCATGGATGGAGAACTCTGAAACCATGAGCCAGAATACACTTTCCCTTCTCCAACTTAGAGTCCAAGATGTTGTGTGTCTCCAACTCTACCTCTAGGCCTTAAGAAACCTTTTACCTAGGGTGGGTCTTTGCCTACGTGGCTATGGGTCCGTTAATCTGAAACACAGGGTCCTGTGGTTTGTCCTTTTGGAAAGTCAAAGTGGATTTGAATCCCCATCTTGAGGTATTAAAAAAAATGCAAACAATCCAACTGCATTGTTTAGATGTGTGGACTTTGGAAGGGGACAGATAGCAGATGAGATCATGAGAGTAGAGACCCCACAACTGAATCCTAGTAGTTTTATAAGAAAAAAAGTAGAGTAGAGGAGCTATGGCTTGTCTCCTGCAACATGATACCCTATGTCACTTCAAGATTCTGCCACCCACAGGGCACCTCTAGACCCCAGATCCTTCACAGGGTAATCCCTGAGTTTGAACCCAAACAACCTTTTTGCTTTAAAACTGACCTAGCCTCTGGCATTGTGTTATTAGCAACGGAAGCAGGAGGATACCTGAAGTTAATAAAGCCCCTTGCTACAGAAACTTTCAAGAATATACCAGTGAGCTCGAGCATTTGACAAAGATCATCTCGAGTATGTCAAGCATTTAATATTTGCCAGCTCCCGTTGGTGCCCATTTTCATGCAGAACAAGATTGAGTGCACCCAGTTCACCATGATGCCTCCTGTGCTTATAAACCTGCCTGTCAATATCTGTTAATGCAGCACCAACGAATGAACGTCTCCAGTTATGGCTTGGCTTCCACCTGGCTGGAATAATGTTTAAATTACAAACATAAATAGCATCCCAGTGCGTGTCAACGAGGAATGAGAGCCCCGCAAATTCAAGGGGCTGGAAGGATTTCATACCCGATTGGTAAAATCCAAAGTTCAACAACAGAGCGGCAAAGCTGTTGGGAAACAAGGAGGCTGATACATACTTGGTGGGAGAAAAGAAGAAAGTTCCATTTCTCGGGGACACAGTCGGGAATATGTACCAAGATGGCGGCTCTACTTAAGAATGGGCCCAGCCACTTGCCGGGAGGGATTCTAATCTGGGGATAAATAACACATGCTGACATTTTTCACGTCCGTGTTTCTGTCACGGCCAAAGATGAAACAACCTGTCAATCTACTTGATGAGATGATTTGCAGGTTTAGAAGCAAAAGAAAGAAGGTCACCTTAGGAAAGGATTTCAAAAGGATTTCAGGATGCACCTTTAACTTGGGGATAAAAGTCAAGTTCCTTTCAAATTTTGACGGAAAACCAAGAGTGAAGAAGGACATCTGTACGTTTGCATGCATATTTAAATCTGTGTTTGTATTTATGTGTTTATGAGAAACAGATAAAGAAGAACAAGACGCACTATGTTATTTTTTTAAGGAAATACAACTGTGCGCAACTGAAATAATGAAGATTAACTGCTCACAGTTCAGGAGGGTCTCAGTGCAATGTTACCTGGGGCTGGGGGAGATCCTAGACCCCAGACCCGACTGTTCTCAGCTCTGAGGCTGCAGCCCGAGGTCCAGGCGGGGCCGACCGCGGTCAGCTGAGGCTGCTTCCTGCTCCCAGAGGCACCTTCTCCTGGGTCCTCCATGGTGGACGGGCAGGGGGCTCTCGGATCTCTCTGATAAGGACCCTGGTCCCCTTCATGGGCTGCACCCCATGAGCTCAGCCCCTCCCAGAGCCCCCCTCCACACCAGCACCTGGGTGAGGGGTCAACACACCACCTTTGACTTGTGTGGTTACAGGAGGTTCCAACTGCCATATTGGTTTGGGGCATTTATTGTATGAGGTTCAAGCTGCCATATTGGTTTGGGGCATTGCCTACATGAGGTTCCTGCTGCCATTTGTGTTCAGGGCACTTATTGCATGAGGTTCCTGCTGCCATGTTGCTTTGGGGCATCTATTTGGTGAGTTTCCTGCTGCCATATTGGATTGGGGCACTTATCACATGAGGTTCGGGCTGCCATATTGGTTCAGGGAATTTAGGGATCACTGAGCCCCTTTTTAGGTTGAAAGGCCAGAGGAATGGAGCTGCACCCTTTGGCTTTCAGATTCGAGGGTGCGTCTGCAAAGGGCACCCACCCGAGGGCCCCTGGCACGGCCAACATCAAGGGGTTGTGCCCCGTGGCTAGTGGAGGGGTCTGGTACCTCCAGATGGTCCATTAGGGTCCCCTTAAATGATTGACAGCTGATGCTCCCAGCTCTGCAGCTGCAGCCCGAGGTCCAGGTGGGGCAGCCAGGGGTCAGCTGAGGCTGCTTCCTGCTCCCAGAGGGTGCCTTCTCCTGGGTCCTCCATGGGGGACGGCAGGGGGCTCTCTGGGTCTCTTTTATAAGGATCCTGGTCCCTTTTATAGGCTGTACCTCGGGAGCTCAGCCCCTCCCAGAGCCCCACCTCCAACACCAGCCCCTGGGGTGAGTATTCAACATGTGATTTATATATTATTGCCACGGTCTAGATATGCTCCCCCATATCTAGACCACAGCAATATTCTATAAATCTGTGTGAAATTATCTGACGGGGCCAGCAGGCCTGGGTGTATGGACACAGGCAAAATAAGGCTTGCTGATATCTATTTACTTGCACATCCATTTTTATGTTTTGAAACATGTGAAAGAATTGCCTACAAAAGTAAACAGAAAAAATAACCATGTGCTTTAGGAAGTCATAGAGGCTTAGTTGTTTTTCTGGATGTTGATCATTTTAGATTTAATAATCCTGCATTATAAAAGGTTTCTTCCTGAATTATTGAAAACGCAAGGCTTCATGTTCAGAGGTTTACAAATATTACACGTGCATCTAATTCTGTGCCTGTGAAATTTCATAAATATAGTCATGAAAATTTTGCAGTGATTGAACGTAGCTTATGTAAACTTAAATATGTACTTTTCAATGTGCATGTTAAATATAGAATATATTTAATGGGCACATCAATGTGTGTATATATAATAATTTTATTAACCATAATCAAAATATAATCATGATCATTGATTTTATTTGATATGATTAAAATATAAAATTGTTAAGACTGATTAGCATTATTAATTCATTATGCATTAATAAAGAAATAGTTGTTAGTAACTGATATGATTGAATATTGATTGGTCATAAGTGATATATGGTATATATCATAATGTCATTATGAATCTTTTCCATTCAAAGAAAAAAAGAAAGATCATTCTGCGATTTTTCTGCTTTTGAATAGAACAGCATTTGTTGATTTGTTCTGTGGTAATTCATCTTACATCAATAATTTCAGAGCTGTTTATTCTTAAATGTGTGCCTTCCTGTCTATGATTTTTGTATTTATCTTCGACAATGATATTATTTTCTTATTTACAATTTAAAAAAAATATTTTCTTCTGTGTTGACCATGAGATGCTTGATGTGTATTAAAATAATGGTGGTGTGTGCTTTATTCATTATTTTGAAGGGGATGGTCCCCATAATTTGTCATCAAAAATGGATTTTTTTCCCTTCAATTTAAATCTCCTAATTTTTTTTTTAATGGTACAAGGGATTGAACCCCAGGGTGCTTAACCACTGGGCCATATCCCAGCTTTTTCTATTTTCTATTTCAAGACAGGATGTCACTGAGTTCTTTAGAACCTTGCTGAATGGCTGAGGCTGGCCTCCAACTTATGATCCTCCTGCTTCAGCCTCCTGAATTACTGGGTGCACAAGTGTGTGCCACTGTGCCAGGCAAATGTCCTGATGCTCTGCCTGTCGAATTTGGGAATGATTTTCCATTTTAACCCGTGTGTCTGCATCTCTGAAGATGTGCATGAGATTTTTGGGTGTGAATACGTGCAGGCACCGATCCATCGTACAGATACACGACACTTAAAATGCGTTTTGATTTGCAGGATACACACCACACACCTGCAGGTGTCGTACGTTCTTAAGCCTAGAGCTGTTTTATAATTTTAAGTAAACATACAGATGCTGGCTTATTTGTAAGAGTGACAGCCCTTCGAATTCGAGAGACAGAGTGATCAGTAAAAAGACCCCTTTACCTTGACTTGTCTGCACACATATTTGATGTTAAGCTTCTTGATACAAATAAAGGACCAGTCAAAATGTTCCATCAAGGGCCTCTCTTTAGGGTTATTATTCGGGACACTTTTTCTCAATATTAATGTGAGAACTCCCTATTGCCAGTTTGAGATTTCCTCCCTTTAATTTTTTCCAGGTGAAGACCTATATGGAATTATGAAAGAAACATGTAATTATAGCAAGTTGAATGAAAGCAAATTCTGGGAGAGTTCAGCACATCCTGAGGCAGGAGCAGAATGGGAAATAGACAACTTTGACTAAAAATGCATTATGAAATCACAGAGCATTCAAATAGACTTTTTTTTTTTTTTTCCTTTTGGGGACCGAAATTCAGAAAGAACACGATACGCCCACAAAATGTCGGAGTTTCTCCAACATTTCTCCTTAAGGAAAAAAGTAGGGACCTATTATAAAATTGAATAGATCATTTTGAACATGAATAAGACGATGAACAAATAATAAAATCTCATTTTTCAGGAACTGTGGCTGGGAGAAGACTTGAGAAACCATATATATATATATCTGATAAAGGATCAATAGCCAACATACATAAAGAGTTCTTGGGCTAGGGGTGCAGCTCAGTGGGACGGGGCTTGTGTAGCCTGTGCATAGGTCCATCTTCAATTCCTAGTAGTTTAAATATAAAGGAGAAAGACTTTTCACAATCACAAGTAAAAGAACACAGCAAGTCCAGGTAGAAAATAAACAAAATACATAAATGGAATTCTCACCAAAGAGTCTGCGTCAATGACAAAGAAGCCTGTTTTTAAGAGTGTATCGTACGCCATCATGCATTAGTGACGGGCAAAGTGAAATCACAAGAAATATCACGACACGCCAGGTTCAGTGGTGCACACCTGTAACCTGGGAGGCTGAGGCAGGAGGATGGCAAGTTGGAGGCCAGCCTCAGAAACTTAGCAAGGCCCTCGGGAACGTGTGCCTTGTCTCAAAATAAATAAATAAATAAAAGAATTAGATGAGTTCATAAGGATGGGGTCCTCACGATGACATTAGTGGCTTTATAGAAAGAACAAAGACCCGGGCTACCATGATTGTTCTGTTTCCCCCAAGATACCCTCCGCCATATTGAAATGCAACAAGAAAGTGTCACCAGATGCCAGCTCCCTGCTCCTGAAGATTCACCTTCCAGAGCCATGAGCCAAATAAACTTCTCTTCTTCATAAATGACCCTGTCTCTGGTACTCAGCTATAGCAACAGAAAATGAGCTAAGGTAACTACAAAGTCAGATGGATTCTCCTTTACAAAAAAAACGTCCCCGAAGGACTAGGGGACCTGTGAGTGTCTGTAAAGAGATCCTCTACTAGTCTATGCATTCTTTCTCTTTGAATCAGATCACATTGAATAACCTTGCACATATTATCTATGACTGAAGATTACAGAGAGCCCCTGTTATGATGCTATAACAAAATACCACAACCCGGATGTCTTAAATAGCAAAAATGTATTCCGTCCAGGCTGGAGCCAGAGGTTCAGGCATGGGCAGGGCTTGATCCTTCTAAGGCCTCTCTCTGGGGCTCACGGAGGCTGTCTTCTCCCTGTGTCCTCCCAGGGTCATCCCTCTGTGTGCGTCTGTGACCTCACCTCTTCTTCAAGGACCCAAGTCCTGTTGGATTAAGGTCCTTCCTTAATGATAAACAAATGCAGTCACACTCTGAGAGAGAACTCGAACTCAGTGTCTGACCTGGAGGGACAGTCTTTGACGTGGGAGGAAATACGTCCACACTCATTTCCAAAAGAAACCAAGAAAAAGATCAAGTTAAAGCTAAAGTATTCGTCTTACAGTGGCCCTATCTACGACAGAAGATCGTAGGACAATCCTGAACCTCAAGTCATATTTCAAGATAACGTGCACTCATTTTTTCCATTTTGACTTCTATTTGCTCTCTGCTGCAAATATGTGCTTTTTAGAAACGAGCATGTATAAAAGGACCGAAGGAGATATTTCCCAATTTATTTCATATATATATTTTTGAACATTTTTATTATAGGCTGATTTTTTTCTTCACTGTGACCAAAAGATTTGAGGCAAGATCAATTTTAGAGGAGGAAAAATCCATTTGAGACTCATGGTTTCCAAGGTTCAGTCCATGGTGGCCGACTCCATGGCTCTGACCCAAGGGGAGCAGAACAAGATGGCGGCAGGGCCTGGAGGAGGAGAGCAGCTCAGGACAGGGCACCAGGGAGCAGAGAGAGCTCTGTCACCAGGGACAGGACAGAGACCCCAAAGGCACAGCCCAGGGACCCCCTCCTCCAGCCACACCCACCTGCTGCAGTCACCACCCAGTGGGTCCATCCAAGTGGATTAATCCACTGATGAGGTCACACCTCTCCTAAACCAATCATTCCAACCCTGCATGGTCTCACACATGAGCTTTTGGAGACACCTCAGATTTGAATCACAACAATTTCTTTTTCCAGAAATAATGAACAGATATGATACTCCGTTCAGGGGGAGATTCTGGGCTTGTTTATTTAACATTTACTTTATTGCCTCTTGAACTGGGTTTTGCTTAATGAGTCTCACCTAAATAGCTGTTTACGGGTAAAGAATAGCTCAGAATATTAATGAGGAAACTACATCTATACTGAACAAAATATCCGTGTTGACCTGAAACCAAGATGAAATCCAGGCAAATGGCCTGAACTGTTCAGTGGAAGAAATAGATCTACCAATTCCTTACCTTTAGGAAAATCATAATAATCCTTTCTGAACATTGTTGGTGACCTAAGTGACAAAATCAAAGAGAAACATCTTATTTGAACTTTTATTGCCTCAGCCTCTCAGGAAGCTAAAAACTCAAATCCTGAGATGCTGATTCGCAATGGATGGGTAGATAAAGAAAATGTGGTTTATATTCACAGTGGAATATTACTCAGCCACAAAGAAGGGTGAAATCATGGCATTTGCAGAAAAATGAATGGAACCAGATACAGTGATTTTTTAACCAAAATAAACTGGACACAGAGAGTCACGGGTCCTACCTTTTATGTTTCATGGGGAGCTGGAGGACCCGAGTTCCCTTATTATCAGATATTATCAACAAAAATTAGTCTAATGAGTCTTCAGTCCAGAGATGAATGATCAGGGTATTGGGCAGAATAAAACCATGCTCTTGAGAATAATGAGGGACATGAACGCAGACTCCAAGGATTGGTGTGTTACAGCCACCATTATTACCGTAGACCCTTCACTTTAGATACATCATCGTCTGTGTTGGAGTGACATATATTTGTGATCATTCAATTTATTTCCTTTGTTAACCTGTCACATGGGAACAGTGATCTGGATAATAATCATAGTTGACTAGTACCACTGGTTCCAATATGGTTATCTTGCATTTGTTTATATATCCATCCATCCATTTATACATTGTTGCATGCATTCCTCCATCCTTCATCCATCCATCCATCCATCCATCTGTCCACCCATCCATCTACCCATTCATTGTAAATCCATCCATCTATCCATCCATCATCCATCCATTTATCTATTCACTCATCCATCCACCCATCCATTCATCTGTAAATCTACCAATCTATCCATCCATCCATCATCTGTTCATCCATCAGTTCATGCATCCATCTATCCATCCATTTGTCCATACATCATATTTCCATCCAACCATCCATCTTTCTATCCATCCATCCATCCATCCATCCATCCATGCATCTGTAAATCCATCCATCATCTTGCCATCCATATATCCATCCATCCACCCATCCATTTATACATTCATTAATTTATCCACTCATCCAGTCATCTATAAATCTATCCATCCATCCATCCATCCATCCATCATCTGTTTATCCATCTGTCCATTCATCCATTCATCCATCTACCTAGTTATCCATGTATTCATTCACCCTTCCATCCATTCATCAACCTACCCACATACACATCATCAATTTACCTACATATCCATCCACCCATCATCATTTTCTCTTCCATCCATCCATTTATCCATTCATTCATCTTCACTCATCCATTCTTCTATAAATCCACCAATCCATCCATCCATCATCCATCCATTCACCTATCCACCCATCCACTCATCTGCAAATCCATCCATCCAACAACCCATCCACCTTTCCATCCATCCATCCATCTTTCTATCTATTGATTAACCCATCCATCCACCACTAATCCATTCATCCATTCATCCATTCATTTATTTGTAAATCCATCCATGTATCCATCCATAATCTTTCCATCCATCCATTCATCCCACCATCCATCCATTATCTGTTCATCCATCCATCCATCCATTTATCCATTCATTCATCTATCCACTCATTTAGTTATCTGTAAATCCACCAATCTATCCATCCATCCATCATCTGTTCATCCATCTGTCCATTCATCCATTCATCCATACACCCACCATCTACCTAATTATCTGTGTATTTGTCAACCTTTCCATCCATCCATCAACCTACCCATGTACACATCATCAATTTACCTACATATCCATCCACTCATCATCATATTTTATCCATCCATCCATCCATCCATTTATCCTTTCATTCATCTTCACCCATCCATTCTTCTGTAAATCCACCAATTCATCCATCCATCCATCCATCCATTTACCTATCCATACATCCATTCATCTATATATTCATCCATCCAACAATCCATTCATCATCCATCCATCCATCCATCCATCCATCTTTCCATCCATCCTCCCATCCATTCACTCATCCATCTTTCTATCAATCCACCCATCCATCCACCTGACAATTCATCCATCCGTTTATTTGTAAATCTATTCATCCATGCATCACCTTTCCATCCATCCATCGTCTGTTCATCTACCCATCCATTTATCCATTCATTCATTTATCCACTCATCCAGTCATCTGTAAATCCATCCATCTATCCATTCTTCCATCCATCATCTGCTCATCCATCTGTCCATTCATCCATCCATCCACCATCTACCTAATTATCCGTGCAATCGTCCAGCCCTCCATCCATCCATCAACCTACCCCACATACCCATCCTCGATCTACCTACATATCCATCCACCCTTCCTCCATCTATCCACTTATTCTCCCATCTATCCACTTATTCTCCCATCTATCCACTTATTCTCCCATTTTTAACAAGGTCATTGGTGTTCATGGGCCCGCGTGCCAACCCAAGAATGAGAATATCACCAACACATTCCACCCACCTACGTGCTGTCTCCCTTACTACCATCTGCCCATCTCTGCCACGCATGTCACCAATATCTTGAAGGTTCATTGACACTTTTTTACATGTTTTTTTTTTTTTAAATTTAACGAGCTCTGCTCTATTTTTCATGAGTGTTGGAATCTCCATGTGCCACCTTGGAGCATGCAGGGGACGCTGCATTTGCAGAAATCCTACAAGTTCTTGAGGACAGTTTTCCATGATGGATGCTTCTTCGTCCCCCATTGGCTCGGTGGGAAGACGGCATGGGTCTCATTCGGCACCAACCTGTTCCTTCTGATACTGCAGAACTTCCTCCGCCATGTTCCTTGCATTGAAGAAAATGATTGATCTCATGGGTTTGCCTGACGGCTTTTGACAGGAGACCCTTCATGATGACATGAGCCACAGAGTATTTCAGGTCACCCAACTACCTGGGGAGACATACAAGCTCCATTTGCCAATTTAGCTTACAGGTGTGCAGAAATGATATTGGCTTTATATTTTTAAAAATTCCCCCCAAATCCTACACAAGACCTGCGTGCTTTCCAGATCTGCATGCTAAGGAATTGCTCACCGTCGGTTGGATCTCCTTGAAAACATGTGTACCGCGGGGACTTTGATCACACACCATCTGCAAATTTCTTGTTAGCTGTTACAGGTATGCTATTCTGATTTTTTTTTTTTTTGCAAAAGCAATACTTTGGAGAATGCAGAAAATTATCACGATTGGAAAACATGATCAGAGCCTTCGCACACACGTATGCTGAGATCACCGTTCAGTTTCAGCCTGGGAAATCTGTTTGGGTGGCCCTGGGCTGGTTTTCGAGGTCTGCTTACCTGAGTTACATAGTGTTTTTACTGTCAGAATATTATCACTGATCCCCCATGATGGATCTGTATCTTCTCACCTCTTTATTCTACCATATTTTCTAGATATTGGCTACTGACATATAGTGTCCTTGCAGCCCACAAAAATGTACAAGAAATTGAAAAAGCAATTTTCCTGGGGCAGGCAGATATTCACACTGAACTTTGCATGATGATTTTCACACGATAGATAATAACTCAGCCAGAAAAAAAAAATCCTGCCTTTGAAGGTGACTAGCTTATATTTAGTCAACTTCTTGGCATGAAAAACTCTATTTCATTTGATTTTTTTGGTACCAGGGATTGAACTCAGGGGCACTCAACACTAAGCCCCGTCCCCAGCCCTATTTTGCACCTTGGATGCTGATTTCCTCAGGCATTTTGTTATGGCAATGTAAAGCTAATACAGCTTTTTCCTTCATTCCGTCCTCCTTCCTGTCCTCCCTCTCTTCCTCCCCCGCATAAAGACTGCTCGGGGACCACAGAGGCCACCACAGAAACTCATTGGGGAAAGTTTTACAAACCAGTTGGAGAATCGAAAGCTGAGAGGCACATCCCCAAACCCCACAAATATCAAGACAGGAAACTAAGCAGTATCAGAAGGAGTGTTGACATCTTTGGGCAGAAGCTGGCTTGGACAACCCCGGACCCAACTAGGTCATCTTGAAACACAAGAGCAGCTTGATAAGAGAGCACCTTCCATTCCTTGGACTCCATGAGCTAATCCAAGATGGCGACCGGATCCTGAGTAGTGGCCACTAGGGGCCAAGAACTGATGGGGAATCTGGTGGAACCAGCTCCCATCAGTCCCTCTGGCTGGGATGATGGACAGATTGAACCAGGATGAGCTTCAACTTTCCAGGACCCCAGGGATGGACCACTCTGCTGCAGTCAGCAAACTCAGGCGTCTCTGTGAATCCAGATATTCCACCAGGACCCTGTGACTCGGTGGGCGCCAAAGAATTTGCATTTCTATGCTTGCATTTGTCTTTGAATTTACAAAATCCTTTCAAGATCTGCTGCACGGTCATCTCTGGTGGAATCATCCTTATCTTCCAATTTCTGATGGCGACGAGTCGCAAGGGATTTTTAAGAACTTGGCCACACGTATCTGAAGATAAATGCCCATTTAACTCCCGTTCTGCGTATTCCTACGTAGGTGGCTTAAGTAAAGTGATCCATTCTACGATATGATTTAAAACTCTTGAGTGAATTAGCAACGTAGAGCATACACATCAATCCATGGGCATGAATGCAAATATGAGCAGGCATAGAATCATAAATTTATATATATCCGCCTGCAACACAGTCAGAATTCATTTGGGGGGTGACGGCCAGGAAAAGAGAGTGAAGCAAAAAAATAGAAATCAAAAATGCCGAAAAGATGCTAAATGATGGATGGGAAATTGTCTGACGTGGATTGGAGCCTGCTTCGCTGTCAACGGGGGGAAGGCAAAGAGGCGTCTGATCAGCTGATTTTTTTATTGAAACATTTCTTTTGCTTGGCAAGCTGCAAAGTACAGAATGCCTTTGTCCAGGAGAGAATTTGATCGATCAGCTGTAGCAGGCTTTCCAGTGGCCGCTGCTCCGTCGAGAGGGACAGGGGACGTGAGAGGTGACCTCCAGGTGACGATCTCGCTTGATATCTCTAGGAAAGAGACGTCTTTTCCGGTCAACGTTGGAAACACTGGCAGCGTCCACTATGGGTCTTGGCGCAGGGGACACAAGTCGATTCGCCAACCTGAGTCAAAGGTATGCAATTGCTTCCCTGGGAAAACACAAGTCAAGGAGACTTGTCACGAGAGAATTTGGGTTCAGACTTGGGTCCCGTCCCCAAGATGTCTGTGATGGTTTAGATGGGAGGAGTCTCCAAGTAGCTCCTGGGTGACATACGGTAAAGGAAGTTCAGAGGTGAGAAGATGGGTTAGGAGAGGTGTAATCTAGAAGTGGATTAATCCACTTGGATGGACTCACTGGGTGTAGACTCATAGTGGATTAATCCACTTGGATGGACTCACTGAGTGGTGACTGCAGCAGGTGGGGTGAGGCTGGAGGAGGGGGTCCCTGGGCTGTGCCTTTGGGGTCTCTGTCCTATCCCTGGTGACAGAGCTCTCTCTGCTCCCTGGTGCCCTGTCCTGAGCTGCTCTCCTCCTCCAGGCCCTGCCGCCATCTTGTTCTGCTCCCCTTGGGCCAGAGCCATGGAGTCGGCCAACCATGGACTGAACCTTGGAAACCATGAGCCCCCAAATAATTTTTTTTTTCTTGTAGAATTATTCTTGGCAGGTGTTTGGGTAGAAAAGCTGACTTAAACACTGTCACGTAGCAATTTTGGATCATCGTCTTTCCAAACGTTCTAAGTTCTCCCATCAGGAAATCTGTGTGCACAGACAGATGCATGTAAGCACATTTATAACTTCTCCAAATATCAATGACATGGAACCCACTTGAACTTTCTCAGAATAGTACGGGGTATATTAACGTGGACCCTGCGCGTAGAGACGCATGAGGTTTTGCTCAGACTTCCTACTGTTGTGTGTGGGGTTTCTGTTGAGGACTTGCACATAGAAGCAAATCCATCCTCCAAGTCCTTCCCTCTCTCATCCCGCATCTCCGTTGCCTGAGTGACTCTTCTCACCCCTATTCCTAAGCATTCCCTGTGGCTTTTTCATTTGCAAATTATGAGTCTAGAAAATTCTGGGATTTATTGCAACATATTCTTATACAGGCATAAAAAAAAATGTGCTCCAATTCCATCTCTGGGAGTTCCTCTTCTGTACAGTACTGACCTTCCTCGTATGTATTGATTGAATCTTCTTAATGGGTGCATTAAACTTATGCATACAGGTGGAATTCATTATAGCATCTTCTTACCGACCCTTGGCATAATCGTTCAATTTAATTCCACACTTCTTTCCCTTTTCTGCCCACCCTCCCTCCACCGGGAAACCCTTCCTCTCCTGTATGATCTCTCTTTGGTTTTCTTGAAATCCTTTTTTTATTTCCTCATTTTTCTCTAACTTCTGCATGTGAAAAAAATATATGTACATTTGACCCTGGAGTTTCTGAGTCTGGCTTATTCCACTTCGCGTGGTTGTCTCTGGGTCCATCTATTTCCCTGCAGATAACCTCAATTTATTCTTCTTTACGGAGAGTACAACTCGGTTGTGGGCGTGCACCATGTTTTCTGTACCTGTTCATCCACTGATGGACACCTCGGCTGGTTCCTTCGTTCGCATATTGCGAATCTTGCTGCTCTAAGTGCCACAACACCAATACACGGAATTTAATGCTTTTAGTTGAAAACAGAGAGTGGGGTTATCTGGTTCGTCTCTTTGTGAAGTCGGGGAGAACTCGCTGTCTGTGGATTCCCTGGGAACCGGGCGTCTGGGATAAGGCGTCATATTGCAGATTCTGCTAATAAGTCGTCACTGGATTCCAACATTGCTTTACAGAAAGTGCCTTTAAATACAACTTAACTGAAAATACATAGGCATTTTAACAGAGCGCCACCAGTGGATCTTTCACACCTTAGGGACATATTTGTCGAATTTTCTAGGTAAGATTTTTTTTTTGGGGGGTGGAGGTACCAGGGATTGAATTCAGGGACACTCGACCCCTGAGACCCCTCCCCAGCCCTATTTTGCATTTTATTTAGAGACAGGGTCTCCCTGGGTTGCTAAGGGCCTCGCTTTGGCGGAGGCTGGCTTTGAACTCACGATCCTCCTGCCTCAGCCTCCCGGGTCGTGGGGATGACAGGCGTGCGCCAGGACACCCGACCTGAGATTTCTATACTGTTCTTTGCTATTATAAGGTTTGTGTTCTAATGAGTAAAATAACCCCAGTTTACAATGTTCATTTCCCACCGCACAATTATGATCATTAAGATGATGTTACGGAAATCACCCCCCTCCATGCCGCCCGTCTAACTCACGTCACCATATCAATTTTTCTGAAACTTTTACAATATGTCGATGAGTGACAAAGTGCACACACACACACAAAAATAATCCCGATAGTTTGTGGTACAGAATGTGTAAATTTATAGGTAGAACCCTGCACAGCAAACACGGGGTGCAGATATGTAACTTTAAAAAATTTACATGCGCAGGGAAATAGTGCTTAAACTCGGTGTCTGTAGATTCTCCACCTGCAGACACCACCAAAAAATAAATGAAATCAAAAACTGTCACCTGGAATCCCGGAGGCTCGGGAGGCTGAGGCAGGAGGATTATGAGTTCCAAGCCAGCCTCAACCAAAGCGAGGCCGTAAGCAGCTCAGGGAGACCCTGTCTCTCAATAAAATGCAAAATAGGGGCTGGGGACGGGGGCTCAGGGGGCAAGGGCTCCCGAGGTCAGTCCCTGGCACCCCCCAAAACAGCAGGGAATAGCAAGAATTTGCAGAGCATGCACAAGGTATCAGGTATCCTAAGTCATTGGGAGATGATTCAAATATTTGGGACGTGTGCATGAGAGATCTGCTAGATTCTTTGCAAATATTTCAAAGTTTCCTACGAGGGGCATCTGCAGATGTGGACGTCCAGGGTGTCCTCGGATCAAATGTCCCGTGGCTGCTGTGGGGCCGCTATATGGGTTAACCATCTCAGATTCACCCCGTGTGTTTGTGGTTATGGGTCGAGCTGACACATTCACGATGGTCCATAAAATCATACCGACTCCGTGTGTTTTTCCTAATTGCTTTTATTAGCTCGCTGACAACCACCACCACAACGGGAAAAAAAAAAAAAAAAAAAGATGTGCATTTCATTTTATTAACACTTTTCGGTTTTGAAAGACGCAGGATGTATTTCAGGGGGTGACGAGCTGTCTGGACGGGCTGGGGTTTTTAAATGTCGGGTTATTTCCGTAATGAGCCTCGGGAGACAGTCGTAGAGTTTATGGAGCGTGGATGATGGGGTAGGTAAACTGCAAACACTCCGTTGGCAAAGCAAACGGAACCGTATAATTTCGTGGTGATATTCGCAGTGTCCTTTGGACAGCCCGTCTAGGAGAGTCATTTGATTCAAACGGGATTCCTGAGCAGAGAAAGAAAAAAATTACAGCCCAAATCTCTCACTCTGGTTGCTGATTCCAAAAACTTGGGATTCCAAAAAAAAAAAAAAAAAAACTCAGGAGGCTCAGTCAGGAGGATCGCAAGTTGGAGGCCAGCCTCAGCCGCTTCGAAAGGCCTTAAGCAATTTAGCAAGATTTGAAATTTTAAAAGTGAACCGATAATTATAAAGAGATGGGGAGGCGGCTCCGTGGTGGAATGAAAGGCACGCCCTGGCCTTAGGAACACGTAAAATTGCACCAATCGTGTGACCCCACTGTATGCACAGCCAGAGATGGGGAAAATTCTGCTCCGTTGGTATGCCCTGAATCCTGTCGTGGAACTGGTTAGAACTGACAAACAAATCAATTAATTTTAAAAAATGATCATAGGATGATATTTAGGGTCTCACTGAGTCGCTCAGGGCCTCGCTAAGTTGCTGAGGCTGGCCTCCCACTTGGGATCCTCCTGCCTCAGCCTCCAGAGTCTCTGGGGATCACGGGCCTGGCTGGTAATGATATCTAATCATGGTACAGTTCAAGTTCAGTCGTCTGCCCTTCATGCGTACGTATATTTAATAAGGAATATACGCTACATCATTGGCATGGATCTGTACGGGTGGCTCCAATCCTAGTGCAGCATCAGCCGCGTCCCAGGGAGACAGGAGAGACCGTGAGCCCTGCTGCGAATATAGATCGTATCACATTCACCCCTCAGCAAAACAGAAGGTGTTTGCCAATAATAAAAACAGAAAAGCGATGATATTAGACATTGCCAGGGTCAATCTCTCTCGGTGCAGATTAGCAGGGAGAAAACGGCCCATCGGTGGCTCAGGAGAGAGATGCGCATTGGAGGCCCACTTAGGTCTCTGAGTTTAGGTGTCTTTGGTTTAAATAACGAATGCTTTTCTTCAGAATCTTGGTTGACCTGAATTAAATGGGTGTGCGTGGGAGGACAGGCTTGTTATTAGCTTTGCAGATGCCTCCTCTGTCATTTCTTTTAAAATGTTTTAATGAATATTACGTATTTATTCTTTTCTTTAGAGATACGTGGCAGAAGAGTGTTTTGGGGCATATTATACACCCAGGGAGGATTGATTTCCCAATTTTTTGGTGGTACACGATGTGGAGTTTCACTGGTCGTCAGTTTATACAGGAAAATAGGAAAGTGATGTCTGTCTCAATCACTGTCTTTCCTATTCCCATTCCCTCTCCCTTCCCTTCATTCCCCTTTGTCTAATCCAGTGGATTTCTATTCTTCCCTCCCCACCCCTTAGTGGAAATGACCATCCACATATTCACTTAGCATGATAGTCCCAAGCTCCATCCATTGACCAGCAAATGCCATCATTTCATTCTTCTTCATGGCTGAGTAATATTCCATTGTGTGTATGTACCACAGTTTCTTTACCCATTCATCCACCGAAGGGCATCTAAATTGGCTCCGTAGCTTAGCTATTGTGAATTGAGCTGCTATAAACATGGATGACCAAAGCATATTGCTTCACATAGACGAGCCATCGAAAGCCCGGAAACGTGTAAAATAGCAGAAAAATGCGCATTGAGTTCAAGCCCTTCTTTACCTCTATCTGTTTCTCTTTAATATTTCGTTTTATTTTCTTTCATTACCTTATGTGCGTCTAGGACGGCAGGACCGATGTGATCCTGCAGCAAGTGCACAATCAGAATAATGAGAAATCACGCCCCAAATACGTATGGGTGAGATATTAACGTGCAGAAATGCCTTCTAGGGTCATGCAGAACAAACAAAAACAAATTTAAAAAATTTTTTAAAAAGAATATACCAGAGTCATCCTCCTACTTACGAGAGGCTGCCGGTATTTTCCCTAAGTATTTTCTTTTACATCCTTTACATCGTTTCGGGTTGCTTTCAATGGACCTGAGCCATTTGTGTCTCCTGACATCATTTTTAAAAAACGTCAATCAAAGGAAGTTGCGGGTAGTTTTCTTGAAGGTGGTGCCTCTTTATCGTTGGTTGACACCCGAGACCCGAAAGTTAAAATCTTCAGACAGAATCGAGCAGCTATCGACTTCTTCTATCAATTATACACGTTTTGCTTCATTTAAAAAAAAAAAAAATTCAGTTCTTAGGTGTATGTACAATCTGGATTTTTTATACCTTTTTTGGAGAACCAAGCCCTTTACCGTTTTGTAAAAATCTCTCTTTATAGAAACAAATTGAGATTTATATTAATTATATATTCATTCATATTCACATAGTAATTAATATATAATTAGTATATTAATATTAGTATATCATCAATATATCCCCTGCATGGGATATATTATCAGATAGCAACACCGCAACTTCTAAGTGTCTTTTGTTTAGGATTTACACGTTTTTATTTTTATTTTTTTTTTATTTTTTAAAACTTTATTTATTTTTATTTCACTTCCAACTGAGTTATTTGTATTTAAATTTGTTACTCTTTAATATTCTGTTTTATTTTCTGTTTGGCATTTTATATAGTTGTACACCATCCTGCTTGGCATTTTATGTGGTCGGATCATGTTTTTTTTTTGAAGTCACTTTTTTAGCAACAAACCCTCTTAGAATACTACCTTTCCCCCCATCTAGAATGGAACCCTGCAGGGACCCAAGTTTTTCCCTCTGGAGCAGAAAGAGCCGTGTCATCCCTCCCGCATGCCGTGTTTCCCATGATCAACCGAACGAAAGGTCCACCAGGACCATCTAATTATGGCCGTAACCATGGTCCCGGGGATATTTCAAAGATCTGATATTTTCGACAAAAATCCTACGTGCAAAATAGCTGAATCGATGCCAGCAATAGCCATCTGGCTGGTGGATGCATTTCTGCTCCATCAACGGAGACCATGGGCTCCCCCTGCAGACTCCCCTGGGCTGGGCGGCTTGGATCTCCTGATGTCCTGATTTGGGGGGTGTCCAGAGGTGAACGGTTTTCCCTCCCAAGTCCCCCTCCTGTTGAAGCAAATAAAACCACGTGAGAGATATTTAAATGCTTCCATTTTCAACACCAATGTGATGAGTGTTCTTTTTTTTTCATGAATTTAAATGCCTTTGCAGAATACAGCGGGTGGTGATGGGCCAAGGATTATTGGATTTCTCACACCAAATAAATGCGAGCTTTAAGCAGCAATTATAGTTAAGGACAGGGTCCCAAATATTAAATAAGGTGTTAAGTTTTATGCATCTGATTTTGACAGGAAATGGCTCTGTCATTAATCAACCTCTTGTTTGTCAAACGCTGATGTGGTTTTGTAAATATTTTAAATATTACCAGTAATCGGACAATTTAAAGATTGCCTCTGGGACACAAGGAAGCCCATTAAAAATCAGTGTAGTCATTACCGTGTAAAATAAGCGTGGGATTCAATCAACATAAAGAAATCTAGATTTAGGAATGTGAAATATTTGTGTATTGCTTCATTTTTTTAAAAATAAAAGTTGAAACTACATAATAAAATAAAATTAAAGAGAGAAAGATGATAGATAGATAAGAGAGATGATAGATGGATATATTTAAATGGAAAGATATGGATGATTACACAGATTAAAGATAGATAAAAGAATAGATAAACAGTAGGGAGAGATAGCATAGTCAAATGGATAGATAAATGGATAGATATAAATAGATAATCAATAGGTATGGCTGATTGAACAATGCATTATATTGGATTGGATTGGATTGGATTGGATTGGATTGGTTTAGATTGGGCTGGATGGGCTTACATTTAATTGGATTGGACCGGATTAGGTTGGATTGGGTTGGGTTGGATGGGACTGGATTAGGTTGGATTGGGTTGGGTTGGATGTGACTGGATTAGGTTGGATTGGGTTGGACTGGTCTGGACTGGATTAGATTGGAGTGGATTAGATTGTATTGGACTGGATTAGATTGATTCAGATTGGAATTGATTGGTTTAGATTGGATTGGACTGGACTTGATTAGATTGACTCAGATTGGAATTGACTGGTTTAGATTGGTTGGACTGGATTAGATTGATTTAGATTCAAATTCATAGATTGGGTTGGACTGGATTAGACTGATTCAGATTGGAATTGATTGGTTTAGGTTGGATTGGACTGATTGGAATTGATTGGTTTAGATTGGTTGGACTGGATTAGATTGACTCAGATTGGGATTGATAGATTGGACTGGACTGGATTAGATTGACTCAGATTGGGATTGATAGATTGGATTGGACTGGATTAGATTGATTCAGATTGGAATTGATTGGTTTAGATCGGATTGGACTGGATTGGATTGATTCAGATTGGAATTGATTGGTTTAGATTGGATTGGATTGGACTGAATTAGATTTATTTGGGTTGAATGGGATAGGACTGGATTAGGTTGGATCGGACTGGATTTTTTGGACTGGTTTAGATTGATTTAGATTGGGATGAATTGACTTAGATTGGATTGGACTGAATTACATTGGATTGGGTCAGATGGGACTGAACTGATTGGATTGGGTTGCATTGGATTGGACTGGATTAGATTAGATTGGATTGGACTGAATTGGACTGGATTAGATTGGGATGTATTGGCTTAGATTGAATGGGGTTGAAGTGGATGAGATTGGATTGGGTTGGATTGGACTGGATTACATTGGATGGAATTGGACTGGCCTGGATTAGATTGGATTGGATTGGACTGAATTGCACTGGCTTAGATTGGTGTAGATGAGATTGGATTGGACTGAGTTGCATTGGATTGGGCAGAAAAGATGGCGGCATGCCTGATCCTCTGGCTCATTTCCCCAGCTCCCTTCACTGAGCTCTAATCTCCACGAGTGAACAAATCTTGCCTATTCATTCACATTCGTAGTCTCAGGACTTACATCCATCTCCCACAATAGTCAAAGCTCAGCATTGTCATGGAAATGAGTCTTGGGCCTCACAGAGTTACTCACTGAGGTAATTGGGAGAATTTGAAAAGGAACTACGCGGTGCAGAATCCCCAAGCAGAAGCCATTTGACACAGCTCCAAGATTTCCTGTGGCAGGCGCACAATGAAGGGCGTTGAGGGAGATATTTTGGCTGGGAAGAGAAAAAGAACGGAACAATGACCCATATCTTGGGCCACCCATTTCAGGGTCACTGGGGGGTAAATGGAGACAGATATAAAGGAAACAAGAGGCTCACTTCTGGTAGGATCCACCATCAACTGGCAGGACTACAAAAATCTGCAAGAGACAAGCACATTCATTGGAAGTTAACACAACAAGGTTAAGCAAATTATTTCAATCACCTTTTTGTTGTTTTTCGGACCAAAAGTCCTGACAAGAACAAGTTAGGGCACAAATAGTTGATTCTGGGTCACAGTTTCCAAGGTTCAGTCCGTGGTTGGCCGACTCCATGGCTCTGGCCCAAGGGGAGCAGAACAAAATGGCGGCAGGGCCTGGAGGAGGAGAGCAGCTCAGGACAGGGCACCAGGGAGCAGAGAGAGCTCTGTCACCAGGGACAGGACAGAGACCCCAAAGGCACAGCCCAGGGACCCCCTCCTCCAGCCACAGCCCATCCTCCTACACCTGCCACCGAGTTAATCCATTCAAGTGGATTAATCCACTGAGTAGGATCAAGCTCTCATAACCAAACCATTGCACCTCCAAAAATCCTTGCATTGTCTCATACAGGAGCTTTTGGGAGACACCACCTATCTATGCCATGATCAAAGTCAAGGGATTGTATTTCTAGCAAAGCAACAGAAGAGAAAATATGGAATATAGGGCATATTTCACTGTGAAAGTAGCTGTCAATCACAGCAAGAAATTGACAGGCATGTGCCCCTAGTTCCTTGCTCCTGAGTCTGTAAAATCCTGTTGCTTTTCCCCTGTACGAGTTACCAGCATTATTCTTTTATATTCTTTATCATTTATCAAAAAATCCATTGCCAGCGTATGAAACTTGAGTTGGTACCTGCAGGGCACGGGTTCAATAAAATCACACATATTTAAAATGCCACGTTGGATTGCGCTTAATACCATCAGTTTGGGAGGCTGAGGCAGGAGGATCACAAGTTAGAGGCCAGCCTCAGCAACTTAGTGAGGCCCTGAGCAACTCAGGGAGACCCTGTCTCTAAATAAAATATTAAAAAAAAGGGCTGGGGATGGGGCTCCGTGGTCGAGGGCCCCTGAGTTCAATCCATATACTCCTTCCTGCCCCCCAAAATAAAATAAAATGAATGAACAGAATTAAAATGCATGTACACTATCTGGCACTCTAGCCCACAAATACCAACGGGGACAGGATCGTCCCAGTCCTGGGAGGATGACGGAGTCCTCCCAGTGTGACACAAAATGACCCGTTTAATTTTTCTGTCACCCAGGTGTGGCTCTTGATTCACTTAGCAAACAGACTTTGACTGCAAATGTCCAGTCTGAGAACTTCCGAATGGGAGGCTCGCCCGCCGGTGCTCTCCGTCCTCATGGGTTTCGCGTTGAGGATTTATTTAGTGCTTGACACGATATCGATCCATCCACCGAGGCACCAAGCACCTTCTTCAACGAAGAATATTCTCCTTAAATCAGAGGCAACGCAGGTTTGGATCTCCACGCTTCACGGGGTTTGCTCAATCGCTGCTATTTAATAGCAATTAAATAACTGAGTAACGATGGTTCCTCTTGGATTCATTAAAAAATAACCCAAAGGGATCTAGCTCAGGGATAACAAGTTGCCTAACAGGGGTATGGTCCTGATTTTTTTTTAACTGAAGAATTATTCAAAATTTAGAAGCCTCCAGGTTGTTCACCGGAGCAGCAGGTGGTGCACACAACTGAAAGGCTCATTCCAAATGCAAATCCTTGGGCATCACCTGGAGCAACTGGATCAGAAAGTCCTGCCAGGGTTCTGGCTGTGTGGGTCCGAATAAGACCTTTGGGCGACTGAGATTGTCGATACTGAGAATTGCTACCCTTCCGTTAGGTGTTTACCATTTTTTTTTTTTTTTTGTGTGTGATCCATCCACAGACCAAGATGACTCTAAATGGGCACAGCAGTTAGGTTAGATGCTGAGTCTTCTTTCTGCATAAAAAAACTCAGGATTTGTACATTTGTGATTTAATTTTATGTATACTATGGGGATATGATTCCTTCCGGGAAATTCAGAGACAAATGATAATCTTGGGAGGAGGTGGATATCGATAAGGAGATGGACTTTGTCATTTCGCAATGAATATTTATATAGATGCACAATTTGTCCAAAATTGGAACCTATTGGAATGATACCTGAGCCTGGCGTGGTGGCGCATGCCTGTCACCCCAGCAGCTCGGGAGGCTGAGGCAGGAGGATGGCGAGTTCAAAGCCAGCCTCAGCCAAAGGGAGGCCATAAGCAACTCAGGGAGACCCTGTCTCTAAATAAAATGCAAAATAGGGCTGGGGACGGGGCTCAGGGGTCGAGTGCCCCATGTACCAATAAATAAATGAAGCAAAGGGAGACCAGTAGCTTTCAGGTAGGGGTACCCAGGGGGGAAGGAATCTTTGGGGACTAAAGTGGAGGTCACTGATTCCCCTTCATGCCTGATGATGTCAAAATAAGCTGCCAAATTAGATGTAACCATGATGCGGTGATTAAAGAATTAAAAATAAAAAAGCACCAGAGAGCTTCATGGAATTGAATAAGATTGCGCAGGAGGCGATGGGAACGGAAGGTTGGCGACGGTTTTAATGTTGCTTTAGAAGCACACGTGGATAAACCCGTCGGAGAAGAACCTGTGCTGTCGATACGCAGGAGCAAGGTGGGATTTCTGATCTCAGTAGATACCTGGACGGCGCTGAGCATCATTTGCGCTGCAGGGATTTGGAAGTAAAAGGGTCAATCCAGAAAACCTGCACTGCCTTGGTCAGGAACACCATTTCCCCAAACCACGAACATCAGGAGCAGAGGTACACAGAGGGCAGATGCCCAACGTCAGCACCTGGACTTGGCATGGCAGAGAGCAGGTGACACTGGGTTTGCCAATTTTGAGTCCTTCAGCGTTGGGCACCGTGTGAGGCTGGTAGCATTCTTTCTTTTAATGCAGAATAGACTCCACAAAAAGTGAAGCTGCATTTTAAGTGATTTACTCCCGTGAGCTTTTTCTCCGTGTTAATGTAACAGTTTCACTTTGCACGGTGTGAAAATATTAAAAGTGGATTCTGTTGTCTTCCGCGGACCCTGAAGAATCCCGTTTCATCGTTGAACTGTTTTGCCCTCCGAAGAATCGAATGATATATAAGTAGATGCACAAATAAGAAGAAGAAGACAACGTCAAAAGAAACATCTTCACACTTTGGCTCAGCTCCTCAGGGAAATTTCTCGTAAATCATGTTTCTCAAATCAGAAAATGTGCTCCATGAAGTCTCTATTTGAATAAACAGGGAAGTTTTGTGCTGAGAGTTAAAAAATGAGGAGGCGTGACAATGTACTGGGGCCTCTGGAGATGCTCTCTGGTCCATTTACGCTGCTGTAACAAAATACCAGAGACCAGGCAGCTTAAATGATTGACAGGTAATGCCCTCAGCTCTGGGCTGCAGCCTGAGGTCCAGGCGGGCCAACTGGGGTCAGCTGAGGCTGCTTTCTGCTCCCAGAGGCTCCTTCTCCTGGGTCCTCCATGATGGATGGGCAGGGGGCTCTCGGGTCCTTGTCCCCTTCATGGGCTGCACCTGGGAGCTCAGCCCTCCAGAGCCCCCCCTCCCCATCCAGCAGCATGTGGGTGAGGGGTCAACACACCACCTTTGACTTGTGTGGTTACATGGGATTCCCGCTGCCATGTTGCTTTGGGGCATTTATTGTATGAGGTTCAAGCTGCCATATTGGTTTGGGGCATTGCCTACATGAGGTTCCTGCTGCCATTTTTGTCCAGGGCATTGATTGCATGAGGTTCCTGCTGCCATGTTGGTTTGGGGCATCTCTTTGGTGAGTTTCCTGCTGCCATATTGGATTGGGGCATTTATTACATGAGGTCCGGGCTGCCATATTGGTTCAGGGAATTTAGGGATCACTGAGCCCCTTTTTAGGTTGAAAGGCCAGAGGAATGGAACTGCATCCTTTAGCTTTCAGATTCGGGGGTGCGTCTGCAAAGGGCACCCACCCGAGGACCCCCCGGGATGGCCAACATCAAGGGGTTATGCCCCGTGGCGAGTAGAGGGGTCTGGTACCTCCAGATGGTCCATTAGGGTCCCCTTAAATGATTGACAGCTGATGCTCCCAGCTCTGGGCTGCAGCCCGAGGTCCAGGTGGGGCAGCCAGGGGTCAGCTGAGGCTGCTTCCTGCTCCCAGAGGGCGCCTTCTCCTGAGTCCTCCATAGTGGAAGGGCAGGGGGCTCCCAGGTCTCTATTATAAAGACCCTAATCTGTTTTATGAGCTGCACCCCATGAGCTCAGCCCCTCCCAGAGCCCCCCTTAGACACCAGCCCCTGGGGTCTACACGTGAGCTTTCTCAATGCTACTAACAACACTGTCACACACCACTGCAGGATTTTCTTTGGGTAAATACAGCTCAATAAATCGTGCCAGCGTATTCAACTTCTGGAGTGCCGTGTGGACGATTTCCATCATCTCTGGTGATTGAGCCCATATTGATTGCACATGTGAGCGCAGGGAGCTGTGGCCAACGCCGCTCGGTTGTTGTGCTCCGCCTGGATTTTCCAGGGCTGTTTGTCTTTTCAAATCCGAGTTGCAGTAGCAAACTTCGCGTCTGATTCACTCCGTGGGAGAACATAAATGGGATTAGAGATGATTTTCCAGGATTATGGAATCTGATAAGCTTCTATAGCACCAGGCTTTTTAGCCTCTGAGGGCCAACTCGTTCCAAATCTGATATTGCATAGAAAAAAATGGTCGTATTGTGTGGTAGATTTCAAAATCAGCTCTTCTCTCGTGATAAATTCATATTCCTTATCATTAAAAATGTTACCTTCCTGTTGTGTAGTGGCTGATAGACACATTCATACATATTAAAATACACTTAATAGATACATTCATTACACATGGTCTGGACAGCCGGCCCCTGGATGATGTTTGTCATGATTTAACTTTTATTATAAAAGAGAATGAGTTGATAAAACCCTTTATAAATACCCAGTATAGCTGTGTGCATGCCTATCACCCCAGCGGCTCAGGAGGCTGAGGCAGGAGGATCGAAAGTTGGAGGCCAGCCTCAGCAATTTGTCAAGGCTCTAAGCAACTCTGTGAGACCCTGCGCCTAAATAAAAATATAAGAAAGAGCTGGGGATGGGGCTCAGTGGTCAGTGCCCCTGAGTTCAATCCCACACCCAAAGAAAAGAATTTATGAATGGAAGTTGGTTGGAGACCCGGCAGGCGGATGGCAATGTTGGCTCTGGAATGTATTAAGTTGTGCATTTTTGGGGGATATAAGAGGGCAGTATCTGTCTCTGCCTTGTGGTATGTGACGAGATGCCTTCTCTATTTTCCTCATTATGACTGATTTTCATAGTTGCAGATTAAGTTCTAGTTACATCCATTTAAACAAAACAGAATTGGTCCAGACCGGGAAGGATTTTCTTTTGGTGGTCGGGGGGGGTGGGAGGTACCAGGGATTGACCTCAGGAGCACTCGACCCCTGAGCCCCCTCCCCAGCCCTATTTTGCGTTTTATTTAGAGACAGGGTCTCCCTGAGCTGCTTACAGCCTCACTTTGGCTGAGGCTGGCTTTGAACTCGCGATCCTCCTGCCTCAGCCTCCCGAGTTGCGGGGATGATAGGCGTGTGCCACCGAGCCTGACCTTAAATTACTTTTCTAATTTATTATTAAAATTCTCATTCACGAACACTGTATGCCTGCTACAATGAATACTTATGGAGCAGGAGCATAAATGTAAGTTTTGCTTGAATTGCTTTTATTATTGAATATCGAATTTTTATTATTGAATACTGAATTGCCCAACAGTTCCTCCTTCTTTCCATTCGGATTTTCAAACATCTTAACTTTCTATGTATTTTTTTTTCAGATCTACTTTTTCTTTGTGTTAAGTTCAGAGGACATTGAACAGCATGCAGATTTCTATTTTTCCTTTATATTTTAAATTTTTAATTTATATTCTTGTTTTGCATTTTGAATTTTTTTTAGTGATTTTTTTTAAATTTTTTCTTTTTTAGTTTTACTCTGCGAACATGCAAAACTCATTCTGCTCCTTCTTGCAATTCCCACCTCCATCCCCACCCCGCCACAGGTCAGCCAGGGAAACCTGGTGTTTGCTTCTCCAGGGGCTTAAATCGCTTTGCAATTTCGTATAAATGGAAAAAATCCAGTTTGCATTTTTAAAAAAATTTATAGCTGTAGACGGGCACAATACCTTTATTTATTTATATGTGGTGCCGAGGATCGAACCACCTTTTGCACCAGTATCGATGCCCCTGCGTTTTTCCTGAATGAATATGTGAAAGTCGCTCTCAATCAGAAAACCTGAAGGTTCTGCAAGACTCCAAGTTCGGGGTCTTCTCAGATTTCCAGGACTAACCCTAAAAGGCGTGTGGGGGGCTCCCCGTGGGGCCAGGCTGAGCCAAGGAGGAGAGCAAGGCGGACTGTAAGTTCAAAACCAGCCTCGGCCACTCGGTGAGGCCCCAAGCAACTTCATGAGACTCTGTCTCTAAATAAAATGTAAAAATGGCTGGGGATGGGGCTCCGTGGTGTAGTATGTTTGGATTCGATCCCTGCTGACCTCCGCCACCACCCCCCCCAAAATAATTCCCAAGTGGAAACGTCAATGTGAAATTATTTTAGATGATTATAATTAACAGTAATAATTGATCAAGCACTTTCCATAATGATGGTGGTCTGCTGTCTGATGGAACGTGACGGACATTTATTTTTAGTTCAGAAGATTAAACCTGGGGTCGCTGAGCCACATCCTCAATCCTTTTTTGAATTTTCAGAAAGGGTTTCTCTAAATTGTTCAGGACCTTGCTAAACTTGCTGAGGCTGGCCTCCGACTTGCAAACCTCCCTCCTCAGCCTCCTGAGTTGGTCGGGTCAGCAGCAAACACAGAGGTAAAATCTTCCTCTCTGGGGTAGAGGTTTAAGGTTAATTTTCCCTTCCCTTCATCCCTCCTTTGTCTAATCCAAGGAACTTGCATTCTCCTGGAATCCCTAATGGTGAGCTGGCTCCCCCATATCACAGAGAACACTGACCTTTGGGATTGGCTTCTTTCACTGAGCATGATGGCCTCCGTTTTCCAGCAAATGCCACAATTGCCTTCTTCTTTAGGGGTGAGTAATGTTCCAAAGTACAGACGTGTGAACCTTGATTCGTTCAGGGAGCCGAGATCCGTTTACGATTCTAGTTCCCAGCTTGACGCTTCTCAGCTTTGCTTTCTTTGCAAACCCAATGTCCTTGTCGGACAGCCGAGGTCTTATAGATCCTCTTGGCTTTGATTGCCGTTGGCTTTGGGTGATCTTGACAATGGAGGTGATGATGGTCATGATGATGACGGTGACGGTGATGGTGATGGTGATGGTGATGGTGATGGTGCTGATGGTGATGGTGGAGGTGACGGTGGAGGTGATGGGGGTGATGGTGATGGGGGTAATGGTGATGGTGGTGATGGTGACGGTGGTGATGGTGATGGTGATGGTGGTGATGGTGATGGTGATGGTGGTGATGGTGGTGATGGTGATGGTGATGGTGTTAGTGATGGTGGTGATGGTGATGGTGGTGATGGTGATGGTGATGGTGATGGTGATGGTGGTGATGGTGATGGTGTTAGTGATGGTGGTGATGGTGATGGTGATGGTGGTGATGGTGATGGTGATGGAGGTGATGGTGGTGATGGTGATGGTGATGGAGGTGATGGTGGTGATGGTGATGGTGATGGTGTTAGTGATGGTGGTGATGGTGGTGGTGATGGTGATGGTGATGGTGATGGTGGTGATGGTGATGGTGATGGTGGTGATGGTGGTGGTGATGGTGATGGTGATGGTGGTGATGGTGATGGTGATGGTGATGGTGATGGTGGTGATGGTGATGGTGATGGTGGTGATGGTGGTGGTGATGGTGATGGTGATGGTGGTGATGGTGGTGGTGATGGTGATGGTGGTGATGGTGGTGGTGATGGTGATGGTGATGGTGGTGATGGTGATGGTGATGGTGATGGTGGTGATGGTGGTGGTGATGGTGATGGTGATGGTGGTGATGGTGATGGTGTTAGTGATGGTGGTGATGGTGATGGTGATGGTGATGGTGATGGTGGTGATGGTGGTGGTGATGGTGATGGTGATGGTGGTGATGGTGATGGTGATGGTGATGGTGGTGATGGTGGTGGTGATGGTGATGGTGATGGTGATGGTGATGGTGGTGATGGTGATGGTGATGGTGATGGTGATGGTGATGGTGGTGATGGTGATGGTGATGGTGATGGTGGTGATGGTGATGGTGGTGATGGTGATGGTGATGGTGATGGTGGTGATGGTGATGGTGGTGATGGTGATGGTGATGGTGATGGTGGTGATGGTGGTGGTGATGGTGATGGTGATGGTGATGGAGGTGATGGTGGTGATGGTGATGGTGATGGTGTTAGTGATGGTGGTGATGGTGATGGTGATGGTGGTGATGGTGATGGTGATGGAGGTGATGGTGGTGATGGTGATGGTGTTAGTGATGGTGGTGATGGTGATGGTGATGGTGGTGATGGTGGTGGTGGTGATGGTGATGGTGGTGGTGATGGTGACGGTGGTGATGGTGATGGTGATGGTGGTGATGGTGATGGTGGTGATGGTGATGGTGATGGTGATGGTGGTGATGGTGATGGTGATGGTGGTGATGGTGATGGTGATGGTGGTGGTGGTGGTGATGGTGATGGTGATGGTGGTGATGGTGATGGTGATGGTGGTGGTGGTGATGGTGATGGTGATGGTGGTGGTGATGGTGATGGTGATGGTGGTGATGGTGATGGTGGTGGTGATGGTGGTGGTGGTGATGGTGATGGTGGTGGTGATGGTGATGGTGATGGTGATGGTGATGGTGGTGGTGGTGGTGGTGATGGTGATGGTGGTGATGGTGATGATGATGATTGTGGTGATGGTGATGGTGATGGTGATGGTGGTGATGGTGATGGTGATGGTGATGGTGGTGGTGGTGGTGGTGATGGTGGTGATGGTGATGGTGATGGTGATGGTGGTGGTGATGGTGATGGTCGTGATGGTGGTGATGGTGATGGTGATGGTGATGGTGATGGTGGTGATGGAGGTGATGGTGGTGGTGGTGATGGTGATGGTGGTGGTGATGGTGATGGTGATGGTGGTGATGGTGATGGTGGTGATGGTGATGGTGATGGTGGTGATGGTGATGGTGGTGATGGTGATGGTGATGGTGATGGTGATGGTGGTGATGGTGGTGATGGTGATGGTGGTGGTGGTGGTGGTGGTGATGGTGATGGTGATGGTGGTGGTGATGGTGATGGTGGTGATGGTGGTGATGGTGGTGGTGATGATGGTGATGGTGATGGTGATGGTGATGGTGATGGTGATGGTGGTGGTGATGGTGATGGTGGTGGTGATGGTGATGGTGATGGTGGTGGTGGTGATGGTGATGGTGATGGTGGTGGTGATGGTGGTGATGGTGGTGGTGATGGTGATGGTGATGGTGGTGATGGTGATGGTGATGGTGATGGTGATGGTGATGGTGGTGGTGATGGTGATGGTGGTGGTGGTGATGGTGATGGTGGTGGTGGTGGTGATGGTGATGGTGGTGGTGATGGTGATGGTGATGGTGGTGGTGGTGATGGTGATGGTGATGGTGGTGGTGATGGTGGTGATGGTGGTGGTGATGGTGATGGTGATGGTGGTGATGGTGATGGTGATGGTGATGGTGGTGGTGATGGTGATGGTGGTGGTGGTGATGGTGATGGTGATGGTGAAGGTGATGGTGGTGATGATGGTGGAGGTGATGGGGGTGATGGTGGTGGTGATGGAGGTGATGGTGGTGATGGTGATGGTGGTGGTGATGGTGATGATGGTGGTGGTGGTGGTGATGGTGGTGATGGTGATGGTGATGGTGGTGATGGTGCTGATGGCGACGATGGTGATCCCATCTACCACGTGGTCAGGAAGTGGAGAAGAAAGCCGATTAGGGTTTGGTACAGTTTTCTTCTAACTGATCAGCTACACTGCAAAGTGCTTTCTCCAGCAGAAACATAAAAAAAAATTTGTTTTGTCTTTAATAACAACAGCTTGCAATGGGGGCTGGGGTGGCGGCTCAGTGGTAGAGGGCTGGCCTAGCATGAGCCAAGCCCTGGGTTCGATCCTCAGCACCGCGTAAAAACAAATATATAAAATAAAGGTATTGTGTCCATCTACTACTAAAAAATATTAAATAACAGTTTACAACGAGTTTCATCTCCATATTTTTAGTTGGTCATCTCCACATGCCATTAGCAGCCCGAGGGCTTCCTGTTCTTGGGGTGAAACTTTATGAGGAGGGGATTTTTAATGACCAAATCGTTTGTTTTTTTTTTTAATCTCAACGGCGCCCCCTTGTGTCCACAGAGTGAACTGAAGTCTTCTGGCAACTTTTGTTTAAATTTTGTTTCATTTTGCATAGGGAGGACCCAACCTGGGATACACTATTTTGATTTTATTTACCACTTGACTTTTTCTTTTTCTTCATTTTTGTTATTATCATTATTAATTTCCTTTAGGTCACTAACAAATATACCCAGTACGTCTACTCTTACTAGTGGACGTGACACCTGTAGCCAATCTGTTGGCCAAATTCCCCTCCATTCAATCATACTTCCCTGGGACCCCAATGAAACCGGAGGGCAGGAGGGGCACGCTGTCCCTGTCCCCTCTGAGAGGACCCCTCTGTCCCTTGAGAGCGTCCCCTGCCCCTCTCCACCCCTTCAGTACACACCTGCCTGTCACTGTGAGTGACAGGTCTGGCCTTTTTTTCTATTTGATTTTGAGACAGGGTCTCCCTTCATGGCTTAGGGCCTTCGCAAGTTGCTGAGGCTGGCTTTGAACTTGTGATCCTCCAGCCTCAGCCTCCCATGCAATTATTATTATTTATTTAAACATTTCAAATAATAATAATAATAATAATAATAATAAAACCACCATCGTCCTCCTCTGTGAATCATGCCCATCAATACTCCATTATGGAAATGCACATGTCAGCAGAACGTGTCAATCAAATGCTCAGCTTCACAACATGGTCGGTGCAGCCTGGTACTCTGCCTGGATTTCTGGACGCTCAGTATTTTGGCTTTGACTGTAAATGACCAGGTTTTCTGTATTTCGCTCTGTTCCGTTCACTGCTCTGAGATTTCACCTGGACGGACGCACCGGGTAATTTTTGCTTTCCTTTCTTCTGAGAGGAGGTCGACTAGGAGAATAATTGTCCTAAAATACACGGTCTAAGGTTTTGCTTCGACGCCATAGAGACCCCAGCAACTGTGACTGATCCCTCATCACGGTTAACAACGGTGTTTTTCTGATCCGTTGAGACTCGTAGACATTTTCTGTGAAAAATGCACTTTCTTGGAGGAAAATACCATTATGAAGAAAGAAAAGCATTCAAATTTTTTTTTTAAAGCTGTTATGCAGGAATTAACAGCAAAACCCACTCTTAAGAATGAGATTTGTCACTTTTTTTTTTTTTTTGGAGAGTGAAACATGAAGGTTTCTTAGAAAAATATGGGTCCTAGTCGCTGCTGGGCGAATAAAATATCAATCTTTGTGCTTTAAATCTGTAAGTTTTAATGCATTTATATAAACAGAAACAGTGAACGGCATAAATATTATATAATTGATATAGGTAGAGTCATAGAGAGATAAGATGATAGAAAAATATATAGATAGATGTGATAGACGATAGAAAAATATGTAGCTACAGGCAGGAATAGATATAGATATAGATACATGTGGATGCACACACATATGCATACACCTGTATACACAAATATATACCCACATACATGCATTGATAGGTATATAATGAATATGAGAGATAATAGAAAGATATACAGCTAGCTATAGGTATAGATAAATATTATAGATGGCCAATACATAGATATAGGAATAAATACAGATACATGTGTATACACACATGCGTTTATATACAGCCATATGTATACACATACATAGAGATTAATAGACATGATACGTGATAGATATATAGATACACATACGTATAGATACACATAGATGTAGATAGATACAATAGATGGTAGATATGTAGATAGATATGGGAACAGATGGAGATACATATATGCACGCACACTCACACATATCTGGATTGACAGGTGGGTTAACAGAGGTGATCTCTGATCCTAGGCAGGCATTTCAACAAAGATCGTTAATTCCATTGTTAGATGACAAAATCTTGGTTAGGGCTTGCAAAAAAATGCACTATGGGGTAAAGTTGAGTGGGTTTCTAAACTGAAAATATATGTTTAGTAAATTGTATTTTTTAAAATGTCATTATTATTTTTATTATTATGATTATTTTTAATTTCCCCGCCTTTTTAACCCTGAGGAGAGAATCCGTGGCCTTTCTTTTTTCAAGACAAGAGAGTGGGTAGGACCCCCTCTGGGCTCTGCCTGACCCTTCCTGTTAATATGAGTGTCTATTTGCATTTCCAAGATCTAAGAAAACTTATTATTATTATTGCTATTTGTCTCTGGAGATCAAATCTGAATGCTTTACTTCACTTCACAGTAGAGTCGTGGCTTCCTCAAGCTTCATGTTTTCAAAAGAGAACGTGAGATAAAAAATAGATTCCTTCATATGTAAAGAGTTGATTCAAATAAACAAGAGGACTGTGATCCAGGATGCCCAGCAACGCTAGTCCCAGGTGCATCTGGGGAGGAGGAGGAAAAGTGAACCTTTCATTGGCATCGGGAACACATTCTCAGAAGCTCTTTGGTATCAAAGGACATTGGTCTCCATAGGCGTTGGAGTCAGATCCCCGATGTCCGAGTTGCTGGTGTCTTAAGGGTGTGACAAGGAACCTCGTCACAGAATTCTGCACCAGGGTGAGTGAGACTTGCCAGCTTCAGATGCCTGAAGGCATGTCTGGTGGTCTGGTGGGGACTTCAGAAAGCCATTTTATTTTATCATTTTATTTTATTATTGCCTCTTATTTTATTTTAATATGTTTTCCTTTTGGTACTGGGGATTGAACCCGGTGCTTAACCACTGAGCCACATCCCCAGCCTTTCTTTTTCTTTTCTTTTCTTTTTTTTTTTTTTTTAATTTAGAGACAGGGTTTCATTAAGTGGCTGAGGCTGGCCTCTAACTTGTGATCCTCCTTCCTCAGCCTCCCAAGCCTTAGGATTATTGGGGTGTGCCTCCTCCTGGGTCACTTTTCTGCATCCTTTTGGTCTTCTAACTGTATCAGCAAATGGAAAAGGGGGCATTCGTTCCCACAGCTGGGTCTCATCGCAGTCTAAGGGCTGTTTTCTGAAAGATGTCTCAGGACCCCTGGTCCAGCTCAGGAAGCCCTTCACAGGACAGACTCCCCGACCACAGACAGGGTCCCCACACCTTCAAATCCCCTTCTCTTAGTTCCCACCAGTGGATCTTTACCAGCTTTCCCTGATCTCTCCTCCCTTTAATGTGACGCGTGATCTCCTGGATTGCTCTCACTTGCAAAATAATTGTCTTCCAATAGGATCCTTTGGATTTTTCCCATTTATTTACTTATTTATTGTCTTTTATTCTTAAGAGACTTCATCTTTTCAAGCAGGTTCCGTTTTTCAGAAGGAAAAAAAAAAAACGAGCAGAAAGCAAATCAGCCTGCGGGATCGTGTTCTCCTAAAATTCGAGCTACAAAAGCGCTATTTTGGAATATTATGCAGCCGTGTAAACATTCACCATGGACTCATGAACTCCACCGTGTTTTCTTTTTTAAGGGGGATGAATAGTTTATGGATTAATAAATCTCTAAAGCAATGTGCTCGCATCTTCCCGATGGATCTTATTTTTTCCAGATTGTTCAGAACGAGTGTGCCCATGGCAGTCAGTCGGATCCCATGGTCTTCCATTAAACCACTGATGTATTTGTTCTGATGTAGGTCTTTATTTTTTTATATATATTTGAACCACATTTTTGAACCACCTGCATAACTTTTATATATTTTTATATGCATTTCAACCACATGATGCTTTGGGATGGGTGTCTTTAGCAAAATGACCACAGGGCAGCCAGCTCCATTGCAAAACCAAGATGGCGCCCATACTTAGTTCATGGGTCAGGGAAATACAAATCCTCTCGGCATATCCCTGGTCATGTACTCCCTGCAGCCTTGCCCCACCTGCCTACTGTTTGCACCTAGTACAGCTTTCAGACTACTAACCCATCAAATGGATTAATCCACTGATGAGGTCCGAGCTCTCAGACTGCAATCTTTTCCCCTCTGAACACTTAGGCACAGCCTCATATAACAGCTTTTCTTGGAGACAGGATGAACCCGTTGATTTTTGCAGTCAGGTGCGTGACTCGGAACGTCATATTGAACCCAGAAAGACAAACCCACGGGCACGTTGCTGTTTGAGTCCACAGCTTTGACAACCTGGGAAGTGCCTCCCAGGTCTGACCCATATTTCTAGAAATGAGAGGGTTCCATCATTTTTCAGGGCTGAGTGGTACTCCAGGGTGTCCACGCATCAGGTTGTCATGATCGGCTCCTGTGCTGCTGTTGGAGGCCTGGTGTGCACTGCACAAGAGCGTCAAAACGCAAAGCAATCAGGCGGTGTCTATTTTAGAAAGCCCAAAGGAAACGAATCTCCATCCTCAGCAGGTGACACATGTTTGAGAAAACAGATGATTTGAACTTGTTGCAAATGCCACACAGGAGATGCATATTTCAAAATATCCCAAAGTGCCTCGGAAACATGTATCATTGCTGCATTTTGATGTGTCAGCTTAAAAAATAGTTCTTAAAAATGAAGATAGTATGGGAAAAAAATGAAAAGCCAATCTGTGTTTAACCAGGCTTTCAATTCGGACCACCTTTGGGCTGAAAATAGTAAGAAACTTAATTCCTACAAAGGAAATTAAATACACCCCAGAAGAAAATATTTAAAACCTGGACGACTGGCCTGTGTTTGTTGGAATTTTCTATCTTGCCAGTCAGCAAGTGGAAATATATTTAAAATTAGGTTATTATTATTATTATTATTATTTAAATTCTGTGCCTTTCTGTAACCCCTAAAGACTCCCAACAGGGAGCCCCAGTAAATGCTCTTTTGTGAACTCCTTCTTCTCTTTCTAGGTGTAAGTTGCCCACAAACAGGAAATTTCCATACATGGTTGGCATTTTATTTAAAAAAAAAATATGCAAAATGTTCAAGAGGATTTTCCAAGAGGAAGACAGTCCTGGAAATGCCATTTCTAATAGGATGGATAGGAAAGCCGAAGGGAAGGGCTCAATTTTGATTTCTGGAGCAAAGAGGATTTAAAAGCCGTGTGCATGAATAATAGGAGAAGGAGCCTCGTTTATTTTTCTGAAAGCACCCAGCAAGAGGAATCCCTGTGTTGGCACAGTCACCTCAAAAGGTGGCGGAAGAGTCTGGGACTTGGGGGTGCCAACTTCTTTGAAAGGGCATCTTGTCACCGGGCGTTTGGCAAGGTTGCATGGAAGATTGTCACAGGTGACCCGATGCCCACGTTGCAGACTGAGACAGTTTTGAAGGCACATCAGGGCTCATGCACGCTCTTCCCTGGTGTTGCTGCCAACCTGGTGTTCTGTCCCCAGAGAGGTGGCCCGTCCTTTCCTGCAAGATGGGCTTTTATTTTTCATGTCCCTGTGCACAAGGTTGTAGCTGAGTACACAGAGCCTCGGGAAAACACTCCCCCTTGCTCTTAATCCTAAGCCTTTGAAATTCCTGTGTGTCCCTTTGTCAAGGAAAATGTCATCTCTGACCTCGATTTGAAAGATGGCTTCAATCTGTGCCTTTACATCCGGGTGCTGAGAAAAGGGCTTTTTATCTGAAGCTGTTTGCACAAAGGACACCCAGCATCATCCTGCACCCATCAAAATCAGCACCACCTCCCCAGAGATGTGCATTTGACGGACAGGCTTGCATATATATGCCTACACACATGTATTTCATATGTGCATGCATATAAATAGAAATAAAATGGATATCAAAAATAAAAACCTCCAAACACACCCGGTACCCCACACCCACCCAACTTTTCGTGTTCTCAGACTGTACTACACAAATGCAAAATTTTCTTTATTTTTTTTTCCCTTGGGGACTTTTGTTTTTGGAGGAGCACATAATAATTGCACCTATTTATGGGGCGCACGGTGACGTTTTGATCCACGTGTGCTTTAGCAGGCGATCCACACCAAGGCCGTTAGCCTAGCCCATCCCTTTGCACGTGCATGATTTCTTGGTGGTACGTGCATTTGAAGACCCTATTCTCTAGCTGTGTGGGAATGTGCAGTGCATGAATTGGAGTCTACGTTGGGCACTGTGCAAATAAATAGAAAGCTGCAGTTCCTGGGTCCTAAGGTAGCACGCAGCTTGGAGGGCTGGGTTCCTTGTGTCACCAATGTGAGGAGGGAAATCCAGGCACCCAAGGGTGACAGCAAAGTGACAGGGTTGATCACAGTAATAGAAAGCCCAGCTCCTGACAGGAGGGTGTCTCAGGAGTGGGCTGCCCAGGGGCGTTTCTTACCCTGGGTTTTTATGGGCTTGATCTCTTCCTATTGGTGGTTGGTGGGGGCTATGCTAATGAGGGATGCCAGCTGGACCAATCAACTTCTGGGTTTCACGAGCCAATCCCAAGGGCCCAACTTCCAAGTCCTCATTTGCATAATTAAGGGGACCGGCGCAACCTTGTGGATTGGCCTGTCCACGGGGGACAGAGGAAGAGCTTCAGGTCAGGGTGGCCATTAGCAGAAGGGGAGCCAAGGAAGGGCTGCTGTAACGACCTTCAGGCTCAGCCGTACGGTCACACATAATGGGATTTTGAACTTGGTTGGGGTGGGAATTTTCCATTATATAAAGCCGCCAGGTTTTCTGTATTCAAGTGCCAGGAGCCACCTGGTTAATTCTGTCCCTTGGTTCCTGGGATTACAGATGCCACTAAAGGAAAGAGTGCAAATGTGTCTTCCTTATGTGGGACCCGAGCCACAAGATGCAATGCTCTCCAAAAGGCCTCGGGGAATTCTTACCCATTCATCACACTCACACTCCAACCTCCCATCGAAATTCATATTAAAATGGATTGATTTTCATATTTTTATATTAAAAAGGAATTCTTCTCAGCGCACTCTTCTGTGGCCCTGGACAGAATGGGTCACCCTCAACCCCGATGGGAGCAAATTCTGCATTAGACCCCTGCATACATTTTCATAGACCCTGAGAAATGCTACCACCTTGGTATATAGTCTTTGCAGAAGGGGTGAAATATAAATAGAACCATCTTCTAGTTATTTTTCCTGCTTTTCATTACTTTTCAGGTCAGGGTATCTCCAGAGACGACACGTGATCTGCGAAAATCAGAGGCTTTGGTTGAATATCTCGCATTTCCTTTACCAACAGCAAACCCCTGCATGACTTTTACACATATTGATCGATTTTTTCCTGTAAATATATATATATTTTTTATGGCTCTATGACAGCAGAATGCGTTACAATTCTGATTACGCCTAGAGAGCTCAGTTTTCCATCTCTCTGGTGGCACACAAAGTCTGTTCACACCGATTCGTGTCTCCATACCTGTGCTTTGGGTAATAACGTGGTGGAACGTGATGGTCATATTGACCAATTCTTAACCAGGAGGATGCTCTGTCGGAGGTGAACACAGGTGCAGAGTTTGGACAAATGCGACCGATGGGTCTCTCCAGGGATCTTGCATTTTTCTTTTTCCTCTCTTCCCAACATCTTCTTCCCACAGATGCATATTCACCGTGTCCCCAATACTTATTGTCAGGACTCGATTCCAAGGCTGTTCTGTGCACAAAAGTGGCCAGCAGGTCGAAGAAATCATACTCGCCCTGGAAAAGATCCTGGATGTGGAAACGGAAAGTATAAAGAGCGATCACCTCACGTCTGTTAAGAGGTTGTTATCGAAAGAAAAAAAGACGTCGGTGTGGTGTGGATGTGGAACAAGGAGGCCACGTTTACCCTTTGGGTGGGAAGGTGACTAGTAGAGTCCACGTGGAAAAGAAATTAAAAACAGATCCAGAAATACCAATCCTGGGTCTGTATCCGAAGGAGATGATATTGGTGTGTCAATGAGACATCAGTACCCCCGTGGGCATGGCCACGCTCTTCACAGTGGCCAATAAGTGGAATCGACAGAGTGCCCATCAGCTAAGGAATGGATAAAGAAACGGTGGTACACATACACATTGGAATACTACTCACCACTGAACAATGAAGTCCTGTCTTCTTTCAGCCATGTGTCTGGAACTGGAGGTTCATAGGTTCTGTGAAATCAGCCAGGCACAGAAAGATGAGCACTGCTTGATCTCACTCCTAGGGGGCACCTAAAAATCTCATGGAAGTAGAAAGTAGAAGGGTAGTTATCAGAGACTGAGGTGATTAAAGGAGGTGTGAGATCTATGTAAACCAGGCGACTTGGGTTCGATCTACTTCATTCTTGAAAGATGCAAAAATGAGTGGATATTAAGTATCCTTAGCACCAACATGAAAAGGTAATGCTAATCCACTAGATGCAACCATTTTGCAATGTCTGTATAATTAAAAAATGAAGCTGCAATTTTATCAATTTAAAAAAAAAAAGATTTGTCACTAGGCGTGATGGTGCATGCCTGTCATCCCGGTGACGTAGGAGAGGGTCACAAGTTGGAGGCCAGCCTCAGCAACTTAGTGAGACTCTGCCTCAAAATTAAAAGAAAAGGAAAATCTAAGTAAAAAGAACTGTGGATTTGGCTCAGTGATACATTGCCCCTGGGTTCCATCCGTGGAATGAATGAATAATGAATAAATCAATGAATAAATCAATAAATTGGGGACTTTGATCATCGTCGGGGTGGAATTCTGCAAGTTGGGAGACATATGCTGCATAGTTACAGAAACCTGAACGGAATGGTCAAGTGCCTCTGTTCCTCATGTATATAAACCGACGCTAAGTGAAAGAAAGTTCAGAAAATGAAAATAATATGCCATCTTTCTTTTCTTCTTCTTTTTTTTTTTGGTACCAGGGATTGAACCTGAGGTTCTTAACCCCTAAGTCACATCCTCAGCTCCTTTTGTGTTTGATTTTGAGGCAGGGTCTCGCTAAGTTGCTTAGGGCCTCGCTAAGTTGCTAAGGCTGGCCTCCGATGTGCCATCCTCCGACCTCAGCCTCTCGAGCTGTTGGGATTACAGGTGCTGGTCAAGTCTGGGTGGACTCAGGGTCTATTCTTAGGGAACAGAAGCTGTAGGTCTCCAACCAAAACCTTCCAAAGTGAATGGTCCGCAAGGAGACCCAGGTCCGGGAGCAATGGGTACAACCTGTTAGCCGGGATGCGACCCACCTCTGGATTCTGCAAAGCATGGCAGCAGAGAGGACATTTGTAAGGTCCACCTGACCTTGGACCTATCTCCATCCTTTAGCCTTCAGGGTTGGGGAAGAGATGGAGCAAGACCCTGGGAAATATATTCGTGAAAAGGGAACATCGCTAGATGGACGGCTGAGGAGTGGAGAAAGAAAAGAAGACGGTCCTATCAACAAAGGTATAGGTCGGTCTTTTGGGAACACAAAGGTACATGAGCTGTTGAAGAAGCAGCGTGGGGACCCTATTTTGTAGGCAACCTTTGCTGAAAAATCAAATAGACATCAAACAAAGAGGAAGCAACCTAAGGATTGGATGTGTCCCCGAGCTGGCTCTGGGTGGGGACGGTGGGGTTAGCAAAATGTGCATGTCCCCCGCTCCCCCGCAGGGTGTTGGCCTGACTCATGGCCATCAAAGAAAATAAGAAGAGGCAGAAATAGAAAAACAAAGCAAAGTAGAAAGCTTCCCTGCAGGTCCTGGGAAATGCCAGGAGGCAGAGAGACACCGAGGCGTCTGTCTTTTTCTTTCAGGATGAGGACCACCCTTCCCGGGTCTATGGAGAGAAAGACCAGCCAAGGTGCCCACCTGGTCCCTGCAGTGCAGGGCTGCAGAGGAGGGCCGGGCGGTGTCCCTGGGACTTGACCCCAGCAATGTCGGGGGGATTCTCATGGGAGCCTCTGTCATTGAAGAGGATGAAGGCACCAGGAAGGAGGAAGAATGGTGAGGGACAGGGATTCAGTTTCATTTTGTTGCATATGGATTTCCAGTTTTCCCAACACCATTTGTTGAAGATGCTATCCTTCCTCCATTGCGTGCTTTTAGCCCCTTTATCAAATATAAGATAGTTGTAGTTTTGTGGATTGGTTTCTGTGTCCTCTATCCTGTACCATTGGTCCACCCGCCTGTATTGGTACCAGTACCATGCTGTCTTTGTTACTATTGCTCTGTAGTATAGTTTGAAGTCTGGTATCGCTCTACCGCCTGATTCACACTTCCTGCTTAGCATTGCTTTTGCTATTCTGGGTCTTTTATTTTTCCAGATGAATTTGATGATTGCTTTTTCTATTTCTGTGAGGAATGCTGTTGGGATTTTGATTGGCTTTGCATTAAACCTATAGAGAACTTTGGATAATATCGCCATTTTGATGATGTTACTTCTACCTATCCATGAACAGGGTATATCTTTCCATCTTCTAAGATCTTCTTCTATTTCTCTCTTTAGGGTTCTGTACTTTTCATTGTATAAGTCTTTCACCTCTTTTGTTAGGTTGATTCCCAAGTATTTCATTTTTTTGAGGACATTGTGAATGGGGTGGTATTCCTCATTTCCTTTTCAGAGGGATTGTCGCTGATATACAGGAATGCCTTTGATTTATGAGTGATGATTTTATATCCTGTCACTTTTCTGAATTCATTAACTAGCTCTAGAAGTTTCTGGGTAGAACCTTTTGCGTCTTCTAGGTATAGGATCATATCATCCCCAAATAGTGGTAATTTAAGTTCTTCTTTTCCTATTTTTATGCCTTTAATTTCTTTCGTCTGTCTAATTGCTCTGGCCAGTGTTTCGAGAACTATATTGAATAGAAGTGGTGAGAGAGGGCATCCCTGTCTTGTTCCAGATATTACAGGGAATGCCTTCAGTTTTTCTCCATTCAGAATGATGCTAGCCTGAGGCTTAGCGTATATAGCTTTTCAATGTTGAGGTAAGTTCCTGTTATTCCTAGTTTTTCTAGTGTTTTGAACATAAAGCGAAGCTGCACTTTGTCGAATGCTTTTTCTGCATCCACCGAGATGATCATATGGTTCTTATCTTTAAGTCTATTGATGTGGTGAATAACATTTATTGATTTCCGTATGTTGAACCAGCCTTGCATCCCAGGGATGAATCCTACTTGATCATGGTGCACGATCTTTTTGATATGTTTTTGTATCCGATTTGCCAGAATTTTATTGAGGAGTACTGTGGAGGCGCAGTTGGCAGGACCCCCCAGGCTCCGTAGCTCCGTTTCTCTGCGTTGCTGGCTTGTTGGCGCCCAGGTTCCAGCTTGAATCTCCGCACACAGGTGGGCTCAGACTCACTCCCGATTGAGCCAAGGTCGCTGATCCTCAGGTGTTGAAACTCTTCCGCTAGGTTTCAGTGCAGCCCAATTTTGCTGAACATTCCTGTCAAGACAGCTTCCAGCCCTTCTAAACTCGCTCATCATGCAGTGACGGGGGACAACGGGGTGCCCACCTCCATTCGCCGCCATCTTCCTCCAATGGATTTTTAAAGGGAAGGATTTTGCAAGCAGTTCAGTGGGAAAAAAAAAAATAAGACTCTTCTCATTGTCTTTGCCCAAACAAAAATTTAAAAATAAAAACTGGCTAGAAAACAAGTGCATCTGCCATTAAAAAAAATGAATTTCAAAGTGTATCTTGCAGCAGAGAGAAGACAGACCTCGGGCTACAGCAGAGATTTGTTATTAAAAAGTCAAGTAGAAAATCGGTAGGAGAAAACACAGAGGAGGATGTGACCCTGGGCTTGAGGCGAGTAGTTCTTGGATGGGATTCCAAAGTCTGGTCCCAGAATGAGCGGCAAAAGACAGATGGATTCTCTTTTCTCTAAATTGAGATATTTAGCTCTTTGAGAGATGCCATTAAAGGGTGGAGAGGAAAGTGTCACCTTGCAAGAACATATTTGCTGATATCTCTCTCTCTCTCTTTCTGTTTCCTAGGGGGAGCCAACCTATTAATGGGAAAAGAATTTTAACTAGAATTTTTTTGGAGGTACCAGGGACTGAACTCATGGATCCTCGTCCCCTGAGCCCCATCCCCAGCCCTATTTTGCATTTTATTTAGAGACAGGGTCTCCCTGAGCTCCCCTATTTTTCAGTTGGCTCCCACTGTGTATCTATTGCAATGATTTTACTCAAAACTACAAAACCTGGTGGGGATGGGTGAGAATTTGGAGCTTTTAAAGTTCTCCCAAGGCTGGGTGGGAGGTGAAATGACCCAGGGACTATGTTTCACTCAGTTCCATCGTGAGCACCTGCTGAGTCCTAAGCAGCTCAGTTCTTTGTGAGGATGGGTACCTTTGGGTTTAGTTGGGTTTGCAAAGATCAACAGCCAGGAATGCCGATCCACCAATGTTTTAAAATGCATCACAAAGTGGCACGTCTGTGCAATACCTGCTCTGTCATAAATCAAGACAGACACCATCGCCTCATGTCAAGATAACCTGGCTGAATCCGAGAAGTGGAACAAGAAATCCCACCAAAGCAAAGATGCAAGTTTGACCAAGTTGTTGAGAGCCATGTGTCAATGGTGGTTTTTTTAGGGCAGGAAAGAGTCCTTCATAGGACAGCCTGGGTCCATCAATCAAATTTTGTTAATGCTTCCTTTTAACAGGAGAAATATTGTTGTATGTCACTTGCATCCCAATTACACTTTGTATCCAATTCATCTTTCAATCCAGTCATGGAAATAATTTAGACTGAGCTATTTTTGATTATATACTTGTGGTTCTCTCTCTAATTTTATTATTATTATTATTATTATTATTATTATTAGTAGTAGTAGTAGTAGTAGTACTAGGGATGAACCCAGGGGTGCACAACCCCTGAGCTATATCCCCAGCCCTTTTTAGTTTTTATTTAGAGACAGGACCTTGCCAAGTTTCTTAGGACCTTGCTAAGTTGCGGAGACTGGGCTAAGTTGCTGAGGCTGGATTTGAAAACGTGATAGTCATGCCTCAGCCTCCCGAGCCTTTAGGATTACAGTCCCATTGTTTTTATTTTATTTTTTTTTTTTAATTTATTTTTGACCCCCATCACCAGCCATTTTTTAAATCCATTTGATTGTTTGTTTGTTTATTTATTTATTTAGAGACCAGGATTCAGTAAGTTGCTGAGAGCCTGGCTAAGCTGCTGAGGCTGGCCTTCACATTGGGATCCTCCTGCCTCAGGCTCCCCGTCTCTATCCAGATTTTGATACCCTGAAGCAGTATCTTTCCATCTGGATTTATTTTAACCATTTACATGAAGCTCATAGCTAGGGTTGGTGCAGATCTGACATCAACTCTCCTTATATAGTCAGAGTGATTGTTCATGGTGGTGGATCTAATGGGGTTGGAGACCCATTGGTAATTCAAGTTGATACTAAAAAGAACCTGGATCTCAACTCCAAGAGAGACTCATAAATTCACTAAGAGGGAAGCATTTGTGATTCTTTTATATGTCTTTTTTAATTCCAACCAGACTTGTTACCTTCCACTGAATGCAGAGATTCCATAATCTAATCTGCTTAGACCACAGGGTACCATTGATAGTTCTCGAATGTAACTTTCAGGATTTCCCTCAAACCTTACAGAATTGATTACAGGAGCTGGGAAGATACTTTTTTGTCCTTGATCTTTCATTTCAGCCATCAGAATCAAAGGATATAATTACTACCTTCCTTGGAGTCAGTGACGGGCTTTGTGCATGAGTCTTATATAAAGGTCAATTATCTGGTTGAACTTAAGCTTCTGCTAATATTAATCTCATTAGTTAAATAACAGAAGGCCCTGGACAGCCAGCCAGGAAACACTGAGCAGACAGAAGGTTCAGGATGAAAAACAATGGATCCATTGCTGCTCATGCCAAGCTGCCAATAGTATATAAAGAGGCATGAAACTCGTTCTCTCCACTCACTCATCTTCCCTGAGCCTCTGAAGGACAGGAAGACAGATCTCATCAAGATGAGGACCTTTCTGCTCGCTCTCGGATTTGCTCTGATCTGTGCTTCATCCCAGTTTGACCCGGCAGAGGTACCTGGATGGGCTGATTTGGGGGTGATATTTTCCTCACTTCTTCTTTCTCTCTTTCTCCCAAAATTTTAACTTGTTTTAAGTGACATGGGATTTTAGGAGCATCTCAGTCCACACACATCTATAATCATGAGATGATCCTTCTCTACTTCTCTATTCTGACTCTTTCGGTGACTATCACATTCCTCCTGAAGTAAGTTCATAAAAAGTTAAGGTGCCACAGTGTCACCTCCTAGATCCCATAAATTTGGTGAAGTTGTTCAGCTGTTTCAGAGCCTCTCAATTCCATGCTCTCTGTGGGAATCTGACCTTATCAATGGGATTCTTCCTCTGGACAGTAGATCCTGCTTGGCTACCTCCTGATTGGGTTTGTTGTTTCCTTCTGAGCTAAACCAGCTGCTGTGGTTCTAATAAGTGTGGATGAGAGTCGAGAAAGTAGAACCAGTAGCCATTCCCAGGGGACCTTTCCTTTGCAGGTCACCGGGGACTGGCATAGTATTCTCATGGGAGCTAATCATGTAGAGAAGATCGAACAAGGTGGAGAACTGAGAGTCCATCTCCGTCACCTTGAGTGTGTTGATGCATGTGACAAGTTAATCATCACCTTCTACACCAAGTAAGTGCAAATTGCCCCCATGTTGAGAAACTAAATAGTTCACTTCTGACACGTGGGCTGGGCTCCAATCCAAGGTGAGATGTCTTGATGATGCTCACAGAATGGAGTCTTCTGACCTCTCTTTTTTTCCTGAAGGAGATTGTGGTTTTGAGATCCTGTTGAACCACATCCCCTAACATAGAGACCCCAAAACAGTGAGCAAAGACTCTTCCTTGGAATCCTGAGCTGAGGGCAAAGGTCCATCAGACCCCAGCATGTGTGTTGGGCTCCTTCCATTTTTTTCTATTGCCAATAGATTGCATCCATTAGCTTTAAGGATGAATTCAAAAGAGCAGGATCTACACATTAATCCATGTCAATCATAAATCTCCAGCTGACATTTTCTATGATGATATGGACTCAATCAATATATGCTTCCAGAAGGAAGTTAATATTTGTAGAATGAGGAGCAACATGAAGACATTGTGATGGTATAGCAAAAATAATCACAAGGCCTCTCTATATAACATATATGTACATGTATACATGTTTCATGTATATGTATATATAATGTCCCATTTTGATGGTTTAAATTGACATCAACGTGCATAATAATTACTCATCATTTAATCCAATCACAAAATGTGAATCAATAAACATCTATGTCAGTCTTTGAAGTAAAATATAAATATGACAATTACATCACTAAAGACTTAATAATATTTTTCAACCAAGGCCCAAGGGGAAAAATGAGAAGTATGCATAGGAAGGCAGAGGCCTGATAGGATTCAGAGCAGGACTGTAATTACCAATTGGACATGGAAATTTTCAAACATGCATCCCTTAACATGCCGATGGTAAAAACCAGGTCTGAAAATACCATGGGACCCCCAAACAAGTCCTGGTAAAATAGTGAATCGTGATCTTGAATGGGAGCTGAAGTTTGAGGTGTCAATAATGGATCTGCATCCTCAGGTCTGTGTGTGAGGTGCAAATACAGTCTGTTTACCTCTGGGTCCATAGCCACAGGGTCCTATGTCTGTGTCCCTCCCACCATACCTGGATATTCAGAAAATCTTGGAAATAATGCTATCCTGCATTACCTCAAGTTAAAAGTGTTAGCACCAAGAGTGAGGAATGCAGAATTCAGAAAAAGAGGGACCTTTATAGGAGATCTGGGGGCCATGATATTATGAGAAGAAAAATATAAAAGTGTGATCTATTAATGTCATGTATGTGTATATAAATCATATAGGTGGATATTTTATGTTGATAATCTTAAGGCTTTAACATTATTAAATGTAAAATATAAATATATGGTGCATCCATTATGTATGCATGCATATGCACAGAAATATTATGCACCTATAGTATGTATACATGCATAGGAATGTACATGTATTTTCTTGTTGTCCTGAAGTGGGAGCCTCCTTGCAAACCCCTCCACTGGCTACATGGTCAGCCTTGCAGACGTCTATGGCTGTTCCAATGGCAGCGAGAGCTCAGGTTATGTGGTGGGTCCAGGCCAGTGATCATACTGCTGGACAATGTCCAGGAGTCTCCAACACAACCTGACCCATCCCAACCAGAGTTAGGAATCACCAAGGTCGAGAAACCCTGCCCTAGAACATCCAGAAACTTCCCATAACATGGGGACGTCGAATGCATGGAAGAGGGACATTATCGATGGATTTTCCCATCTCCGTTACTGTCTTCAAGTCAAATATAAAAGATTCTGCAAAAATAGTCGAGTCAAAGGAGGCTTCTCTTGGTTTGTTTCTAAGGTTGAACGGAGAGTGTCACAAGTTCTCAGTCGTGGGAATCAAAGGCGCTAATGGGGTCTATGAAACTGATTGTGAGTATTTGCTCTTTTGTGCTCTGCATGACCCAGACCTTGATGTGCATGGTAATTCATGGTCCTGGGGACAGCACATATCACCTTGTGTGGATGCTGCTCCCCTTTCTGCTTCTACTTGCTCATGAAACCTTGGAAAATCTAGTAAAATAGTGAGCATTAGAGTCACCAGAGAGAGTTAGAATAAGGTCATATCATCTCAGGTTCCCATGTGGGCACTTCTATATCAATGAGGAGGCTGAGGCCGGAGGATTGCGAGAGGGAGACCAGACTCTGCAAAAGCGAGGTGATAAACAACCCATTGAGGCCCTGTCTCTAAATAAAATGCAGAATAGGGCTGGGGATGGGGTTCAGGGGTTGAATGCCCCTGAGTTCAATCCCTGAAACTTAAAAAAAATGACATGAATATACAGCAACATGATTTAATAAAATACAACTAGGCATATTTACATGTGCATATGTGCATATGCTTACTTATACACTTAGAGTTTATATGTATGTAAAAAATATAAATGACATTTTTGTGACATGTACTTATACAAATCTATATATGTGTGTGTGTGCATGTCTATATCTGTATATATGTATATCTATATCAATATATAATCATATATAATAGACTATAATTTCTCATTCTTCTGGTTATACTTGATGTAAGAACACACTGTGCAGGTAGTGATATGTGTACCTAGGGTAACACACATGCCCCCTTCAGTTCCTTTACTCTGCTTTATCCAGCATACCTCTATTTTTCCCTAGCCCCCTCCCATTGTGAATTATCATCTCTAAATTAGAGAAAACCTTCAGCTTTTGGTTTTTGGGGGGATTGGTTTATTTTGCTTAGCATGATATTCTCCAGCTCCATCCATTTACTGGCAAATGCCATGATTTAATTCTTCTTTATGGCTGAGTAATATTCTATTTTGCATATGGACTACACTTTCTTTATCCACTCAATTGTTGAAGGCCCCTAGGTTGGTTCCATAGTTTGGCTACTGGGAGCTGAGCTGCTATAAATATTGATGTGGTGGCAGCACTGTTATATGCTTATTTTAAGTCCTTTGGGTATAGACCAAGAAGTTTTCAAGTGTTTCTTTCTCTGTCTCAGACTCAGGTGACAATTACTTCCAAATCAAGTACGTCGCAAAGGGTATCATTTTATTTTATAATAAAAATGTGGATGCAGATGGCAAGGTGACCTATGAGACACTGATTGCAGGTAAGTATGGTGACTTTTACTGTCTAAAGCACAGCATAGTGATTTCTTCTATGCTGTCAATTCAGGAGAGAAGTGTGAGCATATGTTTTCTGAACTAAGGCACTGGTACAGAAATGTGTTCCCACAGTAGATCTGTTTGACTCAGGTGTACTGAGGGATTGTCTCTCTGAAAATGAGAGATGCATTTCACAGGGAACCCTATCAAAAATTACTCCTAAATGTTGCAGACCACATTCTGCAGATTTCATAGTGGTACACATTGTAGTGGGTATTTGGTACCTAATGAACCAAGATTTTAATATAAAATTCCAATTATATTCCTATACTTGTGAATGTGCGATTGTGAATCCCAACCTTCTAGAAAATTATAAAGCACCAGTGAACAATATGGAAAAATACTTATGTACATATAAAAAGTCAAATGTGGTACACTCAGTTCAGTATTAATGACCACAGTGATCTCCACCATAAACCCTTTATTTTTTTTATCATAATTGTTCCAATATTTTCCAAACTTACAGATTTTTGTTCTTTGAATAAATACTTAATAAGACCAGCCCCACATGTATGCTGCTTCAATCCTGATGGGGATATAGATTTTTGAGTCTTGCTACAGAGCAAACAAAAGATGCATTTGAACCTTTGAGGTCTTAGATCAACATTTGAAATAGAAGGAGCTATTAAATACTCTTAATTTCTTAAAGATGAATGAGGAGAGTTTTTTTTCTCTCTCTCTTTTTCTTTCTTTGAAATAGCAGAGATGATGATGCTAATGTGCTAGGTGGAAAGTCCAGGTCAATTCCACCCCCCTTTTGTATTTGAATATTGGATGAATGGCCCAGAATCCTGGGGCATATACTCTAGAATGTAGACAGAGTTGAAATGAGAAGGCACAGTATAGAATAATTCCCAAAGCTTAGGCCTTGGAGGTGTTGAGGTGAATGCATAAATATTAGGCAAGATTGAGTTCACACAATAAAGGGTTTTGAGTGTTTGCAATATTCCTAAGAATTACAAATGATACGATGTTCCATAAGTGGAATTTATCAATGTCTCCATGTCACCCATAAGTGAACTGGAAGTATCATTAATCAGAGCATGGAGATGGTGGGATCAACTGGTCTACCTGGGACCCAGAGGACGCTTTCTAACAGAAACCTCTTCCACGTTTCCCCACATGCAAAACAGCTAAGGAAGACAGTCTGAGTGAAGAGCACAAGGAGAAGTTTGAAGAGCTGACAGTGGAGAAGAACATTCCAACGGAGAACATAAGAAATATTATTGAAACTGGTAAAGTCACCTTCCCTGATCCTGTAGTAATCTGAAATGAACCAGAAAAACAAGGAGCTTGATTCATATCTTCCTTTTGCAAAATGCAAATCATTACAATTGAGCAACTGCAGTGACCTAGCTTTTTCCTTCCCCTCTCTTTCCCAGATGACTGTCCAGCTGCTTAAGGACATTACCGGATAAGCAGACACTCGAGGTCTGTACATCCTGACATTTTGTTCTGTTAGGTATTTTTCCCCTTGTGAAACTTGGCATAGATATGAACGAGTGATACGGTCCCTCCCTCAGGGTGTTTAGATGTCTGTATGTGTTTAAAACATGGATCAAACAACACCCCTTTGGTTTTCAGAGTGGATTCTTTTATTGGAGGACAGTGGGAGAGCTTTTTGTGAAGCCATGGACAATGGAATAGTATTAACTTTGGTGAATACATTACCTTGTAATGGCAAAATCTTCAATATCCCTAAGGGAGATTTCTCAAAGACTTTCAGATTTTGGAGGGAAAGGTACTAGAGATTTAACCCAGGGAGAATCTACCACTGAGTTCCATCTCTACCCCATCTTAGTCTTTATTTTGACATGGCCTCTAAGACGCAGAAGCTGGCCTTGAACTTGAGATATCCCGTATTCTGACGCAGACTACTGAGTCCTGGGATTACAGGCAAGCACCATTGCTTCAGGCACAAAATTTTAAAATGTTACACACACGAAAATGCACCTTAGGATCCCTCAAAGCAACAGGTGACCGTGCAAGTGTAGACCTTCCTATGAAAGTGACCCCTGTAGAACCCATACATGAACATATAAGCTCCAAGAAAAGAGTTGCGTGTGAGCGTTTCTGCACTCCACTACCCAAGATTGGATTTTTCCTTTGCATTCTAACACTCCCCAATATCATGTCATTAAGATCAGGTTGGCCATATTTTAATTTCTTTTTCTTTTGAATCCTACAGATCCTAATGAGATCAGGAATGTCTGCAACATCATCTTCTCAAGGACTCAGGAATCATTCTATGAAGATAAAATGCGCTTCTCTTATTAAAATTGTAATTTCTTTATTTCTGTAAATTGCAAACCCTGTCTAAGGGATTTCCTGTCAGTTCTCTTCGATACCTTTCCTGCTATTTCTGTATTCTAAACTGAGTAATAAATTTGACATTATATGCACAAACGTGTCTTTGGATAAGTTTATGACAATTTCAATTCACAGGAATATCTACTCTGATGCAATATTCAACATTGAGTCTACAGGAGTGAGGAGACCGTTTTAGTTAAGGATGATTGTGCAGCTGCTGATTGTATCATGAGTACAGAGGAAGGGATGGGCTGCAACATCACACAGATGTGAGTGTGTTATTCTTCAGATACGAAGGGACCAAAAAGCTCACGTGATGCAATGAAATGATGTTTAGAGGTGAAATGATTGGGTATGAGAGGTGTGGCCTAGTCAGTGGATTAATCCACTTGAATGGACTAAATGAGTACTGACTGTAGCAGGTGGGGTGTGGCTGGAGGAGGGATTCCCTGGGCTGTGCCTTTGGGGTTTCTATGCTGTCCTTGGTGAACAAAGCTCTCTCTGCTCCCTGGTGCCCTGTCCTGAGCTGCTTCCTCCTCCAGGCCCTGCCGCCATTTTGTTCTGCCTCCCCTTGGGCCAGAGCCATGGAGTCGGCCAACCAATGGAGTGAAACTCTGAATCCAAGAACCACAAATAAAAATTCTCCTCCTCTAAAATTGTACTCATAAGGTTTTTGTGTTGCAACAGTGAAAAACATTTCTAATATGTTCTTTTATTATGCAACAGAAAAAACGGTTTTTTGATCAGATATAACTTAAGAGACCAGGCAGTGTATGAAGACTGTGCTTAAAAAAGAAGAAAAAAAAAAAGAAAATAGAAAATGATAGAGACTTACAAGATGCAGTAAAAAATGCCCCTTCTTACATGAATGAGGGTGAGGAGTCTGTTTGACCTGATAAAGGAGCCTAGTAATTTCACCAATATGAGCAAGAAGACCTAAGAAATAGAACAGAGGACACTGTGACAAAGTCACATGAGTCTAGGCATCTGATGACTGACATGTTGACAAAAATACGTTCTTGGGGAAGTCAGAATTGTCACCCTGCACAAATCTCATATCAAATTGGTTCAAAAATGTAGGAAATAGACAAGAGACTTCCAAACTTCCAGAAGAAATCCAGGGTCAAAAATCCAACATACAGGATCCTCACAGGTACCATTGGCATGGATCCTATAGGAAGTGCCCTGATTCTCTCAATGTGATGGCTGTGGTTGATGTAACGTGGTGGTTGACCCAAGGGGAATTCAACTTGATAAATTAAAGTAAGATGCATCCCAATTTAAAAAAGAAAAAAAAAATATATAAAATGAATTGACAAGAGGCCAGATTTGAATTATTATTATTATTACTTTTCTTGTAATGTCTTTTTAAATTCAAACATGGACCTGTTTGAGAGATGCCTTGTTCCTTTGCATTTGAGGTAGAGATGCCTTAGTCTAGTTTGGCAAGGCCACAGGGTACCATCTTTGGTTTTAGAAGTAACTTTAAGCATTCAACCCAAATGTTAAAGAAGTGATACAGGAACTTGAATAGATGTTTGGTACTTGATCTTCCATATCAGCCATGGAAATCAAAGAGGAAATATGCATTACTGTCCTTGGAGTCAAGGACAGGCATTGCACATGAGTCTATTATATAAAGGTCAATTATCTGGTCGAACTTAAGCTTTTGCTAACATTAATCTCATTAATTAAATAACAGAAGATCCTGGATGGTCCATCCAAGCCAACCAGGAAACACTGAGCAGACAGAAGGTTCAGGATGAAAAACAATGGGTCCATTGCTGCTCATGCCAACCATCAATACTATATAAAGAGGCAGCAAACTCCTTCTCTCCAATTGCTCATCTACACTGAGCCCCCGAAGGACAGGAAGACAGATTGCATCAAGATGAGAACCTTTCTGCTCGCTCTCGGATTCGCTCTGATCTGTGTTTCTTCCCACTAGGACCCAGCAGAGGTACCTGGATGGGCTGATTTGGGGGTGATCTCTTCCTGGCTCCTTCTTTCTCTCCCTCTTCCCACATGGGATTTTAGGAGCATCTCAGTCCACATACATCTATAATCATGAGATGATCCTTCTCTACTTCTGTATTCCGACTCTTTCTGTGACCATCACATTCCTCCTGAAGTAAGGAAGTTAATAAAAGTTAAGGTGCCATAATGTGCCACCGTGTCACCTACTAGATCCCATATATTTGGTGAAGTTGTTCAGCTGCTCCCTGTAGGAATCTGACCTTATCGGATGGGATTCTACCTCTGGAGAGCAGAGCTTGCTTGGCTACCTCCTGATTGGGTTTGTTGTTTTCTTCTGAGCTAAACCAGCTGCCACGGTTCTAGTAATTATGAAGGAGACACGAGAAGAAGCAGCCTGTAGCCATTCCCAGGGGACCTTTCTTTGCAGATAAATGGGGACTGGCGTACCACTGTCATGGCAGCTGGTCACTTAGAGAAGATTAGTGAATATGGAGATCTGAGATTCCTTTTCCGTCACCTTGAATGTATTGATGCATGTGACAAGTTCGTCGTCACCTTCTACATCAAGTAAGTGAAAGTTGTCCCCATGTTGAGGAACTGAATAGTTCACTTCTTTCACGTGGGCTGGGCTCCAATCCATGGTGAGACGTCTTGATGATGCTCACAGAATGGAATCTTCTGACCTCTCTTTTTCTTGAAGGAGACTGCGGTTTTGAGCTCCTGTTGAACCACATCCCTTAACATAGAGACCCCGAGACAGTGAGCAAAGACTCTTTCCTTGGAATCCCAAGGTGAGTGCAAAGCTCCATCAGACCCCAGCGTGTGTGTTGGGCTCTTTCCATTCTCTGTCTATTGCCAATAGTTTGCATAAATTAGCTTTAAGGTTGAATTCAAAAGAGCAGGATCTACACATTAATCCTTGTCAGTCATGATTCTCCAGCTGACGTTTTCTATGACAAAATTGATTCAATAGGTATATATTTGTACAAGGCAGTTAATATCTGTAGAGTGATTAGAATTGTGTGATTATTGCAATAGTGTGGAAAAATTTAAAATCTCTATAAAATATAAATGTAACATATATACGTGTTTATAGAATGTCTCATCTTCATGGTTCAAATTGAAATCATTGCACATAAGAATGACTCAATGGAAAACCCAAATTCAAAGTGTGTATAAATAAACAACTATAAGGGTCCTTGAAATCAAAGCACAAATATGACAATTACATCATGAAAGACCTGAATATTTTTCAACCAAGACCCAGGAGAAAATAAAAATGAGAACTGATTCATAGGCAGCAGAGTCTGTTTACGATTCAGACCATGAGTTTCAACACCAATTGGTCATTGAACTTTTCAAACATGTATCTCTCACCATGCTGATCCCCACCCCCCCAAAAAAAATTGAAAAGACAAAATGACACCCAAACACCTCCTTTTAACATGAATATTGATGAAGTTGAAGGTGAGTTGAAGTTTGAGATATCCGTATTGGGTCTTCTTCAAACGGAATACAAAATTTTTTGCAAGAATAGATGAGGGAAAAGGGACCTTCTCTTGGTTTGTTTCTAAGGTCCAACGGGGAGTGTCAGAAGTTCTCAGCGGAGTCCACAAAAGGCCCTCATGATGTTTATGAAGTCGAGTGTGAGTATTTGCTCCAAGATGGACAGCATGACCCAGGCCTTGAGGGGTGTTCAGACTCATCGTCTTGGTGGGCACACACATGGGGGTCTGGACACTGGCCACCATTAGCAAACTTCTACTTGCTCATGCCACCTTGAGAATGGTAGTGAATGGGTGAGCACTGGAATCTCCAGAGAGAGAGAGAGTTAGAATAAGGTCCATATCATCTCAGTTTCCCAAGTGGGATGCTGGTATTAATGATGAGTCAAATGGGTTCCCTGTTTATAGAGCTCGTGGGGTTCTCTCCATGGAGAGCTGTTTAAAACAACATTAAATAACACCCAAATTCCTGCAAAATTAGCCTTCTTCTCTGACAGATATGATCACTCTTGCTTTTCATTGAACAAAATATCTGAAAATTAAAAAGATATGTATTAGACACATTATCAAGGATTTATGGTCTGACAGTCTGAAACTCCAAATGTAAGAATGAGAATAGTGAGAATAACAGCAAAATATTTACAATAAATTCAACCTAATTTAAACTTCATCTAAAACAATTCCCCAAATAATAGAGACTTCTATATTTTTGCTTTAGCATAACAAAATTTAAAAAAAAACACATCCCATAATATTAAAAGACCAATTGCCTACATGTTTCATTTGATGGAGAGAAAAATGTCCAATGTGGTATTCTAGTCTTGATCAGAGAAGATTCATTTCTCAATGGAATATGAATATACAGCAATATGTTTCAATAAGGTACAAGTATATTATAATAATATTATAATATGCATATATTTGCATATTTATACATATATGTATTTATGTATTGAAAAAATAGAAGGGTGACATTTTTATAACATATATATATATATATATATATATATATATATATATATATATAGAGAGAGAGAGAGAGAGAGAGAGAGAGAGAGAGATTGATCCTGCTCTTTCTATGCTTCAAGTTCAATGTGATGTACTCATTCAACATGGGTGGAATTAATGATAATATTGCTTAGATTGAATAATTGGGTCAGAAAATTGCTGGGGATTTGAAAATTTGTTTCTGTGGGATGATTTAGAAAGAACGAGCTCTTCACCCACCCTGGTTCTGTAGATCCTGCAACCAGGATCTTGGCTCTCAGGAAACCACTTTCTACGAATGCCTAGGTGATTACAAGGAGGGGGGACTCTTTACCATGTTCAGACGGGGACATGGAATTGTTGGCCTCTCTCTGCAGCTTCTGTGCCTGATTCTAACTCAGGACGTGGAACTTTAGTGAAACAGAGATTGTTGGGGAAAAAGGGTCCATGATAATGTGTTGCCAGCAATTGAAGTGTTTCTTTTTCAATGACAGATGCAGGACAAAATTTCTTCCAAATCGAGTACTTCTCCAATGGTTTCATAGTATTTTATAATATACATGTGGATGGAAACGGCAAGGTTACTCATATGACTAATGTTGCTGGTAAGTATAAGGGACATTTACCCTTTGAAGCACAGCATAGTAATTTCTTTCTTTCTTTATTCTTCTTTTTTTTTAAGTTGAATTCAGTTTATATGCCTATTCTTGTGAATATGCAATGCTGAAACAAATCTTATAGAAAATTATAAAGCACCAATGAACAATATGAAAAAATACTTGTATTTAAAATTCAAATTAAGTTCACTCATTTCAGTATTAATGACCATACTGATCTCCACCATCAACCCTTCATCTTATTATAATTGTTTGAATAGTTTCAAAACTTAAAGTTACTCAAGAACACCGTTCATCACATATGCTACTCCAATCCTGCCAGGGACTGAGTCTTTTGTGTCTTGTCTCAGAGCAAACAAAACCTGAATTTGTACATTATGAGGTCATAGGGACACCTTTGAAATTAATGCAGCTTGAAACTTATTTTATCAAAGATTAAAAAAAAGGTTTTCTTTTTTTGTTGTTTTTTTCTTTCTTTTCTTTCTTTCTTTTTTTTTTTTTTGCTTTTGCTTTGCATTAGCAGAGAGAACCATGCTAATGTGCTAGGTGAAAAGTTCAGATCAACACCGTTCCTCTTCTGATATTGAATATTGGATGAATTGTCCAGAATACTGGGGCATTAACTCTAGAATGTAGACAGAGTTGAAATGAGAAACCACAGTACAGAATATTTCCCAAAGCTTAGGCCTTGGAATTGTTCTGGAAAATGCAAAAATACAAAGTAGATTTAAATTCACACAATAAAGGGTCTTGAATGTCCTCAGTAGTCCTAAGAATTACAAGATGATATGATTTCCATAAGTGGAATTTACCCACATTCCCATGTCACCCATAAATGACCTGGAAGTACTTAGTTGGTGGGATCAACTGGTCTACCTGGGACCCAGAGGATACTTTCTAACAGAAACCTCTTCCACGTTGTACCCCATGAAACACAGCTAAGGAAGACAGGCTGAGTGAAGAACAGAAGAAGAAGTTTGAAGAGCTGACAGTGGCAGCCAAGATTCCAAAGGAGAATATAAGAAATGTTATTGAAACTGGTAAAGTCACTTTCCCTGTTTCTGTAGTAATCTGAAGTGAACCAGAGGAGAGGGAGCTTCATTCATATCTTCCATTTGCAAAATGCAAATCATTACACATTGAGCAACCCCAGTGATCTAGACTTTCCCTTCCCTTCTCTTTCACAGATGACTGTCCTGCTGCCTAAGGACCTTGCCTGATGAGCAGACACTTGAGGTTTGTACTTCCTGACATTTTGTTTGGCTAAGTATTTTTTCCCCTTATGATACTTGGCATTGGTATGAGTGAGAGAAATGGTCCCTGCTTCAGGGTGTTGAGATGACTACATGCATTTAAAACATGGATCAAACAACACCCCTTTAGTTTTCAGAGTGGGATCTTTTATTGGGAGACAGTAGAACAGCATTTTGCGAAGCCATGGACAATGGCATAGTGTTAACATTGAGGAATACATTACCTTTCAATGGCAAAATCTTCAATAATCCTAAAGGAGATTTCTCAAAGACTTTCAGATTTTGGAGGGAAAGGTACCAGAGATTTAGCCCAGGAAGAATCTACCACTGAGTCACATCTCTACCACATCTTATTCTTTATTTTGACATGTCCTCTAAGACGCAGAATCTGGCCTTGAACTTGAGATTCTCCTGCTCTTGACACAGTCTGTGAATCCTCGGATTAGAGGCATGCACCATTGCTCCTGGCAAGTGGAGTGTGGCTGGAGGAGGCAGTTCCTGGGATGTGTCTTTGGGGTCTCTATCCTGTCCCTGGTGAGCAGAGCTCTTTCTGTTTCCTCATGCCCTGTCATGATCTGTTCTTCTTCTCCAGGCCCTTCCACCATTTTGTTCTGCCTCCCATTGGGCCAGAGCCAATGAAGTCAGCCATCCATGGACTGAACCTCTAAATCCATGAACCACAACAAAAAATTCTCCTCCTCTAAAATTGTACTCATAAGGTCTTTGTATCGCCAAAGGCAAAAAAACCTTATTAAAAGTGTTCTTTTATGATGCAACAGAATTTTTTTTTTGATCAGATAAACTTAAGAGACCAGGCTGTGTATGAAGACTGTGCTGAAAAAAGAAAAAAAGAAAAGAAAATAGGAATTCATAGAGTTACAAGATGCAATAAAAATGTCCCTTCTTACATGAAGGAGGGTGAAGAGTCTGTTTGGTCTGAAAAATGTCCGTTTATGTAATATCAGACAATCTTCAAATCTTTTTGTGGTTCGCTGCATGAATGTACTGCAGGGCTTGGGAGTAAGTTTCAGAAATGTACTCAGTGATCAGGTTTGGAGAGAGCTCCTCCTTGTCCCTGCAGGGTTATTATATTGATATATATTATTAAAGAAAGATAGAGAAGATCAGAGGGGAGGGCGGGGGACGGGGGAGATCAGAGATCTGTACCACATTTCCCAGGACTATTGTTCCTAGTCATCATTATGCACAAGACAAGTGAAATCAGGTATGGGGTCAAGGCAGGAAAAGAGCATTGAGTGAAGATTCCAGCTGCAGATTTGGACAGATCCTTCTCCAAATCTAATGACTGTAAAGGTCTCCTTTGATCAAGGACCACCATCAGAAGATGCTGAAATAAAGAAAGGTTCCCTTATATGTGGACAAAATGCTAATCACCAGCCAGGCAGCTTCCAATACCTGCAGACTGATCCCTGGAGATTTGGAAACCTAAGTGCAGGATCAGGGTGCTCTGAGTTTAGGAAACCAAGGAGAGGGCTCCTATCAACAGGAAATCTGAAACTTGAAGGGCTCTAATGGTAAGATCAACTCAGTTATTCACTTGGACTGTTCCTCATAGGAATGGGGAGAATCCAAAGGAAATTTGCACTCTTAGAAAATTTAGTTGCTAGGAGGCTCAGAAGATGCAGAGAAGTTTCTTCTGCCCAAAGGTGAAGATTATTAGTACCCAGATGTCAGCCCTCTCGTCTCTGGGGAGATAAACTCTGCCCTGTGAAAGAGCAGTATGGGGCTTTGGCATGACAGCCCTGGCCTCTGACTCATCCCTTACATTCCTCACCATGGATGATGAGGAAGGGCTTGAGGGACATGAACATTCTAATATAAAACTCTCCATTATCAAAAAGAAGCATGGTGAACTTCATGTTGGAATCAACTAGCGCAGCTAATGACATAAAAATTGTGAGATCCATTTTCATGGATCTCAGACAGTGGGAATGCATCTCCTGTGGTCCTTGCTGTGAGTGGACAGGCCTAGCTTCACCTGAGGTGCCCTCCTGGATAGGCAGATGGCCGCCATCTTGTCCTGGAATCGCTTGGTATTCTCTCTCTTCTCCAGCGTCTATGTTGATCCTTGGAAGTTCACATTTTCTCTTTTGACATGGACATGATCCACTTGAGGTAGTCCAAACACCAAGCACCTAATTGTAGCTTAATTACCATCTGGGGATCCTAGTCCAGAGGAACAGATGTCAGTATAGGAATTGTCAGACAGGAAACTCAATTTAGCCTCTAACAGGAACTTCATCTTCTGTCTGATAAAGTTGTTAATGAAATTGATTGATTATCAGAGATCTACATCATCTTATATCTCTTGGGTAAATCACTTGGTCAGGAGAAGTTAACCGTTAAATGTATGGCTGATTTCATTTGGCGGTTATTATGCTACATATTTCTAAATGCTTTGGGTGACATAGGTTTTCTTAATATATTTTCATTCTCATTAATTTTTTTTGTTACTGGGGAACAATAAGAGGAAATAAATCACTGAGCCACATTCCAACCATCTTTATATTTTATTTTGAGACAGAATCTCACTAACTTGCTTAGAGTCTCACTATTAATTGAAGGAGTTTTTTTCAACCACATAAAGGCCATTTATGATAATCCCAAGGTCAATTTCAAACTAAATGGAGAAAAACTAAAAAAAAAATTCTTCTTAATTCAGGAACAATATAATGTGTCCACTGTCACCATCTTATTCCATATAGTCTTTGAAACATTAGCCAAAGTGATCAGGCAAGAAAAAGAAATCAATGGATACAAAAAGCAAAATGAGAAGGCCAACTATCTGTGATTGCTGGTAACATTATCATATTCATAAAATGAAAAGCTACAGCAAAAGACTTCTAGAGTTTATAAATAGTTTATCAAAGTAGCAAGATAAAAGATCAATGCATATAAACCAATAGATTGCTACACAGTTTAATTCAGCAGGAAGAGAAATTTGGAAAACCATTCCATTTACAATAATCTCAAAAATATATTCTTGGAAATTATCTAAGCAAGAAGTTAAAATAGCTCTTCAAAGAAATTCACAGAACACTAAAGAAAGAAATTGAAGAAAACCATAGAAGAACAACATTCCATGTTCTTGGGTAGGCAGAATTAATATTGCAAAACTAGACATCCTACCAAGAGCAATAAACAAATTCAAAGCACTCCCCATGAAAACACAAATGAAATTTTTTTATTACATTGGAAAAAAAAATATTTTTAAATGCATTTGTAAGAATAAGAGAACCTGAGCAGGGAAAGGAATAATAAGCAAGATTATCAAAGCAGAAGACACCAAAATACCTGATCTGAAAAGGACACTACTGAGCTGTAGAGCAAACAGAGCATGAAAATTCCATCAATATGGGCATGAAGACCAAAAATAGAATAGAGGACACTGACACAAATTCCTATGAGTACAGCTATCTGATGTTTGACACGTTGCCAAAAATATATACTGGGAGATGAGAGATGCTTTACAAAATGGCACAGGTAAACTGGGTAGCTATTGGTAGTAAAATAAAATAGGACCCCTATCCCTCACCATGTACAAAACTCATAACAAAATTGTTCAAAATTTAGGAATTAGAAAACAGACTTCAAACTTCTAGAAAAAAATTCTGTGTCAAAAATCCAATATAAAGGTGTATTGTAGCTGTTGACAGAATCAAGACAGTTGCCCTTGGTGTAGATTCTACAGCAAGTGTCCTAATAGTTTCAGAGTGATTGGCTGTGGTTGATCTAATGTGGTTGATGGCCAAAGGGGAATTCAACTGGATCACTTGAAAGAGATGGATCTAAATTAAAAAACAAAAACATAAATTGGCAAGAGGCTAGCATTTGTATTATCATTATCATTTTTTTCTAATATCTTCTTAAGTTTAAACTTGGACTGGTTTCAGAGATGCCATGTTACTTTGCATTTGAGGTAGAGATACCATAATCTAATTTTATCAGGCCACAGGGTACCATCTTTGATTTTAGAAGTATCTGTGAGCATTCAACTAAAATGTTAGAGAAGTGACACAGGAACTTGAATATATGCTTAGTCTTTGATCTTCCATTTTAGACATGGGGATCAAAGGGGATATAAACATTACTATCCTTGGGATCAATGACAGGCTTTGTGCGAGTGCCATACATAAAGGTCAATTATTTGGCCAAACTAAAGGTTTTCCAATATCCATAGCATTAGGTAAAGAATAGGAGTTCCTAGAGAGCTCATCCCTGCCAACCAGGAAACACTGAGCAGACAGAAGATCTCAGAATGAAAACAATGGATTCATTGCCTGTCATGTCAAGTCACCAATGTGATATAAAGGGACATCAAACTTGTTCTGTCCAGTACCCAACTCCTCTGAGCTTCTGCAGAGCAGAAGACAGATCTCATCAAGATGAAAACCTTTCTGCTGGCTCTCGGATTCAACCTGATCTGTGCTTCATCCAAGGTCGACCCAGCAGAGGTACCTGGATGGGCTGATCTTGGGGGATCTCTCTCTCTCTCTCTCTCTCTCTCTCTCTCTCTCTCTCTCCTTCTTTCTTTCTCTTCCCACATTTCTCAATTTTATGTGACATGAGATTTTATGAGCATCTCAGTCCACAAACATCTATATCCATGATGGTAACCTTCCCTGTTTATGTAATCCAACTCTTTCTATGACTATCACATTCCTCTTTAAGTTAATAAATGTAAAAAATTTAATCTGCCAAAGTGTTATCTACTACTTACCATATATTTTCTGATATAGTTTAGTTGTTTGAGAGCCTCTCAATTCCATGCTTCTGTGGGAATCTGATTCGTGACTTTAGCTGATACAATTCTACCTTGTGGAGAGTAGAGCTTGCATGGTGACCTCAGTTTTTCTTCTGAGCTAAATCAGCTGCCGTGGTTATAATTAGTGTGGATGAGAGAACAAGAGGAGCTAGTAGCCATTCCCAGGGTATCTTTCCAGGTCACTGGGGACTGGCACACCATTCTCATGGGAGCTGATGACTTAGAGAAGATTAGTGAATATGGAGAGATGAGGTTCCATTACCGTCACTTAGATTGTAGTGATGGAGGTAAGAAGATAGACTTCACTTTCTACTCCAAGTAAGTGAAAATCGCCCAATGTAATTGAACAATGGGGGTCACCTCTGGCACAACTTATGTCACTTCTGCACCAAATCTGTGTCTGTGTCTGTGTCCCTTCTTGGAAACAACTGTATCCTGAATTATCAGAAGAGAGAGAGGACAAAGTGTGAGGAAGTCAGATTTCAGAATTCACAGGAGCTGCAGCATTTATATGAGAGTTGGGGCTCTGATAATTAAGACAGGAAAAAATAAAAGTGTGTATATTAATGTCACATGCATAAATATAGAATGTTTAGGTGGAATATTATATGTTCATAATATTAAGGATTTAACATTATTAATATAAATATTAGGTGCATCTATTAGGTATGCATGCCTATGCATATAAATATCACGTATATATAGTATATATGCAAGCATAGGCATTTGCATAATTTTTCTTGTCATCCTGAAGTGGGAGTCTCCTTGAAAACCCCTCCACTTGCTACTAGGCCAGACTTGTAGATCTCTATGGCTGTCTCAATGGCAGTGAGAGCTAAGATTATGTGGTGGGTCCAGGCCAGTGATCATACTGCTTGACAGTGTCCAGGTGTCTCCAACACAACCTAACTCATCCCATCCAGAGCTAGTAATTGCCAAGGTTGAGAAACCCTGCCATAGAACATCCAGAAACCTCCCATAACATGGAACATCGAATGCATGGAAGAGTGAAATCATCGATTGATTTTCCCATCTCAGTTACCTTCTCAATAATTCCTTCATTCAAGTCAAATATAGAGATTTTTGCAAGAATAACTGAGCAACAATTGGCTTCTCTTGGTTTGTTTTCAAGGTCCAATGGGGGAGTGTCAGAAGTTCTTCGTCAGATCATCCAAAAGTCCTCATGATATTTATGAAGCCAAGTGTGAGTATTTGCTCTAAGGTGGACAGCATGACCCAAGCCTTGAGGGGTGTTCAGATTCATGGTCTTGGTGGACACACACATTGGGGAGTCTGGATACTGGTCACCATTAGCAAACTTCTCTTTGCTCCTGCATCCTTGGGAATGCTAGTGAATTTGTGAGAATTGGAGTCACCACAAAATAAGGTCCATATCATCTCAGGTTCCCAAGTGGGATGTGGGCATTAATGATGATTCAGAAGGGTTCAATGTTTATATAGCTCATGGTGTTCTCTGCATGGAGTGCTGTTTAAAATGACATGAAGTTACTAAAAAAATTAAGAAAAATGATAATTTAGAATTTTGAAGTGTTTCTTTTTCAATTACAGACAAAGGGCAAAATTTTTTTCCAAATTGAATACTTCTCTGATGGTGTCATAGTATTTTATAATATAAATGTGGATGGAGACGGCAAGGTTACGCACATGACTGTGCTTGCTGGTAAGTATAAGTGATGTTTACTGTCTGAAGCACAGCTTAGTGATTTATTTCTTTATTTCTTTTTTTTTCCTGTATAGCTGGGATTTGAACCCAGGGCCTCGGAAGGAAAGCTACTGCCCCAGCCCCTATAGTAGTTTCTTCTGTATTATAAGTTCAGGAGAGAAGTATGAGCATATATGTATTTTTTACCTAATGCTAGTATAAATATTGTACTAAACGCTAGTACTAATACTAGTATGGAAATGTGTTCCCAGGCCAGAGTCCATTGAGTGAGTTGTACTGAGACATTGCCTTCTAGGAAATAGAGACACATTTCATATTATGACCTATTGAAAAGCACTCCTAAAAGTCGCAAATCCTTAAAAATGAAGGAGGAGATTTTCTTACTTTCTTCCTTTCTTCATTTCCCTCTTTCTTTCTTTTTTTTCCTTTTTTTTTTGCATTAGCAGAGAAGAGTATGCTAATATTCTAGGTGGAAAGTTTAGATCAACACCACCCATTTTCTGCTATTGAATATTGGATAAATGGTCCAGAATACTAGAGCATAGACTCTAGAATGTAGACAGAGTTGAAATGAGAAGCCACAGTATAGAATAATTCCCAAAGCTTAGCCTCTGACAATACAAAAACATTAGGCAGGATTCAGTTCACACAATAAAGGGACTTGAATGTCCTCAGTTGTCCTAATAATTACAAGATAATATAATTTCCATAAGTGGAATTTACTCACGTTCCAATGGCACTCATAAATGGCCTGGAAGTGCTATTAGAGCATGGAAATGGTGGGATCAACTGGTCTACCTGGGACCCAGAGGACGCTTTCTAACAGAAACCTCTTCCACATTATCCCACAGGCAAAACAGCTCAGGAAGACAATCTGAGTGAAGATATGCAAAAGAAGTTTGAAGAGCTGACAGTGGAAAATAACATTCCAAAGGAAAACATAAGACATGTTATTGAAACAGGTAAAGTCACTTTCCCTGTTCCTGTAGTATTCTGAAATGAACCAAAGGACAGGGAGCTTGAATCATACCTTCCATTTGCAAAATTAAAATACTTAGACATTGAGCAACCCCACTGATTTAGATTTTTCCTTCCCCTCTCTTTCCCAGATAACTATCCTGATGCCTAAGGACCTTGCCTGATGAGCAGATACTTGAAGTTTGTACTTCCTGACATTTTGTTCTGATAGGTATTTTTCTTCACCTTATGATACTTGGCATATGTATCAGTGAGGGAAATGTTCCCTCCTTCAGGGTGTTGACATGACTATATGTGTTTAAAACATGGATCAAACAACACCCCTTTAGTTTTCAGAGTGGGGTTCTTGAGTTGGGATACAGTGGGAGAGCATTTTGTGAAGCCATGGAGAATGGAATAGTCTGAACATTGGTGAATTCCAGTATGAATAAACTACCCTGCAATGGAAAATCTCCAATAACTCTAGAGGAGATTTCTCAAAGATTTAGAGTTTTTGGAGGTGGGAAATAGGGGATTAACCTAAGGACTCTCTATCCCTGTGTTACATCTCCATCCCATCTTATTCTTTATTCTAACACAGCACCTAAGATTCAGAAACTCATCTTGAACTTGATATCCTCGTGCCTCAGCCTGCTCAGTCCCTGGGATTACGTCCATGCACCACTGCTCCAGGTGCAAATTTTTTAAGTTGTTGCACACATCCACATGCCCCTTTGAATCTCTGAAAGCAAGAGGTAACCTTGCAAATGTAGACTTTCCTATGAAACTGCTCCCCGTAGAACCCATACATGAACATACAAGGTCCAGAGAGGAGAGTTGTGAGTGAACATTCCTGCACTCCACTACCCAGGAAGGGATTTTTGCCTTTTCACTGTAAGAAACCTAATCATAATGTCATTAAGATCAGCTTGGCAATATTTTAATTTCTCTTTCTTTTGAATCCTACAGATCCTAATGAGATCAGGAATGTTTCAACATCATCTTCTCAAGGGCTCAGGAATCATCTCTATGAAGATGAAATATCTCCTTTTATTAAAATTGTAAACTCTTCTTTTCTGGGAAAGTGCAAACCTATCTTAGGGATTTCCTGTCAGTTCCCTTCTATATCTTTCCTGCTATTCCTTATTCCTAACTGATTAATATATTTGACCTTATATGCACAACTATGTGTCTTAGAGTTAACGAGGATTTAAATGCACAGAAATATCTATTTCATGGTACCTATTAAAAAGCAAGAACTATAAGAAGCAGGAGGTTATTTAGTTAAGGATGAGGATAGGGGAAGGGATGAGCTGCAGTATCACAGATGTGAGTGTGCTGGGGTTAGATATGAGGTGTCCCTCCAAAGCTCCTGTGTGAGATCATGCAAGAATAGTCAGAGATGAGATGATAAGATGTGAATGTTGTAAACTAATAAATGGATTAATCCACTTAAGTGGACTAACTGGGTGGTGACTGTAGGCAGGTGGGTATGGCTGGAGGAGGGGGTCCCTGGGCTGTGCCTTTGAGGTTTCTATCCTGTCCCTGGTGAGCAGAGTTCTCTCTGCTTCCTGGTGCCCTGTCCTGAGCTGTTCTCTTCCTCCAGGCCCTTCTGCCATTTTGTTCTGCCTCACCTTGGGCCAGAGCCATGGAATTGGCCAATATGGTTTGAACTTCTGAAACAATGAGCCCAGATAATCTTTTCTTCCTCTAAAAATACTTCTAGTAAAACATTGCATCACCACAGTAAAAAAGGTGAGTAAATTCACTGATGCAGTCATTTTTTTTAATCAGATGTCACGTGGGAGGCCAGGCTGCATGTCCAGTCTGCTTAATGAAAAAGAGAAAGGAAAGTCAGAGACTGAGAGTACATAAAGCAAATGCCCACCTGACAGGGATGAGGGCAAGAATCCCTTTAGTTAGAATCCTCCTAGTTTCAGATATTCATCAGATCATTATGTGTTTGAGCTGCAGGGCAGTGCCCCTGCATGTCTGGGCTGAGGTTGAGAAGTGTCCTGAAAACTGAGATTGAGACAGAGTCCCTCCTGGTCCCTAGAGAAATATTCCCCATATTTCCCAGAACGGTGGTTCTTAGCCATCGATGTTGAAGAGAAGGTGACATCTGACATGGGGCCAAGGCAGAAGGAGCTCACCAAGGAAAGTCGCCATTTGCAGCCTTGGACACATCATTCACAGAGTCCAAAGACTGCAGAGGGTCTCATTATGATCAAAGAACCATCATCATAAGATACTGGCATATGTCATTGTCCCCTAGGAGGTGGACAAAATGCTAATGAGGAGGAAAAAAAAACATTGTCTTTTTGAGGAAAGCCTCCCTTTAGGAAATGCCCCTTCCTAAGACAGATGCCTTGAAAGAGAAGGGAGGTGGGTGTTGCCAAACCCACAGGAGGACAGTCAGCTGAGACAGTTCCAAGCGGGTGTCACGTGTGCAGACAGGTGCCTGTGGACTTGGAAACCTTGGGCAACATCAGGGATCTGTGAAACCAGGAAACATAGACCAGGGCAGGAATCACCCTCGGCTAGACGTGAAGTCTCTGGGCTCTGAATGCATGTTCAGCAGACCTCAGTATCCAAGGGTACAGCCTGTGGGTTGTTTTATTCAGGCATTTAAAGGGACTGAACAAAGAGGATTGAACTCTACCCTCTGCTTTCTCAGGGACACACATTTGAAACCAAACTAAGTAAAAAAAAAAAAAAAAAAAAAAACAACTTTTACAAGAAAAATTTGGAATGGAGGAGGGACATCACTGGCTTTATATTATAGAAGACACCAGTCTTGCAGAATTAGTTCAGACCAAATTGTATAGGAAAAGATTTTCTACACTCCAAGTATTTCAAGAACTCCACGTAGGAGAGGTCCAGATGACCATGTGGGGGTACACTATTTTCAAATTTGCAAAAATCTAAAGTTCAGAATAGTATTGCAAGAAGAAAGGTGATCACACAAATATAAAATGATCAATGTTGAGGGCCACAGCCGAGTCGGGATGACGCATGGCATTTTTGCCAGAAGTAGTGGTTGAGAGGTGACGCTAGCGAGCCATTAATATGATGACTTTTGAGTTCTGGTGGAGTTCCCGTTGAGTTCCGCTTGTGCTGTCATGGGGATTCCTGGAGAATTCCCATTGGTTGGGGAAGTGCCAGAGGAGGGATTTTCCGGTTGCTGGTTCCTACAGGAGCTTCGTGGCATTCGGGGGAGTTCCCAGGAGCGTGTGTGGAGTGTGCTGGTGGAGTTCAGAAATAAAGTTTGTTCCTGCTTCAGTGGCTCATGATTTGTGCCCAGCCAGACTGCGGCAATTGGTGGCCCATACGGGGAATGCCTGAAAAGCTTGGAGGTAAGTGAAATTCTTTGCCCCTAAGGGAAGGCGAGAGAATGGGTGACCATTTCAAAAAACAATGTGTTCTTGTTTTAATTTGTTTTGTTTTTGTTTCAAGTTGCCTATTCTCAGAACTTTCTCAGGAAAACTGGGAAAAATGGTTGGCTCAAGGTTTGAAGTTGTTAGCCCCTGAGGAAGAGATAGAAATAGACCACAAATGCACACGTCAAGAAAATAGGAAAATTGATACAACAATTTTTTGTTCCATTTTTGTTTCATTCTGTTTTGGTTTTGTTTTGTGTTATCTTGTTGGGTTGTGTTATCTTTATAGTAGATTAGAAATTAGTAAAAAACAAACCAAAAGAGTGTTAAGTAAATTGTTAGAGATCCAGACTATGGTAGAAAACATGTTAGATCAAGCAAAAGAGAAGGTCTCTCGAGCTAGTCAGACAGAGGAAGAAAATTTAAAGGAAGAAAGCTTAGAGGAGAAACAGGTATCAGGGGGGAAGGTACAACAGGAGGATGCTACTAACACTGTTCTATCACCAGAGGGTATAAGTGTCCAACCAACTGCTCCACCTACAGAGAAAACATATCCTTTGGGGCCCTAAACACCCGTAGTTGATAGATGGGATCCTGAGACAGGACCTCAAAGATTAGCATGCCCTGTACTTGAGCAGGCAGGAGGGCAGCAAATTCACCATGCTTTAGATTTCAAAACAGTGAAGCAGCTAAAAGAAGCTGTAACAACTTATGGTCCTCAAGCACCCTTCACTGTAAGCTTGGTCGAATCCATTACCAACTTGTACATGACGCCAGCAGACTGGGCTAATATGTGTAAAGCTGTGCTAAATGGAGGACAATATTTTTTACGGAAGGTTGCCAATGAGCAATTTTGCATGGAGAGAGCTAGGCGAAAAGCAGCAGCTGGTTATCCTCAAAGAAATCTAGATATGTTTTTTAGGAAAAAGACCTTATGAGGGTCAACGGCAACAAATTGAATATGATCCTGCTATATATTCACAAATTGCTGCAGATGCAATTAGGGCATGGAAGACTTTACAAGGACATGGAGATTTACAAGGACAATTATCTAAGGTAATACAGGGAGCTAATGAACCTTACTCTGAATTTGTAGATAGGCTTATTCAAACAGCTACCAGAGTTTTTGGGGATACAGAACAAGCAATGCCATTAATAAAACAACTGGCTTATAAGCAAGCAAATCGTTGGTGCAGAGAGGTCACTAGACCATTGAAACATGGAGATTTAAACACATATATTAAATTATGTAGAGACATTAATGAACAAGGGCAAGTCTTGGTAGCTGCAGTACAACAGGCTTTAGATGCCAGGCTGAAAACATGCTACAATTGTGAACAAACAGGACATTTTAAAAGGAATTGCCCCATAGGAGGAGTGTTTAACAAAGATAGGTATCAAAGGAGTAGAATACCGGGTATTTGCCCATGATGCCATAGAGGGAGACATTGGGCTAATGAATGTCATTCTCAAACCACCATAGAGGGTACTCCATTATCAAAAAAAGGACAAGGACCAGATGTTTACCCACGATATCATGGAGAAAGGCATCGAGCTCCATTGCCAGAAAACGGACAGGGGGGCCCAATGCTCTGGAGCCCATGATCACAAATATATGGGGCACTGGAGGAACCCAGAAACACCATGGAGGAACCCAGCAACAGCATCAGGGTAGTGCCCAGGACACATTATCCATCAGATCGCTCATCAGATGAAGCAGAGGGAGTGCAGGGTTGGACATCTGCGCCTCCACCAGAGCAGTACTAACTCCAGAGATGGGAGTTCAAATCATTCCCACAGGAGTAAAAAGACCTCTTCCCCAAGGAACAGTAGGCTTATTGTTAGGATGCAGTTCTTCTACTCTAAAAGGACTTATGATAAGTCCTAGGGTAATTGATCCCGATTATAAAGGTGAAATAAAAATTATAGCTAGTTCTCCAAAGGGTATATCAGTAATTTCACCAGGAGATAGAATAGCACAGTTATTAATAATACCCAGCCTGCATGAAAAATTTTCCAGCAGTACTATAGAAAGAGGTTCCAGGGGATTAGGCTCCACAGGTGTAGATTGGGCTATGCTGTCTTTAAATTTAGATTCTCGCCCAATTCTAAAACTAAATATTCAAGGACAGGAATTTAATGGGCTCCTGGATACAGGTGCAGACCTTAGCATCTTATCTCGTCAAGAATGACTGAAATATTGGCCATTACAACAAGCCACTCAAATGCTTTGAGGCGTAGGTGTGGTGACTAATCACCATAGAAATGCAATGGTATTAGATTGGAAGGATCCTGAAGGATGTGAAGGAACTATACAGCCATATGTATTGAATTATCTTCCTATAAATTTATGGGGATGAGATGTCCTAGATCAATTAGGTTTGACATTAACAAATAACATCAATCCAAACGTGCCCACTATTAGGGCTAGACAAGGTTTTAGGAAAGAAAAAAGATTAGGAGAACAAGAACAAGGTATAGCTGCACCAATTCAAATAGATCAAGGAATAGATAGACATGGATTGGGTTTTCAGAAGGGGTCACAGAGACAATGAAAATTACTTGGAAATCAGAAAGGCCAGTATGGGTTCCTCAGTGGCCCCTGACTACAGAAAAGATACAAGCAGCCCACGACCTGGTCAAACAACAATTAGCGGAGGGACATATACAACCTTCTGTATCTCCCTATAACACTCCCATTTTTTGTCATTAAAAAGAAATCTGGTAACTGGAGATTATTGCAAGATTTAAGAACCATTAATAATGAGATGGTTATTATGGGACCTGCTCAATCGTGGATTCCTCAATTGTCTGCTTTGCCAAAAACCTGGTACATTTTAGCTATAGATATTAAAGATTGGGTTTTTTTTGTTCAATTCCAATTCATCCTGAGAATAGTCCATGTTTTGCATTTACTATCCCTGCACTGAATCATGAAGGTCCTGATCAGAGATATGAATGGAAAGTACTCCCTCAAGGGATGGCTAACAGCCCAACTATGTGTCAAATTTATGTTAACAAAGCAATCCAGCCACTTAGAAATCAAAATCCTGAACTACAAATATTTCACTATATGGATGATGTATTATTAGCACATAAAGATAAAAACAGATTGCTAGAATGTTATGCCACATTAACAAACTTATTAAAAATTATAATCTAGAGATAGCAATAGATAAAGTACAATTAAATTTTCCAATTAATTATTAGGAGTTCTATTATCCTCAACCATGGTCCGTCCACCAAAAATTCAAATATGAGTAGATCAACTGAAATCACTTAACGACTTTCAAAGGTTATTAGGAGACATAAATTGGAAAAGGCCTTATCTAGGCATACCAACAGGAGAGTTGGGACCTTTATTTGATATCCTAAAAGATCCATCAGATCCAAATTCACCCTAAATGTTAATGCCTGAAGCAAGAAAGGCATTAAAAATTATTGAAACATATACGGAAAATATGCATTTGGATAGAATTGATATAAGTTTGCCTTTATTATTTATTGTAATACCAACAAAAAATATTCCTACAGGAGTATTTTGGCAAGAAGGTCCATTATTGTGGATATATTTATCTTATTCTCCTAACACTGTTCTTACTCGGTATCCTGAGGCTGTAGGACAATTAATACTCAAAGGAATAAGAGCAGCAAAGGGAGTGTTTGGGATTTCTCCAAATAAAATTATTACTCCATATACTATGGATCAAATTGATGAGTTAGCTAATGAGTTAAATACTTGGGCAATAATCATGTGCAAATCTAATGTTTCATTTGATAATCACTTACCATCTAGTCCTTTGTTGTCTTTTTGATCCTGTAGTTTTTCCAAAAATGACAAAAAAAAAAATAACCTATCACGAATGCTCCAAATATATTCACTGATGGGTCAAATAATGGTACAGCAGCAGTAGTTACCCCTGAACAAACTTTTACATTTTTAGTACCCAAACAATCAGCTAAAAAGGTAGAGCTTAATGCAGTTTTACAAGCTTTTGTGATGTTTAAAGATTCTGTATTTAATTTATTTTCTGTTAGTCAGTATGTAGTTAATGCTATAGTATCCCTTGAAGATGCTGGTAGGATTTCTCCTTCCTCTACTGTTTTCTCTTTGTTTTCCACTATTCAAAGTCTAATCTGGGACAGAAAAGATCCATTATTTATAGGACATATCAGGGCACATACAGGATTGCCTGGAGCCCTTAGTTTGGGCAATGAATTAGCAGATAAATGTACACATGACATACATATTTTATCCACAATAGAAGAAGCTATAAATTTTCATAAAAGATTCCATATCAATGCTAATACTTTACAAAAGTGTTTTAAAATAACTAAGGAACAGGCCAGACATATAATAAAACAATGTCAAAATTGTGTGACCTTTTTACCACAAGTTAATCTTGGAGTCAATCCTAGAGGACTAATGCCTAACCATATTTGGCAGATGGACGTCACACACTTGCCAGAATTTGGAAAATTAAAATATTTACATGTTACAATTGATACTTCTTCCAGATTTTTGATGGGCTCCCTTCATGCCGGAGAAAAAACTAAAGATGTTATAGCTCATTGCTTACAAAATTTTGCCACTGTGGGCGTTCCAAAACAGTTAAAAACAGATAATGGTCCTGGCTATACCTCTAACTCTTTTAAACAATTTTGCTCATCATTTGGCATTACTCACATAACAGGAATTCCATACAATCCACAGGGACAAGGCATAGTTGAAAGAGCTCATCAAACTATTAAAGTGTACTTATTAAAGCAAAAAGAGGGAATTGAAAAGGGGTATATATCCCCCAAAGATAAACTTAAAATAACACTTTTTACTCTAAACTTTTTAAATTTGGATTCATCAGGACTTAGTGCTGCAGAAAGACATATGTATCCAAAAAATGTACATAAGCCTAAGATACTTTGGAAGGATATTCTAACAGGACAATGGAAAGGTCCTGACCCAGTGATTGTCTGGAGTCGGGGCTCTGTTTGTGTGTTTCCACAGGGAGAACAATAGCCGATTTGGATTCCAGAGAGACTAACCAAAGCGATTTCTACATACCAAAAAGAAGATGATTTGACTCAAATCCATAACAGCTGATATCCAGAGCTCCAGCTTGGCTATTCTTACATCTGTGACAGTGATTAACCAGGATGCTTTTTTCAATATCTATTTTATTATTGCCTTTTCCCACATCATAAAGTTCTATTTTATTTTTGAGCTCATACAGACCTAGGTTAATGTTTTTCTGATCAGTTTTATTTTTTGACTGTGGAGTTTTTAAGCATTGCAATGGAGATTTCACCTGTGTAAAGCTACAAGATCTTTACTATTGTCTTATGTGTTGTATGTTATGTGTGCACAATTCTGTTTTGTGTTGTATGTCTGTATGTGTGTATGTCCATATATCATATATGAGGAGTGCTCATGAATAAATGGATCCAAATTTTTTATTATTCACGTGATTTTAATGGTTTAATTTAAATTGGGTAAACAGCTGTTGAGGATTGGTTTAATATGTGTACAAATAAGGAGGTTAACAGATCTGTTTGTTTACTTTCACCTTTCCTTTTTATTATATTTAATAATTCTGTTCAGGATAATGTAAATTGTTCAGAAAATTGTTTTCTTAGTATCTGTTGGAATGTTACATAATTTTTTTTAGCATCATTGTCAGAATTCCTATTTTCATCCCAGTGCCGGTGAAGACAAAGATGAAACCAAACTACAGCTTCTTCGATAGTTATCACAACAAACTGTATAAACTGATGCATCAATGAATAATAACTCAACAAGTAATGCTCAATTAAGGAGTTGATTTACTTTGGGAAGAAATGGACATATTGATAGATTCCTCCACTTTGAACTGCTTGCAGAACTTGCCTGGACTATGTATCACTTGTATGCATTGAACTATCTGTTAATGCAGCGAATTATGGTAGTGCTGGCGTATCTTTGCTGATGTGTCACCAGTGATGCAATTTTTTCAAAGGAGCCATCAATTGGCTTGGTGTTGTGGCATTTCTGTATCCTCCTCCCTTCTACTAGTGATGATCTAAATTTGGGGGCCAACAGAGGTAAGGCAAAGAACCTCACCCCCCCACCGGCACCAAGGCCAAATTTGGGGGCCAACAGAGGTGAGGCAAAGAAGCTCATGCCCCCCCCCACTGGTGCAAAGGCCTATCCACAAGTATGGCTAAATGCTGAACCAGTAGTCAGTGATGGGTATAATCCAATTGCAGTGGTATCAACCTAAGACAGGAGGCTGATGCCTAGAGGTCAGTTCATCCGATGACGGGTAAGGACCATATGTCGAATTGGACAACCTAACAGGCACGGTCCCCTAGACACATTGCTTGTTGCTTGATTAAACACAAGGGGGGAGATGCTAAGAGCCATTGCCAAGTAGTATGATGCATGGCATTTTTTGTTGAAAGGTGACGCCAGCAAGCCATTGAGATGATATGATTATGTTAAGATCTGAATTCTTATGGATATTAGACCCCTTCTGTCCACCTCAGCCTGCTAAGGGACTCCTGGAGAGTTCCCATTGGTTGGAAAAGTGTGGTAGGAGGGAATTCCGGAGGAGGGACTTCCTGTTGGGGTCCGGGACAATGTCGCGTGTGTCGGTCAGCAGTTTTTTTCCCAGGAGAGTACGAGGCGTTGGCGGCAGTTTCAAAAATACAGTTTGTTCCTGCTTGAGTGGCTTGTGATTTTGTGCCCAGCCAGACTGCGGCATCCTCCTCCTCCTCTTCCTCCTCCTCCTTCTCCGTCTCCTCCTCCTCCTCCATGTCCTCCTCCTCCTGTTCCTCCTCCTCTTCCTCCTCCATCTCCTCCTCGTCGTCCTCCTTCTCCCCCTCCTGCTCCTCCTCCTCCATCTCCTCCTCCTCCTCCTCCTCCATCTCCTCCTCCTCCTGTTCCTCCTCCTCTTCCTTCTCCATCTCCTCCTCCTCCATTTCCTCCTCCTCCTCCTCCTTCTGTATCTCCACCTCTTTCTCCATATCCTCCTTCTCTCTCTCTCTCTCTCTCTCTCTCTCTCTCTCTCTCCCTCCATCCCTCCCTCCCTCTCCCTCCCTCTCTCATTACAGACCACCAGGACCTGGGCAGCCTACCTCCCACCATGCCCTGTCACCACACATTTTTTCCTCTGGAGCCAGCTGACCATGTTCTGAGCCTCAGAAACCAACCACTAACATAAATCTCTCCTCCTCTAAGTGGTTTCCTGTCACCTCTGTTGTTCACAGTGACAAAAACCCAACTCTGTGATTGGTGTTAGAGTCTGTAAACAAGTCAGGATGGCGCCTGGTATTTTGCCATAGGGAGTGGTTTGTGAGGTGGCACCAGCGAGCCATTAAGTGTGGAGATTCCTTATTGGTTGAATGCTGTATCTATTTTATTTTAATTAAGATAAGCTGTGTGGAATGGATATATATGCCCCTCCTGTCCTACAATAAATGGCTCCCACTCCTGCTGTATCAATCTACCCAAGTTCCTCGTCACCCCCTGGTTAGTTTGTCCAGCCAGCCAGCTGCGGCAGATTGGAACTAGAAACTAATCTCCATCACCTCCCCTTGCTGCTGGACACTCCACAGGTAGCTCGCATGGCCATGGGGAGCCTGGCTGTGGGTCCCCCATGGTGCCTGCGGACGATTCCAAAGGACCTACTTTAAGTAAATAGCGGGTTTCTCCATCCTGCACAGATGGCCTTTACAGTGTGATCACCTCATTCTGTTCCCACTGATTCCAAGAAAAACCCTGGGAAGGATGTCTGAGCCCCAGGACCTCGACCCCTGAGCCCCGTCCCCAGCCCTATTTTGCATTTTATCTAGAGACAGGGTCTCCCTGAGCTGCTTATGGCCTCGCTTGGGTGGAGGCTGGCTTTGACTTCACGATCCTCCTGCCTCAGCCTCCTGAGATGCTATAATGCCAGCATGGGCCACCATGCCCAGCCAGCCCTAAACAGTGTCTTCTGAGCAGGTGACCTAACATTTCTAAGTGACAACAGAAGCCATCACAAATCTTGCAAACCCAGCCCCTTTGCTGCGGCAGGTCAGCGTGGACGCTGCAGAGGGGGCCCCTATGACCTCTTAGCCACACGCCAACAATCACGTTGACCATGCACTTTTGCCAGAAGTAGTGGTTGAGAAGTGACACTAGCGAGCCCTTAAGATGATGACTTTTGAGTTCTGGTGGAGTTTCCATCGATTTCCACTTGAGCTCTTGTGGGGATTCCCAGAGAGTTCCCATTGATTGGGTAAGTGCCGGAGGAGGGATTTTCCGGTTGCTGGTTCCTGGAAAAGCTGCATGGCATTTGGGGGAGTTCCCAGGAGTGTGCTGGTGGAGTTCAGAAATAAAGTTTGTTCCTGCTTCAGTGTCTTGTGGTTTGTGCCCAGCCAGACTGTGGCAGATCAATTCCTTGTATGTCCTCCAATTTATCACAATCCAGTTGTGGGATGGTGCAGTAATTCCAGGTACTCAAGAGACTGAGGCAGAAGGATCACAAGGTCAAAGCCAGCCTCAAGAAGTGAGCAAGATCCAGTCTCTAAATTAAAAAAAAATTGGGGGAATGTAGCTCAGTTGCAGGATAACCCTGTACTCAATCCTCAGTCCTGCAAAAAAAAAAAAAGAAAAGAAAAACTCCAGAATATATATACATACATATATGTATATATTTATTTTTACATATATATATATATATATATATATATATATATATATATGTATTTGACAGAGAGAGAGAGAGAGAGAGAGAGAGAGAGTCCAGAGATCATAAAACAAAAGCATATTCAAAGTGGAGAAATAGAGAAAAGACTCTATACAGCAAAATCGTTCTTCAAAAGGTGGATCCCTGTTGGCTTAAAACTTCCTAAGTTGGTAAAAAGTAAATAAACCAGTCAGGAATTTGAAACCTCAAGGGCTCCATGGGTAGGGTCATCTGAGTCAGTCCCCAGGACAGCACATCAGGGGGATGGGAAAACCACAGGAAATGTGAACCCTTAAATGACTTGGGGGGCAGAGGGCTGAGAGCAGGCAGAGGAGAGCTTCCTGCCCAGAGGTGAAGGTCATTGGTCCCAGAGGTGCCCACTAGAGTTCAGCCCTCAGGTCTGTGGGAAGACACACCTGCCCTATAAGCCAGCAGGTTGGGGTTGTGCATGGCAGCCCCAGCCACTAACTCATCCCACACAGTCTTCACAGTAGGTAAAGATGAAGGGTTTGAAGGACATGAGTGTTTTAATTTAAAAACTCTCAGACATCAAAAGGAAACTTGCTGATCTTCATGTGGGTATCCACTGGTCCTATGAATGCCATGAAAACATAATGGTGTGAGTCAGTGAACTTTTCATGGATCACAGATGACAGGAAGGTGTCCATCTGTGACTGTTCCAGTGAGTGGGCAGGCCTGGTTCCTCTGAAGCTCCCTCGTGGGCTGGCACATGGCCGCCATCTTGTCCTGGGCTCACATGGTTCTCTCTCTTCTCCACCATCCATGCTGCTCCTTGGAAGTTCACATTTCCTCTTTGTATATGGACATGATCCATACTGAGTTAGTACACACTCCTAGTGCCTCATTATGGCTAAGTTATCCATTGGGGACACCAGTCCTGGGGGACGGATTTCAACATAGGAATTGTCCTGCAAGGAACTCAATTCAGCCCATGTGAGAAACTCCACCTTCTCTCTAATAAAGGGCTTAATTACAGGGATTGATTATCAGAGAGCTACACCATCTTCTACCTCTTGAGTAACTCACTGGGTCAGAAGGAGTTAACCTTCCATTGTACGGCTGGTTTCACTTGAATAATATTAGGCGACATGTTTTTATATGCTTTGGAAGGACACAGGTTTTCACAATGTTTTGATTTTCATGAATATTTTTTGTTAGCAGGGATTAAAACAAGAGGAGCTTAACCACTGAGCCACATTATTAGCACTTTTTATATTTAATTTTGAGACAGAGTCTCATTAATGTGCTGGAGTCCCACTACTAATCCAAGTAACCTACGTCAATGACATAAAGGGCATTCATCATAAAACAAAGGTAAATGTCATACTAAATGGGGGAAAAAAAACCAGAAAGAAATTCCCTTTAATTTAGAAACCATAAAAGACTGTTCATTGTCACTAATCCTATTTTATTTAATCCTTGAAACATGAGCCATTTCGATCAGGCAAGAAAAGGAAATAAAAGGATATAAAGAGAAAAAAAAAAGAAGTCCAAATACCTCTGATTACTGATGGTATTATCATATTTAGAAGATGGAAGAACACCATCTGAATTCTTATAGAGTTGATAAATGAGTTTAGCAAAGAAAAAAAAGGTACAAAATCAAAAATCATATAGAAACTAATAGATGTCCTATACTGCCACAGTAATTCAGCAGGCAAAGAAATTTAGAAAATCTGTAATTCACAATAACCTTAATAATTTAAATACTTGAAAATTATCTAAGCAAGTAGATAGAAGAGCTGTACAATGAAATTCACTGAACACTGGAAAAGAAATTGAAGAAGTCCATAGAAAATTTCAGGACCACTCATGTTCTTGGATAGGCAGAATCCATATTTGAAAAATGTCCATGCTACTAAAAGCAATGTACAGATTCAGAGCAGTCTTCAGGAAAATAAAAAGGACACTTATCACAGAATTGGAAATAAACAGTTGTAAATGTATTTGGAAGAATAACAGACTGAATAGCTAATTGTAGAAAAATAAAGTAGGAATCCTGTCCCACACCCTGCACAAAACTCATAAAAATTGGTACAAAAATATATAGGAAATGGACAATAGACTTCCAAACTTCCAGAAGAAATCCAGGGTCAAAAATCCAACATCAGGATCCACACAGGTACCATTGGCATGGATCCTATAGGAAGTGCCCTGATTCTCTCAATGTGATGGCTGTGGTTGATCTATGTGGTGGTTGACCCAAGGGGAATTCAACTGGATAACTTAAAGTAAGATGCATCTCAATTAAAAAAAGAAAAAAAAAAATATATATATATATATATATATATATATATATATATATATAATAATTTGACAAGAGGCCAGATTTGAATTATTATTATTATTATCTTTTTGGTAATGTCTTCTACAATTTAAACATGGACTTGTTTGAGAGATGCCTTGTTACCTTGCATTTGAGGTCGAGGTGCCTTAGTCTGATTTGGTTAGGTCACAGGGTACCATCTTTGATTTTAGAAGTAACTTTAAGCATTCAACCCAAATGTTAAAGAAGTGATACAGGAGCCTGAATAGACGTTTTGTCCTTGATCTTTCATGACAGCCGTCAGAATCAAAGAGGAAATACACATTACTGTCTTTGGAGTCAATGACAGGCTTTGTGCATGAGTGTTATATAAAGGTCAATCATCTGGTCGAACTTAAGCTTCTGCTAATATTAATCTCATTAGTTAAAGAACAGAAGATCCTGGACAGCCCATCCCAGCCAACCAGGAAACACTGAGCAGAAAGAAGGTTCAGTATGAAAAACAATGGATCCATTGCTGCTCATGCCAACCATCAATACTATATAAAGAGGAATCAATCTCATTCTCTTCAATCGCTCATCTACCTTGATCTCCTGAAGGACAGGAAGACAGATTGCATCAAGATGAAGACCTTTCTGCTCGCTCTTGGATTTGCTCTGATCTGTGTTTCATCCCAGTTTGACCCAGCAGAGGTACCTGGATGGGCTTATCTTGGGGGTGATCCCTTCGTCGCTCCTTCTTTCTCTCTTTCCCCCCAAATATCTCAATTTTAAGTGAAATGGGATTTTAGGGGCATCTCAGTCCACATATATCTATGATCATGAGATGATCCTTCTTACTTCTGTATTCTGACTCTTTCAGTGACTATCACATTCCTCCTGAAGTAAGAAAGTTCATAAAAAGTTAAGGTGCCACAGCGTCACCTACTAGATCCCATCCATTTGGTGATGCTGTTTAGCTGTTTCAGAGCCTCTCAATTCCATGCTCCCTGTGGGAATCTGACCTTATCTGATGGGATTCTACCTCTGGAGAGCAGAGCTTGCATGCCTACCTCCTGATTGGGTTTGTTGTGTCTTTCTGGGCTGAACCAGCTGTCATGGTTCTAATAAGTGTGGATGAGAGACGAGAAGGAGGAGCCAGTAGCCATTCCCAGGGGACCTTTCCTTTGCAGGTCACTGGGGACTGGCGTACCATTCTCATGGGAGCTGATAACGTAGAGAAGATTGGTGAAGATGCAGACATGAGAGTCCGTTTCCGTCACCTTGAATGTATTGATGCATGTGAGAAGTTAGCCGTCACCTTCTACGTTAAGTAAGTGAAAATTGTCCCCATGTTGAGGAACTGAATAGTTCACTTCTGACACGTGGGCTGGGCTCCAATCCAAGGTGAGACGCCTTGATGATACTCACAGAATGGAGTCTTCTGTCCTCTCTCATGGACGTGTGTTGTTGGTCGTGAGGAACATGGACATCAACAGGGGCACCCTAGAGACTCACCACTATTGGTGTTTTCTTGAAGGAGATCCTGTTGAACCATATCCCCTAACATAGAGACCCCGAGACAGTGAGCAAACACTCTTCCCTTGGAATCCCGAGCTCAGGGCCAAGGTCCACGAGACCCCAGCATGTGTGTTGGGCTCTTTCCATTCTCCGTCTGTTGACAAAAGATTGCATCCATTAGCTTTAAGGGTATATTCAAAAGAGCAGGATCTACACATTAATCCATGTGCATCATGATTCTCAGGCTGACATTTTCTACAACAAAACTGAATCAATCAATATATATTTGACATGGAAGTTAATATTTGTAGGATGATTAGGATTATGTGGATATTGGGATAGTGTGGCAAAAATTTAAAATCTATATAAAATATACATGTAACCTATAGGTGTATATAGAATGTCTCATCTTCATGGTTCACATTGAAATCATTGCACATAGAATGACTCAATGGTTTGTCCAATGACAAAATATGTATAAATAAACAACTATGAGGTTTCTTGAAATAAAAAAACATAAGTATGACAATTACATCATGAGAGACTTAAAGATTTGTTAACCAAGACCCTGGAGAAAAAAAATGTGAACTAGTTCATAGGAAGCAGTGTCTGTTACAATTCAGACCATGAGTTTCAACACCAATTGGTCATTGACGTTTTCAAACATGCATCTCTCACCATGCTGACGGCAAACAAAACAAAATAAAACAATCAAATTTGAAAACACTATATGGCACCCAAATGCCGCCAGTTAACATGATTATTGGAGAAGTTGAAGGTGAGTTAAGTTTGGGATATCCATACTGGGTCTTCTTCAAGTCCAAAACAAAGATTTTTGCAAGAATAGATGAGGAAAAATGGACCTTTCCTTGGTTTGTGTTTAAGGTCCAATGGGGAGTGCAAGAAGTTCTCAGTGGTGGCCACAAAAGGACCTCATGATGTTTATGAAGCCGAGTGTGAGTATTTGCTCTAACGTGGACTGCGTGACCCAGGCCTTGAGAAGTGTCCAGATTTGTGGTCTTGGTGGGCACACAAATCGGGGGGTCTGGACACTGTCCACCATTAGAAAACTTCTGCTTGCTCATGCCACCTTGGGAATGCTGGTGAACTGGTGAGCATTGGTGTCACCAGAGAGAGTTAGAATAAGGTCCATATCATCTCAGGTTCCCAGGTGGGATGTTGGTATCAATGGTGAATTAGAAGGGTTCCCTGTTTATATTGCTCATGGGGGTCTCTGCATGGAGAGCTGTGTAAAACGACCTTAAATAACACCTAAATTCCTGCAAAATTAGCCTTGTTCTCTGACAGATATGATCACTCTTGCTTTTCATTGAACAAAGATTCTGAATATTAAAAAGATGTGTAATAGACACACAGTCAAGGATTTATGATCCAACAGTCTGAAACCCCAAAAGTAAGAATGAGAATAGTGAAAAATAACAGCAGAATTTTTAAACTAAATTCAACCTAATTTAAAATCTAGCTACAAGCATTCCAAAAAATAATAGAGACTTCTATATTTTTCCTTTAACATAACAAATTTTTGAAAAACACATCCTATAATGTTAAAAGACCAATTGCCTATATGTTTCATTTGATGGAGACAAAAATGTCCAATGTGGTATTCTAGCCTTGATCAGAAGATTTATTTCTCATTGGAATATTAATATACAGCAATGTGATTCAATAAAGTATGACTATATTATAATATGCGTATATTTGCATATTTATACATATATGTATGTATGTGTTGAAAAAACAGAAGGGTGACATTTTTATAACATGAACATATATATGAATATGTGTGTGTGTGTGTGTGTGTGTGTGTGTGTGTGTGTGAGAGAGAGAGAGAGAGAGAGAGAGAGAGATAGATATCCAGCTCTTTTTATGGTTCAAGTTGAATGTGATGTATTCATTTGACATGGGTGGAATTACATGATAATACTGCTTAGACTGGATAATTGAGTCATAAAATTGCTGAGGATTTGAAAATGTGTTTCTGTGGGATGATTTAGAAAGTGCGAGCTCTCCACCTACCATGATTCTGCAGATCCTGCAGCCAGGATCATGGGTCTTAGGAAACCAATTGCCTTCCATGGATGCCTCGGCAATTCCCAGGTCAGGACTCTTTACCATGTTCAGAACTTAAAGTTACCATTCTTTACATGTTGGCCTCTCTCTGCAGTTTCTATGCCTGATTCTAACACAGGACGTGGAATGTTAGTGAAAGAGAAATTTTTTGGGGAAAAAGGGTCTATGATAGTGTGTGCCAGCAACTCACACCAAAAGATTTTTGTAAGAAAGGTGGTAATTGAGAGTTTTTGAAGTGTTTCTTTTTCAATGACAGACGCAGGGCAAAATTTCTTCCAAATCGAGTACTTCTTCAAGGATATCATAATATTTTATAATAAGCATGTGGATAGAAACGGCAAGGTTACTCATATGACCTCTGTTGGTGGTAAGTATAAGTGACATGTACCCTTTGAAGCATAGCATAGTATTTTCTTTCTTTATTTTTTTTAAAGTTGAATTTAGATTGTATGCCTAAAATTGTGAATATGCAATGCTGAATCCAATCTTATGGAAAATTATAAAGCACCAATGAACAATATGGAAAAATACTTACATATATTTAAATTCAAATTCAGTTCCCTCATTTCAGTATTAATGACCATACTGATCTCCACCATCAACCCTTCATCATATCACAATTGTTTGAATAATTTCAAAACTTAAAGTTACTATTCTTTGAATAAATACACAAGAACATCACCCCTCACATACGCTTTCCAATCCTGCCAGGGACTTAGAGTTTTGCCCTTTTCCTCAGAGCAAACAAAAGCTGCATTTGAACGTTTGAGTTCTTAGATTCATCTTTGAAATTGATGCAAGTTTAAACTTATTTTATCAAAGATTTAAAAAAGAAGATTATCTTTTTTTGTTTTTGTTTTGTTTTTTGCTTTGCATTAGCAGAAATGACCATGCCAATGTGCTAGGAGAAAGTTCTGATCAACACCACCCCTCTTCTGATATTGAATATTGGCTGAATGCTCCAGAATACTGGGTCATAAATTTTAGAATGTAGACAGAGTTGACATGAGAAGCCACAGTACAGAATATTTCCCAAAGCTTAGGCCCTGGAGGTGTTCTGGAAAATGCAAAAACAGTAGGCAGGTTTGAATTCACACAATAAAGGGTCTTGAATGTCCTCAGTAGTCCTAAGAATTACAAGATGATATGATTTCCATAAGTGGAATTTACCCACATTCCCATGTCACCCATTAATAACCAGGAAGTACTCGTAGTTGGTGGGATCAACTGGTCTACCTGGGACCCAGAGGACGCTTTCTAACAGAAACCTCTTCCACCTTATCCCCCATGAAACACAGCTAAGGAAGACAGTCTGAGTGAAGAGCTTAAGAAGAAGTTTGAAGAGGTGACAGTGACATCCAAGATTCCAAAGGAGAACATAAGAAATATTATTGAAACTGGTAAAGTCACTTTCCCTGTTTCTGTAGTAATCGGAAATAAACAGAGGAGAGGGAGCTACATTCATATCTTCCATTTGCAAAATGCAAATCATTACACATTGAGCAACCCCAGATCTAGACTTTCCCTTCCCCTCTCTTTCACAGATGACTGTCCTGCTGCCTAAGGACCTTGCCTGATGAGCAGACACTTGAGGTTTGTACATCCTGACATTTGTTCTTTTAGGTCTTTTCTCCCTTATGAGACTTGGTATTGATATGAACGTGTGAAGTGGTCCCACTTTCAGGGTGTTGAGATGATTATATGTGTTTAAAACATTGTTCAAACAACACCCCTTTAGTTTTCAGAGTGGGTTTTTTTATTGAGCGACAGTGGGACAGCATTTTGAGAAGCCATGGACAATGGCATAGTATTAACATTGGGGAATACATTACCTTGTAATGGCAAAATCTTCAATATCTCTAAAGGAGATTTCTCAAAGACTTTCAGATTTTGGAGGGAAAGGTACTAGAGATTTAATCCAGGGACAATCTACCACTGAGTTACATCTCTACCCCATCTTATTCTTTATTTTGACATGGTCCCTAAGACACAGAATCTGGCCTTGAACTTGAGATTCTCCTGCACTTGACTCAGTTTCTGAGTCCTGGGATTATAGGCATGCATCATTGCTCCTGGCCCCCCAAAATGTTAAGTTATTGCATACATGCACATGCACCTTAGGATCCCTCAAAACAAGAAGTGACCTTGCAGATGTAGACTTTCCTTTGAAAGTGGCTCCTGTAGAACCCATACATGAACATACAAGTTTTGAGAAAAAAGTTGCGTGTGAGCGTTCCTGCACTGAACTACCCAGGATTGGATTTTTCCTTTGCATTCTAACACTCCCCAATATCATGTCATTAAGATCCTCTTGGCAATATTTTAATTTCTTTTTCTTTGAATCCTACAGATCCTAATGAGATCAGGAATGATTGCAACATCATCTTCTCAAGGGCTCAGGAATCATCTCTATGAAGATAAAATGCCCTTCTTTTATTAAAATTATAATTTCTTTATTTCTGTAAATTGCAAACCCTTTTCTGTCAGTTCTATTCTATATCTTTCTTGATATTTCTGTATTCCTAATTGATTAATAAATTTGACCTAATATACACATACATGTGTCTTTCAATAAGTTTATAACAATTTCAATTCACAGGAATATCTACTCTGATGCAATATTCAACATTGAGTCTACTGAATACAGAAGATCACTTTAGTTAAGGATGATTGGGCAGCTGCTGATTGTATCATGAGTACAGAGGAAGGGATGGGCTGCAACATCACACAGATGTGAGTGTGTTATTCTTTACATACGAAGGGACCCAAAAGCTCACGTGATACAATGGAATGATGTTCAGAGGTGAAATGATTGGGTATGAGAGGTGTGGCCTAGTCAATGGATTAATCCACTTGAATGGACTAAATGAGTACTGACTGTAGCAGGTGGGGTGTGGCTGGAGGAGGGATTCCCTGGGCTGTGCCTTTGGGGTTTCTATCCTGTCCCTGGTGAACAAAGCTCTCTCTGCTTCCTGGTGCCCTGTCCTGAGGTAAGAGTCTGTTTGGCCTGAAAAAGGAGCCTGGTAATTCCACCAATATGAGGATGAAGACCTAAGAAATAGAATAGAGGACACTGAGACAGTCACATGAGTCTAGGCATCTGATGACTGGCATGTTGACAGAAACATGTTCTTGGGGAAGTCAGACTTGTCATGAGGGAAACTGGATAGATATTTGTAGAAAAATAAAGTAGGAATCGTGTCCCTCACCCTGCACAAAACCTCATATCAAATTGGTTCAAAAATGTAGGAAATAGATAAGAGACTTCCAAACTTCCAGAAGAAATCCAGGGACAAATTTCCAACATACAGGATCCTCACAGTTACCATTAGTGTAGGTCCTACAGCCAGTGCCCTAATAATTTCAGGGTGATTGGCTGTGGTTGATCTATGTGTTGGTTGACCCAAGGGGAATTCAACTGGATAACTTGAAGGAACATGCATCTCAAATCAAAAAATATATATACCATAAATTCACAAGAGGCCAGATTTGAATTATTATCATTATTACTTTTTTGGTAATGTCTTCTTAAATTCAAACATGGACCGGTTTGAGAGATGCTTTGTTACCTTGAATTTGAGGTAGATATGCCGTAAGTTGGTAAGTCCACAGGGTATCATCTTTGGTTTTAGAAGTAACTTTAAGCACTCAACCCAAATGGTTAAAGAAGTGATACAGGCACTTGAATAGACGTTTTATCCTTGATCTTCCATGACAGCCATCAGAATCAAAGAGGAAATACACATTACTGTCTTTGGAGTCAATGACAGTCTTTGTGCGTGAGTCTGTTATATAAAGGTCAATCATCTGGTTGAAGTTAAGCTTTTCCTAATATTAATCTCATTAGTTAAATAACAGAAGATCCTGGATGGTCCATCCAAGCCAACCAGGAAGCACTGAGCAGACAGAAGGTTCAGGATGAAAAACAATGGATCCATTGCTGCTCATGCCAACCATCAATACTATATAAAGAGGCATCAAACTCCTTCTCTTCAATTGCTCATCTACCCTGAGCCCCCAAAGGAGAGGAAGACAGAACTCATCAAGATGAGGACCTTTCTGCTCACTCTTGGATTCGCTCTGATCTGTGCTTCATCCCAATATGACCCAGCAGAGGTACCTGGATGGGCTGATTTGGGGGTGATCTCTTCCTGGCTCCTTCTTTCTCTCCCTCTTCCCACATGGGATTTTAGGAGCATCTCAATCCACATACATCTATAATCATGAGATGATCCTTCTCTACTTCTGTATTCCAACTCTTTCTGTGACTATCACATTCCTCCTGAAGCAAGGAAGTAAACAAAAGTTAAGGTGCCACAGTGTCACCTACTAGATGCCATACACTTGGTGAAGTTGTTCAGCTGTTTCAGAGCCTCTCAATTCCATGCTCCCTGTGGGAATCTGACCTTATCTGATGGAATTCTACCTCTGGAGAGCAGAGCTTGCTTGGCTACCTCCTGATTGGGTTTGTTGTTTTAAACTGAGCTAAATCAGGTGCCATGGTTCTAATAAGTGTGGATGAGAGATGAGGAGGAGCCAGTACCCATTCCCAGGGGCCCTTCCCTTTGCAGGTCACTGGGGACTGGCGCACCATTCTCATGGGAGCTGATGACTTAGAGAAGGTTAGTGAAGATTCAGACATGAGAGTCCGTTTCCGTCACCTTGAATGTATTGATGCATGTGAGAAGTTAGTCGTCACCTTCTACGTTAAGTAAGTGAAAATTGTCCCCATGTTGAGGAACTAAATAGTTCACTTCTGACACGTGGGCTGGGCTCCAATCCATGGTGAGACGTCTTGGTGATGCTCACAGAATGGAGTCTTCTGTCCTCTCTCATGGACGTGTGTTGTTGGTCGTGAGGGACATGGACATCAACAGGGGCACCCTAGAGACTCACCACTATTGGTATTTTCTTGAAGGAGATTGTGGTTTTGAGATCCTGTTGAATCATATCCCCTAACATAGAGACCCCGAGACAGTGAGCAAAGAGTCTTCCCTTGGAATCCTGAGCTGAGTGCAAAGGTCCATCAGACCCCTGTATGTGTGTTGGGCTCTTTCCATTCTCTGTCTATTGCCAATAGATGGCATCCATTAGCTTTAAGGATGAATTCAAAAGAGCAGGATCTACATATTAATCCATGTCAATCATGATTCTCCAGCTGACATTTTCTATGACAAAACTGATTCAATAGATATATATTTGTACAAGGCAGTTAATATCTGTAGAGTGATTAGGATTATGTGGATATTGGCATTGTGTGTCAAATATTTAAAATCTATATAAGATATAAATGTGACATATAGGTGTGATATAGAATGTCTCATCTTCATGGTTCCAATTGAAATCATTGCACATAAGAATGACTCAATGGAAAACCCAAAGACAAAGTGTGTATAAATAAACAACTATAATGGTCCTTGAAATCAAAACACAAATATGACAATTACATCATGAAAGACTTGAATATTTTTCAACCAAGACCCAGGAGAAAATAAAAATGAGAACTCGTTTATAGGAAGCAGAGTCTGTTTACGATTCAGACCATGAGTTTCAACACCAATTGGTCATTGACGTTTTCAAACATGTATCTCTCACCATGCTGATCCCCACCCCCCCCCAAAAAAATTGAAAAGACAAAATGACACCCAAATACCTCCTTTTAACATGAATATTGATGAAGTTGGTGAGTTGAAGTTTGAGATATTCGTTTTGGGTCTCTTTAAGCCCAATACAAAGATTTTTGCAAGAATAAATGAGGAAAAAGGGACCTTCCCTTGGTTTGTTTTTAAGGTCCAACGGGGAGTGTCAGAAGTTCTCAGTGGTGTCCACAAAAGGACCTCATGATGTTTTTGAAGCTGAGTGTGAGTATTTGCTCTAATATTGATTGCATGACCCAAGTCTTGAGGGGTATTTAGATTCGTGGTCTTGGTGGGCACACAAATCGGGGGGTCTGGACACTGGCCACCATTAGCGAACTTCTCCTTGCTCATGCCACCTTGGGAATGCTGGTGAACTGGTGAGCTTTGGAGTCACCCCAGAGAGAATTAGAATAAGGTCCATATCATCTCAGGTTCCCAGGTGGGATGTTGGTATTAATGATGAGTTAGAAGGCTCCCTGTTTATATAGCTCATGGAGTTCTCTGCATGGAGAGCTGTTTAAAATGACCTTAAATAACACCTACATTCCTGCAAAATTAGCCTTCTTCTCTGACAGCTGTGATTAGTCTTGCTTTTCATTGAACAAACAACCTGAATATTAAAAAGATGTGTAATAGACACACTATCAAGTATTTATGATCTGACAGTCTGAATCCCCAAATGTAAGAATGAGAATAGTGAAAAATAACAGCAAAATGTTTAAATCAAATTCAACCCAATTTAAACTTCAGCCAAAACAACCCCCAAAATAATAGACTTCAATATTTTTGCTTTAGCAAAACAAAATTTTAAAAAACACATCCTGTAATATTAAAAGACCAATTGCCTACATGTTTCATTTGATGGAGACAAAAATGTCCAATGTGGTATTCTAGTCTTGATCAGAGAAGATTTATTTCTCATTGGAATATGAATATACAGCAATATGTTTCAATAAGGTACAAGTAAATAATAACATATATATATATATATATATATATATATATATATATATATATAGAGAGAGAGAGAGAGAGAGAGAGAGAGAGAGAGAGAGAGATCCAGCTCTTTGTATGCTTCAAGTTCAATGTGATGTACTCATTCAACATGGGTGGAATTAATGATAATATTGCTTAGATTGGATAATTGGGTCAGAAAATTGCTGGGGATTTGAAAATTTGTTTCTGTGGGATGATTTAGAAAGTGCGAGCTCTCCACCCACCCTGGTTCTAAAGATCCTGCAACCAGGATCTTGGCTCTCAGGAAACAACTTGCTATCCACGATTGCCTAGGCGAATCCAAGAGGGGGGACTCTTTACCGTGTTCAGACGGGGACATGGAATTGTTGGCCTCTCTCTGCAGCTTCTGTGCCTGATTCTAACTCAGGAGTGGAACTTTAGTGAAACAGATATTGCTGGGGAAAAAGGGTCCATGATAGTGTGTTGCCAGCAACTCACACCAAATGACTTTTTAAGAAAGGTGATAATTTAGAGTTTTGAAGTGTTTCTTTTTCAATGACAGATGCAGGACAAAATTTCTTCCGAATCGAGTACTTCTCCAATGGTATCATAGTATTTTATAATATACATGTGGATGGAAACGGCAAGGTTACTCATATGACTAATGTTGGTGGTAAGTATAAGGGACATTTACCCTTTGAAGCACAGCATAGTAATTTCTTTATTTCTTTCTTATTTTTTTTAAAAGTTGAATTCAGATTATATGCCTATACTTGTGAATATGCAATGCTGAACCAATTCTTATTGAAAATTATAAAGCACCAATGAACAATATGGAAAAATACATATGTATATTAAAATTTAAATTAAGTTCACTCATTTCAGTGTTAATGAACATACTGATCTCCACCATCAACCCTTCATCTTATCATAATTGTTTGAATACATTCAAAACTTAAGTTACTCAACAACACCACTCATCACATGTATTACTCCAATCTTGCCAGGTACTGAGTCTTTTGTGTCTTGCCTCAGAGCAAACAAAAGCTGAATTTGAACCTTTGAGGTCATAGATACACCTTTGAAATTGATGCAGCTTGAAACTTATTTTATCAAAGATTAAAAAAGGATTTTCTTTTTTTGTTGTTTTTTTTCTTTCTTTCTTTTTTTCTTTTTCTTTTTTTTTCTTTTTCTTTGTGTTAGCAGAGACGACCATGCTAATGTGCTAGGTGAAAAGTTCAGAACAACACCACCCCTTTTCTGATATTGAATATTGTATGAATTGTCCAGAATACTGGGGCACTATCTGTAGAATGTAGACAGAGTTGAAATGAGAAACCACAGTACAGAATATTTCCCAAAGCATAGGCCCTGGAATTGTTCTGGAAAATGCAAAAATACTAGGCATATTTGAATTCACACAATAAAGGGTCTTGAATGTCCTCAGTAGTCCTAAGAATTACAAGATGATATGATTTCCATAAGTGGAATTTACCCACATTCCCATGTCACCCATAAATGACCTGGAAGTACTCTTAGTTGGTGGGATCAACTGGTCTACCTGGGACCCAGAGGATGCTTTCTAACAGAAATCTCTTCCACGCTATCCCCCATGAAACACAGCTAAGGAAGACAGTTTGAGTGAAGAACAGAAGAAGAAGTTTGAAGAGCTGACAGTGGCATCCAAGGTTCCAAAGGAGAACATAAGAAATATTATTGAAACTGGTAAAGTCGCTTTCCCTGTTCCTGTAGTAATCTGAAATGAACCAGAGGAGAGGGAGCTTCATTCATATCTTCCATTTGCAAAATGCAAATCATTACACATTGAGCAACCCCAGTGATCTAGACTTTCCCTTCTCTTCTCTTTCACAGACGACTGTCCTGCTGCCTAAGGACCTTGCCTGATGAGCAGACACTTGAGGTTTGTACTTCCTGACATTTTGTTTGGCTAGGTATTTGTTCCCCTTATGATACGTGGCATTGGTATGAGTGAGTGAAATGGTTCCTCTTTTAGGGTGTTGAGATGACTACATGCATTTAAAACATGGATCAAACAACACTTCTTTAGTTTTCAGAGTGGGATCTTTTCTTGAGAGATAGTGGGACAGCATTTTGAGAAGCCATGGACAATGGAATAGTATTAACATTGGGGAATACATTACCTTGTAATGACAAAATCTTCAATATCCCTAAAGGAGATTTCTCAAAGACTTTCAGATTTTAGAGGGAAAGGTATCAGAGATTTAACCCAGGAAGAATCTACCACTGAGTCACATCTCTACCCCATCTAATTCTTTATTTTGAAATGGGCTCTAAGACACAGAAGCTGGCCTTGAACTTTAGATCCTTTTGCTCTTGACACAGTCTCTGAGTCCTGGGATTATAGGCATGCACCATTGCTCCTGGAACACAAAAAATGTTAAATTGTTGCACACATGCACATGCACCTTAGGATCCCTCAAAGCAAAAGGTGACCTTGCAAGTGTAGGTTTCTTATGAAAGTGACCCCTGTAGAACCCATACATGAACATATAAGTTTGGAGAAAAGAGTTGCGTGTGAGCGTTCCTGCACTCCACTACCCAGGATTGGATTTTTCCTTTGCATTCTAACACTCCCCCATATCATATCATTAATATTGGCTTGGCCACATCTTACTTTGTTTTTCTTTTGAATCCTACAGATCCTAAGAGATCAGGAATGTTTGCAACATCATCTTCTCAAGGGCTCAGGAATCATCTCTATGAAGATAAAATGTGCTTCTTTTACTAAAATTTTAATTTCTTCTTTTCTGTAAAGTTGCAAACTGTGCCTTAGGGATTACCCATCAGTTCTCTTCTATATTTTTTCTGCTATTTCTGTATTCCTAATTGATTAATAAATTTGATCTTATATGCACAAACATGTGTCTTTGGATAAGTTTATGACAATTTCAATTCACAGAAATATCTACTCTGATGCAATATTCAACAGTGGGTCTACAGGAGACAGGAGACCATTTTAGTTAAGGATGATTGTGCAACTGTGCAATGTATCATGAGTAAAGAGGAAGGGATGGGTTGCAATATCACACATATGTGAATTTGTTTTTGTTTAGATATGAAGGGACCCAAAAGATCAAGTGAGACAAAGATATGATGTTCAGAGGTGAAATGATTGGGTATGAGAGGTGTTACCTAATCAGTAGATTATCCACTTGAATGAACTAATTGGGTGACTGTAATCAGGTAGAGTGTGGCTGGAGGAGGGGGTCCCTGGCCTGTGCCCTTGGGGTTTGTATCCTGTCTCTGATGAGCAGAGCTCTTTCTGTTTCCTCATGCCCTGTCATGATCTGCTCTTCTTCTCCAGGCCCTTCCACCATTTTGTTCTGCCTCCCATTGGGCCAGAGCCAATGAAGTCAGCCATCCATGGACTGAACCTCTAAATCCATGAACCACAACTAAAAATTCTCCTCCTCTAAAATTGTACTCATAAAACCTTTGTATCACCACTGGCAAAAAAAAAACCTTATTAAAAGTGTTCTTTTATGATGCAACAGAATTTTTTTTTTGATCAGATAAACTTAAGAGACCAGGCTGTGTATGAAGACTGTGCTGAAAAAAGAAAAAAAGAAAAGAAAATAGGAAATCATAGACTTACAAGTTGCAATAAAATGTCCCTTCTTACATGAATGAGGGTCAAGAGTCTGTTTGGCCTGAAAAATGTTCCTTTACATAATATCAGACAATGTTCAGATCTTCTGTGGTTCAGCTGCATGAATGTATTGCAGGGGTTGGGAGTGAATTTCAGAAATGTCCTCAATGATCAGGTTTAGACAGAGTTCCTCCTGGTTCCTGTGTTGATATATATTAGGAAAGACAGACAAGATTAGAGGAGAGGGAGAGAGGGAGAGGGAGAGAGGGAGAGAGGGAGAGAGGGAGAGAGAGAGAGAGAGAGAGAGAGAGAGAGAGAGAGAGAGAGGAGAGAGAGAGAGAGAGAGAGAGAGAGAGAGAGAGAGAGAGACTGGAGTGGGGGGAGATCAGAGATCTGGACCACATTTCCCAGGACTGTGGTTCTTAGTCATCATTATGCACAAGACAGGTGAATTCAGATATGGGGTCAAGGCAGGAAAAGAGCATTGAGTGAAGATTCCATTTTCAGCTTGGACAGATCCTTCTCCAAGTCTAATGACTGCAGAGGTCTCCTTTGATCAAGGAACCTTCATTAGAAGATGCTAGTATAAAGTTAGAGTTCCTTGTATGTGGACAAAATGCTAATGACCAGCCAAAAAAAGTTCTATATATTTGAGTAATCCCAGTAGATTGTTGCAAATGATTGAGAAGAAATGAATGTATCTCCCTACGATCGATGTCTTGTAGGAGATGGGAGGTGTGTTGTGCCAGTCCTAGATGACAACTGTCAGAAGAGAGTGCTAGGCAGTTTCCAATACCTGAAGACGGGTTCCTGGGAATTTTGAAACCTAGGTGGAAGAGTAGGGTGCTCTAAGCTCAGAACACAGAGGGGAGAGCTCCAAATCAACAAGGAATCTGAAATTTGATGTCCTCAGTGATTGGGTTTACAGAGAGTTCCTCCTGGTCCCTTTTGGGTTATTGTGTTGATATATATTCTTAAAGAAAGAGGAAAAAGATCATAGGGGAGAGAGAGAGGGGGGGAGTGGGGGAGATCAGAGTTCTGGGCTACATTTCCAAGGACTATGGTTTTTAGTCATCATTATGCAAAAGACAGGTGAAATCAGATTTGGGGTCAAGGCATGAAAAGAGAATTGAGTGAAGATTCCAGTTGCAGACTTGGACAGATCCTTTTCCAAGTCTAATGACTGTAGAGGTCTCCTTTGATCAAGGACCATCATCAGAAGATGCTGAAATAAAGTAAGAGTCCCTTATATGTGGACAAAATGCTAATGATCAGCCAGGCAGCTTCCAATACCTGCAGACCGATCCCTGGGGATTTGGAAACCTAGGTGCAGGATCAGGGTGCTCTGAGTTCAGGAAACCAAGGAGAGGGCTCCTATCAACAGAAAATCTGCAACTTGAAGGGCTCCAATGGTGAGATCAACTCAGTTATTCACGTGGACTCTTCCTCAGAGGAATGGGGAGAATCCAAAGGAAAGTTGCACTCTTAGAAAATTTGGTTGCTAGAAGGCTCAGAAGATGCAGAGGAGTTCCTTCTGCCCAGAGGTGAAGATTATTAGTAGCCATATGTCAGCCCTCACATCTCTGGGGAGATAAATTCTGCCCTGTGATATAGCAGCATGGCGCTTTGCCATGGCAGCCCCGGCCACTAACTATCCCTTACATTCCTCAACATGGATGATGAAGAAGGGATTGAAGGACATGAGCATTCTAATATAGAACTCTCCATTACCAAAAGGAAGCATGGTGAACTTTATGTAGGCATCAACTAGTGCTGTTAATTAAATGCAAATGTGGTGTTGAGAGTCAGTGTTTTTTTTCATGGATCACAGACAGTGGGAATGCGTCTGATGGTGGTCCTTGCAGTGAGTGGGTAGGTCTGGCTCCACCTAAGGTGCCCTCCTGGATTGGCAGATGGCCACCATCTTGTCCTGGGATCACTTGGTATTCTCTCTCTTCTCCAACATCCATGTTGATCCTTGGAAGTTCACATTTCCTCTTTTAACATGGACATAATCTGAATGAAATGGTCCAAATACCAAGCACCTCATTTTGGCTTAATTACCCACTGAGGACCCTGGTCATGTGGGACAGATTTCAGTCTAGGAATTGTCAGACAGGGAACTCAATTCAGCCCCTATCAGGAACTTCATCTTCTCTCTGATAAAATGCTTAATGAAATTGATTGATTATCAGATAGCTACATCATCTTATATCTCTTGGGTAAGTCACTTGGTCAGCAGGAGTTAACCTTTGAATATATGGCTGGTTTCATTTGGCGGATATTATGCTACATATTTCTAAATGCTTTGGGTGGACATAGGTTTCTTAATATAATTTTATTCTTATTAATTTTTTGATGCTAGGAAACTAAATGAGGGGAGCTAAATCTCTGTGCCACAACCCCAGCCTTTTTCACATTTTGTTTTGAGTCAGAATCTCACTAACTTGCTTAGAGTCTCACTATTAATTAAAGGAGCTTATATCAACCACATAATGGCCATTTATGACAAACCCAAAGTCAATATAGTACTAAATGGAGAAAAACTAAAAGAATTTCTTTGTATTTCAGGAACAATATAAGTGTGTTTTCTGTCACCATCTTAATACATATAGTCCTTGAAACATTAGCCAAAGTGATCAGATAAGAAAAAGAAATAGAAGGATACAAAAAGCAAAAAAGAGAAGGCCCACTATATGAAATTGCTGATAATATTATCATATTCACAAAATAAAAACCTGCACCAGAATAATTCTGGAGTTTATAAATGAGTTTGTCAAGGAAGCAAGATACAAGATCAACACATATAAACCAATCGATTGCCTACACAGTTAATTCAGTAGGCAAAGAAATTTGTAAAACCATTCCAATCACAACAATCTCAAAAACTATATTCTTGGATTATCTACACAAGAAGTTAAAAGAGCCCTACAAGAAAATTCACAGCACATTGAAGAAAGAAATTGAAGAAAACCATGGAAGAAAAACATTCCATGTTCTTGGAGGCAGAATTAATATTGCAAAACTAGACATCCTACAGACAACAATAAACAAATTCATAGCACTCCCCATGAAAATATGAATTGCCGCAGTCTGGATGGGCATAATTCATGAGCCATTTGTCAAGCAAAAACCAACTTTACTTTTTGAACACACACAGCAACACACGAGCTCTTCAGGAATTCCCTCAGAGCCCAATTGTCACCACCGGCTTCCCATGAGCCTCCCAACCCCCCACTCCTCCTTCTCTTGAGGCTGATTGGCTGGGTCGTGTGGGCGGAGCCAAAAAAGTCCCCCAGTGAGCAGCTCCGGGGTCTGAAAGGGCAGGGAAACAGCCCAATGAGCATCACAGCAGAGGAACCAATCAGCTGGCAGCTGGAAGCTTGCTGGGGCCATGGTGAGCCAATCAGCTGGAAGTTTGCTGGTTTCTCTGTGAGCCAATCAGCTACAAGTTTGCTGGGGCACCTTGGGCTGTGGCTCTCAACAATGGATGACATTTTTAACTACACTAGAAAAAAATATTTTTAAATGCATTTGTATGAATCAGAGAACCTGAGCAGGGTAAGGAATAATAATTAAGGTCATTAAAGCAGAAGACACCAAAATACCTGATCTGAAAAGGACACTACTGAGGTATAGAGCAAACAGAACATGGAAGTTCCACCAATATGGGCATGAAGACCAAAAACAGAATAGAGGACACTGAGACAAATTCCTATGAGTATAGTATCTAGTGTTTGACACGTTGCCAAGAATATATTCTGGGGGATGAGAGATGCTTTACAAAATGGCACAGGTGAACTGGATAGCTGTTGGTAGAAAAATAAAATAGGGCCTGTATTCCTCACCCTGCACAAAACCTATGTCAAAATTGTTCAAATATGTAGGAATTAGACAAAAGACTGAAAAATTTCCAGAAGAAATTCCAGGTCATATATCCAATATAGAGGTGTATTTTAGCTGCTGACAGGATCCTCACAGTTGCCCTTGGTGTAGATCCTATAGCAAGTGTCCTAATACTTTCAGAGTGATTGGCTGTGGTTGATCTAATGTGGTTGTTGACCCAAGGATAATTCAACTGGATCACTTGAAAGAGCATAGATCTAAACAAAACAAAACAAAAAAAATTCATAAATTGGCAAGAGGCTAGCATTTGTATGATTATTATCATTTTTTGTAATATCTTCTTAAATTTAAACTTGGACTTGTTTGAAAGATGCCTTGTTACCTTGCATTTGAGGTAGAGATACCATGATCTAATTTGATTAGGCCACAGGGTACCATCTTTGATTTTAGAAGTATCTGTGAGCATTCAACTAAAATGTGAGAGAGGTGACCCAGGAACTTGAATAGATGCTTTGTTCTTTATCTTCCATTGAGCCATGGGGATCAAAGAGGAAATAAACATTACTGTCCTTGGAATCAATGACAGGCTTTGTGCAAGAGCCATACATAAAGGTCAATTATTTGGCCAATCTAAAGCTTTTCCAATATCCATAGCATTAGGTAAATATCAGGAGTTCCTAGAGAGCTCATGCCTGCCAACCAGGACACACTGAGCAGACAGAAGATCTCAGGATGAAAACAAAGGATTCATTGCCTGTCATGTCAAGTCACCAATGCTATATAAAGGGGCCTCAAACTCATTCTGTCCAGTACCCACCTCCCCTGAGCTTCTGCAGAGTGGGAGACAGATCTCATCAAGATGAAGAACTTTCTGCTCGCTCTTGGATTCAGCCTGATCTGTGCTTCATCCCAGATAGACCCAGCAGAGGTACATGGATGGGCTAATCTTGGGGTGATCCCAATCTTCTCTCTCTCTCTCTCTCTCTCTCTCTCTCTCTCTCTCTCTCTTCCCATACTTCTCAATTTTATGTACATGAGATTTTAGAGCATCTCAGTCCCACATACATCTATATTCATGATATTAACCTTCCCTGTTTATGTAATTCAACTCTTTCTATGACTATCACATACCTCTTTAAGTAAGTAAATGTAAAAAAATTAATCTGTCAAAATGCTATCTACTAGTTGCCATATATTTGCTGATATTGCTTAATTTAAGAGCCTCTCAATTCCATTCTTTTGAATCTGAGTCGTGACTTTCTCTGATACAATTCTAACTTGTGGAGAGCACAGCTTGCATGCAGACCTCTTGATTGGATTTAGTTTTTCTTCTGAGCTTAACCAGCTGCAACGGTTATAAATAGTGTGGATGAGAGAAGAACAAGAGGAGCCCGTAGCCATTCCCAGGGGACCTTTTCTTTCCAGGTCACTGGGGACTGGCACACCATTCTCGTGGGAGCTGATGACTTAGAGAAGATTAGTGAATATGGAGAGATGAGGTTCCATTTCCGTCACTTAGATTGTAGTGACGGAGGCAACAAGATTGACTTCCTCTTGTATTCCAAGTAAGTGAAAATCGTCCCCAATGTAATAAATAGAACAACGAGGGTCACATCTGACACAACATAGGTCACTTGTGCGCTCAATTCTGTGTTTGTGTCTGTGTCCCTGCTTGGAAAGAACTGTATCCTGAATTCCCAGAAGATAGAGAGAGAGGACAGGGTGTGAGGAATTCAGATTTCAGAATTCACAGGAGCAGCAGCATTTATATGAGAGTTGGGGCTCTGATAATTAAGACAGGAAAAAATAAACGTGTGTATATTAATGTCATGTGCATAAATAGAGATTGTTTAGGTGGAATATTGGTAATATTAAGGATTTAACATGGTTAATATAAATATTAGGTATCTATAATGTATGCATGCCTATGCATAGAAATATTATGCACCTATAGTATGTATACATGCATGGGAATGTGCATACATTTTCTTGTCATCCTGAAGTGGGAGTCTCCTTGCAAACCCTTCCCTGGCTACATGATCAGACCTGCAGATCTCTGGCTGTCCCAATGGCAGTGAGAACTAAGATTATGTTTTGGGTTTAGGCCAGTGATTATGAAGCAGGACAATGTCCGGGAGTCTCTAACACAACCTAACCCATCCCACCCCGAGCTGGTAATTACCAAGGTTGATTAACCCTGCCAGAGATCATCCAAAAACATTCCATAACATGGAGACATTCAATGCATGAAAGAGTGACCTCATCCATGGATTTTCCCATCTCAGTTAGCTCCTCACTCATTTTCTTATTTAAGTGAAATATGAAGATTTTTGCATGAATAGATAAGCAAAAATGGGCTTCTTTTGGTTTGTTTTCAAGGTCCAACGGGGAGTGTCAGAAGTTCTTAGTCAGATCATCCAAAGGCCCTCATGATATTTACGAAGCCGAATGTGAGTATTTGCTCTAAGGTGGACAGCGTGACCCAATTCTTGAGGGGTGTTCAGATTCGTGGTCTTGACGGGCACACACATCGGAGGGTGTGGACACTGGCCACCATTAGCAAACTTCTTCTTGCTCATGAAACCTTGGAAATGCTACTGAATTGGTGAGCATTGGAGTCACCAGAGAGAGTTAGAATAAGGTCCATATCATCTCAGGTTCCCAAGTGGGATGTTGGTATTAATAATGAGTTAGAAGGGTTCCCTGTTCATATAGCTCATGGGGGTCTCTGCATGGAGAGCTCTTTAAAATGACCTTAAGTTACAACATTTTTTCAAAATTAGCCTTCTTCTTCGACAGATATGATCACATCTGCTTTTTATTGAACAAACTAACTGAATATTAAAAGATGTGGAATAGACACACTATTAAGGATTTATGCTCTCACAGTCTGAAACCCCAAATGTAAGAATGAGAAGAGTGAAAATAACAGCAAAATATTTATACTAAATTCAACCTAATTTGACCTTCAGCTAAAGGATACCCCCCCAAATAATACAGACTTCTATATTTAGGCTTGAAAATAACAAATTTTGAAAAATACCACCTACCATGATTCTGCAGATCCTGCAACCAGGATCATGGCTCTCAATAAACCACTTACCATCTATGAATGACTAGGTGATTCAAAGAACAGGGACCCTTTACCACGTTCAGATGGGGACATGGAAATGTTGGCTTCTCTCTGCATCGTCTGTGCCTGATTCCAACATAGGACGTGGAACATTAGTGAAACAGAGATTATTCTGGACCAAAGGGTTCAGAATAGTGTGTTGCCAGCAAGTCATACCAAAGAATTTTTTAAGAAAGGTGATAATTTAGAGTTTTGAAGTGTTTATTTTTTTTATCACAGACAAAGGGCAAAACTTCTTCAAAGTCGAGTACTTCTCTGATGGTGTCATAGTATTTTATAATATAAATGTGGATGGAGATGGCAAGGTTACCCATATGACTGTGCTTGCTGGTAAGTATAAGTGACATTTGTCATCTAAAACACAACACAGTGATTTCTTTTTCTTTTCTTTTTTATTTTTATTTTTTTTGCATAGCTGGGATTTGAACCCAGGACCTTGGGAGGCAAGCAGTCTACCAACTGAGCTATTGCCCCAGCCCCTATAATAATTTTTTTTTATGTATTATAAGTTCAGGAGAGAAGTATGAGCATATATGTACTTTTATAACTAAAGCTAGTATAAAGATTGTACTAAAAGCTAGTACAGAAATGTGTTCCCACCTTAGGGTCCATTGAGTGAGGTGTACTGAGATATTGCCTTCCAGGAAATAGAAACACATTTCATATGATGCCCTACTGCAAGGCACTCCTAAAACTTTGAAACCCTTAAAAATGAATGAGGACTCTCTCTCTCTCTCTCTCTCTCTCTCTCTCTCTTTTTTCCTCTTTTTGCATTAGCAGAGATGAGTATGCTAATGTGCTAGGTGGAAATCTCAAATCAACACCACCCCTCTTGTGCTATTGAATATTGGATGAATGATCCAGAATCCTGGGGTATAGACTCTAGAATGTAGACAGAGTTGAAAGGAGAAGGCACAGTATAGAATAATTTCCAAAGCTAAGCCCCTGATAATACAAAAACATTAGGCAGGATTGAGTTCACACAATAAAGGATCTTGAATGTCCTCAGTAGTCCTAAGAATTACAGGATGATATGATTTCCATAAGTGGAATTTACTCACGTTCCCATGTCACTCATAAATGACTGGAAGTAGTATTAGTCAGAGCATGGATATGGAAGGATCAACTGGTCTACCTCAGACCCAGAAGACGCTTTCTAACAGAAACCTGTTCCACATTATCCCACATGCAAAACAGCTCAGGAAGACAATCTGAGGGAAGATGTGCAAAAGAAGTTTGAAGAGCTGACAGTGGAAAATGACATTCCAAAGGAAAACATAAGACATGTTATTGAAACAGGTAAAGTTGCTTTCCCTGTTCCTGTAGTATTCTGAAATGAACCAAAGGACAGGGAGCTTGATTCATATCTTTCATTTGCAAAATTCAAATCCTTAGACTTTGAGCAACCCCACTGATCTAGATTTTTCCTTTCCTTCTCTTTCCCAGATAACTGTCCTGATGTCTAAGGACCTTGCCTGGTGAGCAGACACTTGAGGTTTGTACTTCCTGACATTTGTTCTGCTAGGTAATTTTCCCCTTATGATACTTGGTATATGTATGAATGAATGACATGGTCCATCCTTTATGGTTACAGATGAGTATATGTGTTGAAAACATAAAACAAACAACACTCAATTAGATTTCAGAGTGAGGTTCTTGATTTGGGAGCGAGTGGGAGAGCTTTGTGGGAAACCGTGGAGAAGCAAATAGTCTTAAAATTGGTGAGTTCTGGTGTAAATAAACTACTCTGCTTTGGAAAATCTTCAATAACCCTAGAGGAGATTTCTCAAGGACTACAATTTTGGAGGTGGGGATCTAGGGGTTAAACCCAGGGACTCTCTAGCCCTGAGTTACATTTCCATCCCATCTTAATCTTTTTTTCTGACACCTCATCCAAGATTCAGAAACTCACCTTGAACTTGAGATCCCCATCCGTTAGCCTGCTGATTCCCTGGGATTACAACCATGCACCATTGCTTCAGGCACTAAATTTACAAACTGTTGCACACATGCACATGCCCTTTATAATGTCTCAAAACAAGGGTGACCTTGGAAATGTAGATTTTCCTAGAAAATTAACCTTGTGGCATCCATATAAGAACAGACAAGGTTCAGAGAGAAGAGCTCTGTGTGAGCAGTCCTGCACTCCACTACCCAGGAGTGGATTTTTCCTTTTCATTTAACACTACCCAATATCATGCAACTGAGATCAGCTTGGCGATACTTTAATTTTTTTTTCTTTTAAATATTCACAGATCCTAATGAGATCAGGAATCTTTGCAACATCATCTTCTAAAGGACTTCAGAGTCGTCTGCATGAGGACAAAAGACTCTCTGTTTAAAATTATGATTTCATCATTTCTGGGAAGGAGCAAACACTGTCTTGCTGTCTGTTCTCTTCAATATCTTTCCTGCTATTCCTGTATAAGTAATTGATTAATAAATTTGATCATATTTGCTCAAATATGTGTCTTTGAATCAGTTATTGAGGATTTAAATGCACAGAAATACGTACTTCACTGTGCCTATTAAAAATCAGGATCTATAAGAAAACAGGAGGTCATTTTAGTTAAGGATGAGGATAGGGGAAGAGATGGGCTGCAACATCGCAGATGTGAGTGTGCTGTAGTCAGTTATGAGGTGTCCCTCCAAAGCTCCTGTGTGATATCATGGAAGAATAATCAGAAATAAAATGATAAAATGAAAATGCTGTAACATATTAAATTGATTAATCCACTTGAATGGACTCACTGGGTGATGACTGTAGGCAGGTGGGTATTGCCAGAGGAGAGGGGTCCCTGGGCTGCGCCTTTGGGGTCTCTGTCCTGTCCCTGGTGAGCAGAGCTCTCTCTGCTTCCTGGTGCCCTGTCCTGAGCTGCTGTCCTCCTCCAGGCCCTGCTGCCATTTTGTTCTGCTCCCCTTGGGCCAGAGCCATGGAATTGGCCATCCACGGTTTGAACTTCTAAAACACTGAGCCCAGATAAACTTTTCCTCCTTTAAACACAGTTCTAGTAAGGCATTGCATCACCACAGTAAGACAGCTGAGTAAATTTACTGATGCAGTGATTTTTTTTTTTTAAATCAGATATCCCGTGAGAGGCCAGGGTTCATGTCCAGACTGCTGAACAAAAAAAGAGAAAGAAAATTCACAGGAGCGACTGAGAGTATGTAAAGAAATGCCCACCTGACAGGGATGAGGGCAGGATCCCCATTAGTTACCATCCTCCTAGTTTCAGATAATAATCAGATCATTATGTGTTTGAGCTGTAGGGTGGTGCCCCTGGGTGTTTGGGCTGATGTTAAGAAATGTTCTGAACACCAATGTTGAGAGAGAGTCCCTCCTGTACCTAGAGTAATATTCCCCATATTTCCCAGGACTGTGTTTCTTGGTCATCAATGTGGGAGAGACAGGTGACATCTGACATGGGGCCAGGGCAGAAGGAGATCACCAGTGAAAGTCGCCATTTGCAGATTTGGACACATCATTCACAGAGTCCAAAGACTGCAGAGGGTCTCATATGATCCAAGAACAACCATCAGAAGGTGCTGGCATATGACATTGTCCCTTAGGAGGTGGACAAAATGCTAATGAGCAGAAAAAGAACATTGTCCCTTTGAGGAAAGTCTCCCTGTAGGAAATGCCCCTTCCTAAGACAGATGCCTTAGAGGAGAAGGCAGGTGAGTGCTGCCAACTTACAGGAGGACAATCAGCAGAGACAGCTCCAGGCAGGTGACACGTGTGCAGACAGGTGCCTGGGGACTTGGAAACCTTGGACTAGACCAGGGGCGGTGAATCTAGGAAACACAGACCAGGGCAGGAATCACCCACAACTAGACGTGAAGTCTCTGAGCTCTGAATGCCTGTTCAGCCGACCTCAGGACCCATGGGCACAGCCTGTGTGTTGTTTTATTCAAGTGTTTAAAGGAACCAAACAACAAGGGTTGAAGTCTAACCTCTTCTTTCTCAGGGACACACATTTGAAACCATAGTAGCTAAAAAAAATAACATTTACAAGAAAAAATTGGAATGGATGAGGGACATGGCTGGCTGTCTATTATAGATGACACCAGTGCTGCAGAATTAGTTCAGATCAAATTTTATAGAAAAAGATTTTCTACACATCAAGCATTTCGAGAAGTCCAAGTAGGAGAGGCCCCGATGACCACATGGGGGTACACTATGTTCAAATGTGCAGAAATCTAAAATGTCAGAATAGTGTTGTAAGAAGAAAGGTGGCCACACAAATATAAAATGGTCAACTCCTTGTACATCATCCAGTGTATCACAACCCAGTGGTGGGATCGTGCAGGACTGTTATTCTAGGAACTCAAGAGACTGAGGCAGAAGGATCACCAGTTACAAGCCAGCCTCAGGAAGTGAGCAAGATCCAGTCGCTAAATTAAAATATATAAAATAAAATAAAGCACTTGGTGATGTAGCTCAGTTGTAGGACATCCCTGTGCTCAAATTCCAGTCCTACAAAAAAAACAGAATATATATATATATATATATATATATATATATATATATATGCATTATTTATATCTTATATATAAATATACACATATAAATAAATGAATAAATACATGTAAATATCTAATGTGTATAGATTTTACATATATATATATATTTTTTTTTTTTGAGAGATAGTCCAAAGTTCATACAACAATAGTGTGACACATTCAAAGTGATGAAATAGAGAAAAGACTCTATAGAGCAAAATAGTTCTTCAAAAAGTGGGTCCCTATTGGCTAAAAACTTTCCTAAGTTGATAAAAAGTAAACAAACAAGTCAGGAATTGAAACCTCACGGGCTCCATGGGTAGAGTCAACTGAGTCAGTCCCCAGGACAGCAGAACAGGGGGATGGGAAAGCCACAGGAAATGTGAACCCTTAGAAGACTTGGGGGGCAGAGGGCTGAGAGCTGGCAGAGGAGGGCTTCCTGCCCAGAGGTGAAGGTCATTGGTCCCAGAGGTGCCCACTCCGAGGTCAGCCCTCAGGGTTGTGGGAAGACAAACCATACCCTATAAGCCAGCAGGGTGGGGCTGTGTCATGGCAGCCCCAGGCACTAACTCATCCCACACACTCCTCACAGTAGGTAAAGATGAAGGATTTGAAGGACATGAGTATTTTAATTTAAAAACTCCCAGTCACTGCTACAGTCTGGCTGGGCACAAATCATGAGCCACTCAAGCAGGAACAAACTTTATTTCCAAACTCCACCAGCACACTCCCTGGGAACTCTCCCGAACGCCACCCACGCAGCTCCTCCAGAAACACCGAGAGCTCAAACGGAACTCAATGGGAACTCCGCAAGAACTCAAAAGTCATCATCTTAATGACTCGCGGGCATCACCTCTCAACCACTAATTCTGGCAAAAATGTCATGCATCATCCCGACTCTGCTGTGGGCCTCAACAAGTCAGCAAAAAGAAACTTGCTGAACTTCATGTGGGTAACCACTGGTCCTATGAATGCCATGAAAACATAATGGTGTGAGTCAGTGATCTTTTCATGGATCACTGATGATGGGAAGGTGTCCATCTGTGACCGTTCCAGTGAGTGGGCAGGCCTGGCTCCTCTGAAGCTCCCTTGTGGGCTGGCACATGGCCGCCATCTTGTCCTGGGCTCACATGGTTCTCTCTCTTCTCCACCATCCGTGCTGCTCCTTGGAAGTTCACATTTCCTCTTTTTATATGAATTGCTGCCTACAATAAGTGCCTCTTTATGGCTAAATTATCTATTTGGGACACTAGTCCTGGGGGGCAGATTTCAACATAGGAATTGGCCAGCAAGGAACTCAATTCAGCCCATGTCAGAAACTCCATCTTTTCTCTAATAAAGGGCTTAATTACGTTGATTGATTATCAGAGAGCTACATCATCTTCTATCTCTTGGGTAACTCACTGGGGCAGAAGGAGTTAACCTTTCATTGTATGGATGGTTTCCCTTGAGTAATATTAGGCAGCATGTTTTTATATGCCTTGGATGGACACAGGTTTTCACAATGTTTTCATTTTCATGAAAGTTTTTTGTTACCAGGGATCAAAACAAGAGGAGCTTATCTGCTGAGTCACATTATCAGCACTTTTTATATTTTATTTTGAGACAGAATCTCAATAATGTGCTTAGGGTCTCACTACTAATCAAAGTAACCTACATCAATGACGTACAGGGCATTTACTATAAGCCAAAGGTAAATATCATACTAAATGGAGAAAAAAAACTGAAATGATTTTGTTTTAATTTAGAAAGCACAAAAAGACTGTTCATTGTCACTAATCCTATTTGATACAGTCTTTGAAAAATGAGCCATTGTGATAAGAGTAAGAAAAGGAAATCAAAGGATATAAATAGAACAAAAGAATTCCAAATATCTCTGATTACCGATGGTATTATTATGTTTAGAAAATGCAAAACACCATCAGAAGGCTTGTAGAGTTTGTAAAAGAGTTTAGCAAAGAAAAAAGATACAAATTCAACATGTATAAATGAATAGATGTCGTATACGGCCACAGTAATTTCACAGGCAAAGAAATTTGTTAAACCTTGCCATTCCCAATAATCTTAAAAAATTAAATACTTGAAAATTAGCTAAAGAAGTAGGTAGAAGAGCTATACAATGAAATTCATTGAACACTGGACGATGAAACTGAAGAACTCTATAGAAAATTGAAGGTCCACTAATGTTCTTGTGTATTTAGAAACAACATTGTAAAAATATTCTTACATAGGATATGTACATAGGGTAACACACATGCCCCCTTCAGTTCCTTTATTCTGCTTTATCCAACATACCTCTATTCTTCCCTAGCCCCCTCCCATTGTGAAATACCATCTGCAAATTAGAGAAAACCTTCAGTTTTTGGTTTTTTGGGGGGGTAGGTTTATTTCGCATAGAATGATATTCTCCAGCTCCATCCATTTTCTGGCAAATGCCATGATTTAATTCTTCTTCATGGCTGAGTAATATTCCATTTTGCATATGGACCACACTTTCTTTATCCACTCAATTGTTGAAGGGCACCTAGGTTGGTTCCATAGCTTGGCTACTGGGAGCTGAGCTGCTATAAATATTGATGGGGCTGCAGCACTATTATTTATATGCTTATTTTACATCCTTTTTCTATAGATCAAGGATTTTTCAAGTGTTTCTTTCTCTGTCTCAGACTCAGGTGACAATTCCTTCCAAATGAAATACGTCTCAAATGGTGCCATTTTATTTTATGATAAACATGTGGATGCAGATGGCAAGGTGACTTATAATACTCTGATTGCAGGTAAATATAGTGATTTTACTGTCTAAAGCACAGCATAGTTATTTCTTTATGTTGTCAATTCAGGAGAGAAGTATGAGCATAGGTTCTGAACTAAGTCACTAGTACAAAAATGTGTTCCCACAGTAGATCCTGTTGAGTCAATCTGAGGGATTGTCTCTCTGAAAATGAGAGACACATTTCATATGGTACTCTATCAAAAGTCACTCCTAAATGTTGCAGACCACATTCTACAGATTTCATAGCAGTATACACAGTTATACTTAACTGGGTGTTTGGCACCTAAACAACCAAAATTTTAAAGTGAAATTCCAATTACATTCCCATAGTTGTGAGTGTGCAATTGTGAATCCCAACCTTAAAGAAAATTATAAACCACCAGTGAACAATATGGAAAAAAAATACTTATGTACATATAAAACATCAAATGTGGTACACTCAGTTCAGTATGAATGACCACAGTGATCTCCAACATAAACCCTTTATTTTATCATAATTATTCCAATAGTTTCCAAACTTACAGATTTTTTTCTTTGAATAAATACTTAATAAGACCAGCCCTTATGTATGCTGCTCAAATCCTGATAGGGATATAGACTTTTGAATCTTTCCACAGAGCAAACAAAAGCTGCATTTGAACGTTTGAGGTCTTAGATCAACATTTGAAATAGATGGAGCTAGACTCTTAATTTCTCAAAGATGAAGGAGGAGAGTTTCTCTCTCTCTCTCTCTCTCTCTCTCTCTCTCTCTCTCTTTCTTTGCATTAGCAGAGATGAAGATGCTAATGTGCTAGGTGAAAAGTTCAGATCAATTTCACCCCCATTTTGCTACTGAATATTGGATGAATGGTCCAGAATATTGGGGCATAGACTCTCGAATGTAGACAGAGTTGAAATGAGAAGCCACCATATAGAATAATTCCCAAAGCTTAGGCCCTGGAGATATTCAGGAGAATGCATAAATATTAGGTAAGATTCAGTTCACACAATAAAGGGTTTTGAATGTTCGCAGTAGTCCTAAGAATTCCAAGATGATATGATGTTTCATAATGGAATTTATCCATGTTATCATGTCACTCAAAAATGACCTGGGAATACCAATAATCAGAGCCTTGAAATGGTGGGATCAACTGGTCTACCTGGGACCCAGAGGATGCTTTCTAACAGAAATCTCTTCCACGTTTTCCCACATGCAAAACAGCTAAGGAAGACAGTCTGAGTGAGGAGCAGAAGAAGAAGTTTGAAGAGCTGACAGTGGAGAATAACATTCCAAAGGAGAACATAAGAAATGTTATTGAAACTGGTAATGTCACTTTCACTCTTCCTGTGTATTTCTGAAATGAACCAAAAGACAAGCAGCTTGATTCATCTCTTTCAGTTGCAAAATGCAAATCATTATAATTAAGTAACCACAATGACCTAGATTTTTCCTGCCTTTCTCTTTCTCAGACGACTGTCCTGCTGCCTAAGGACCTTGCCTGATGAGCAAACACTTCGGGTTTGTACTTCCTGACATTTTGTTCTGTTAGGTACTTTTCCCCTTATGATACCTGGCATAGGTATGAATGAGTGAAGTGGTCCTTCCTTCAGGGTGTAGAGATGATTATATGTGTTTAAAACATGGATCAAATGACATCCCTTTAGTTTTCAGAGAGAGTTCTTTTATTGGGACACAATGGGAGAGTGGTTTGCGAAGCCATGGAGAATGGAATAGCATTAACATTGGTGAATTCATTACGTTGCAATGGCAACATCTTCAATATCCCTAAATGAGATTACTCAACGACCTTCAGATTTTGAAGGGAAAGGTACTAGAGATTAAATCCAGGAAAAATCTACCACTGAGTTTCATCTCTAAGACATCTCATTCTTTATTTTGACATGGCCTCTAAGACATAGAAGCTGGCCTTGAACTTGAGATCTTTCTGCTCTTGACACAGTCTCTGAGAATTGGGTTTAGAGGCATGTACCATTGTTCCTGACCAAAAAAATAAAAAATTAATTTGTTTCACACATGCACATGCACCTTCGGATCCCTCAAAGCAAGAAGAGACCTTGCAAGTGTAGATTTTCCTATGAAAGTGACCCCTGTAGAACCCATACATGAACATATAAGTTCCAAGAAAAGAGTTGTGTGTGTGTGCATTCCTGCACTCCACTACCCAGGATTGGATTTTTCCTTTACATTCTAACACTCTCCAATAGCATGTCAATAAGATCAGGTTGGCAATATTTTAATTTCATTTTCTTTTAAATCCTACAGATCCTAATGAGATCAGGAATGTTTGCAACATCATCTTCTCAAAGTATAGCAGCATGGAGATTTGCCTTGGCAGCCCGGCCACTAACTCACCCCTTACATTCCTCACTATGGATGATGAGGAAGAGATTGAAGGACATGAGCATTCTAATATAAAACTCTCCATTATCAAAAAGAAGCATAGTGAACTTCATGTAGGCATCAACTAGTGCTGTTAATGACATGAAAACATAATGGTGAGAGTCAATGTTATTATCATGAATCACAGATAGTGGAAAAGCACCTACTGTGGTCCTTGCAATGAGTGGGCAGGCCTGGGTACTCCTGAGACTCCCTCCTTATTTGGCAGATGGCTGCCATCTTGTCCTGGGATCACTTGGTATTCTTTCGCTTCTCCAGGGTCCATGGTGATACTTGGAAGTTCACATTTCCTCTGTTGACATGGACATGATACAAATGAAGAGTTCCAACCACCGAACACCTCATTTTAACTTAATTCCCACTGGAGACCTTGATCCTGTGGGACAGATTTTAGTATAGGAATTATCAGAGAGGGAACACAACTCATCCCCTACCAGGAACTTTGTCTTCTCTCTGATAAAGGGCTTAATGAAATTGATTATCAGAGAACTACATCATCTTATATCTCTTGGGTAAGTCACTTTTTCAGGAGGAGTTAACCTTTAAATGTATGGCTGGTTTCATTTGGCGGGTATTACACTATATATTTCTCACTGCTTTGGGTGGACCTAGGTTTTCTTAATATACTTTCATTGTTATTAATTTCCTTGATACTAGCGAACAAAATGAGAGGAGATAAATCACTGAGCTACATTCCCAGCGCTTTTTATATTTTATTTTGAGACAGAATATCACTAACTTGCTTAGAATCTCATTATTAATTGAAGGAGCATATATCAACCACATAAAGGCCATTGATGGCAATCCCAAGGTCAATAGAGTACTAAATGGAGAAAAAAACTAAAATAATTTCTTCTTAATTCATGAACAATACAAGTGTGTCCACTGTCACCATCTATTACATAAAGGTCTTGAAACATTAGCCAAAGTGATCAAACAAGAAAAGGAAATCAAAGATACAAAAAGCAAAAAAGAGAAGGGCAACTATCTGTAATTGCTGATAATATTATCATACTCACAAAAGGAAAAACTGCACCAGAATAATTCTAGAGATTATAAATTAGTTTATCAGAGTAGCAAGATACAAGATCAACAACACATATAAACCAATAGATTGCCTACACAGTTAATTCAGCAGGCAAAGAAATTTAGAAAACCATTCCATTCACAACAATCTCAAAAAGAGATAAACTTGGAAATTATGTAATAATGTAATTATGTTTAAAATTATGATTTCATCATTTCTGGGAAGGAGCAAACTGTGTCTTAGAGATTTGCTGTCTGTAGTCTTCAGTGCCTTTCCTGCTATTCCTGTATAAATAATTGATTAATAAATTTGATCGTATACACTCAAATATGAGTCTTAGTATAAGTTAATGAGGATTTAAATGCACAGAAATACCTATTTCACTGTACCAATTCAAAATCAGGATCTATAAGAAAACAGGAGGTCATTTTAGTTAAGGATGAGGATAGGGGAAGAGATGGGCTGCAACATCGCAGATGTGAGTGTTCTGTGGTCAGTTTTGAAGTGACCATTCAAAGCTCCTGTGTGAGATCATGCAAGAATAGTCAGAGATGAGATGATAAGATATGAATGCTGTAATCTAATAAATGGATTAATCCACTTGAATGGACTAACTGGGTTTTGACTGCAGGCAGGTGGGTATTGTTGGATGAGGGGGTCCCTGGGCTGTGCCTTTGGGGTTTATATCCTGTCCCTGGTGAGCAGATCTCACACAGGTGCCCTTTCCTGAGCTGCTCTCCTCCTCCAGGCCTGCCGCCATTTTGTTCTGCCTCCCCTTGGGCCAGAGCCATGGAATTGGCCAACCACAGTTTGAACTTATGAAACCCTGAGCCCAGATAATCTTTTCCTCCTCTAAAAACAGTTCTAGTGAGGCATTGCATCACCACAGTAAGACAGCTGAGTACATTTACTGATGCAGTGATTTTTTTTATATATATAAGATATCCCATGAGAGGCCAGGCTTCATGTCCAGATTGCTAAATAAAAAAGAGAAAGGAAAGTCAGGGTAGACACTGAGAGTGTGTAAAGCAAATGCCTACCTGACAGGGATGAGGGTAGGATCCCCATTTGTTAGAATACTCCTAGTGTCAGAAGTAATCAGATCATTATGTGTTTGAGCTGCAGGGCAGTGCCCCTAAGTGTCTGGGCTGAGGTTGAGAAATGTCCTGAACACTGAGATTGAGGGAGACTCCCCCCTGGTCCCTAGAGCAATATTCCCCATACTTTCCAGGACTGTGGTTCTTAGTCATTGATGTGAGAGAGACAGGTGACATCTGATATGGGGCCAAGGCAGAAGGAAATTGTGGGAGAGCAACCTTACATGGGACTGAGATACTCCCCGGCTGGGTGCTGAGGTGCTCAGTTGCAGAAATGTGGCAGAGCTTTCCCCACCCTTCTTGGGTTTGAGGGTCGGGTCTCATGCATTGTCTTGCTATAGCCCCATGAGTGAAGCTAAGCTCACTTGTTCTTTGTGATATAACTCCTTGCCCTGTTTAGGATAGACTCTTCCATGGAAGTGCCTTGTGTGTGTACCCTTCTCTTACTGTGCCCTTGTGTGTGACCTACCCAGGTGTCAGTCAACCTGCTCACCGTGGACATCATGAAGACAGACTCAGCCCCCTGAAACTTGATCCCTTTGCCTCATTTAAATAACTTCTCCTCAATAAAAGGGTCAGCATATGCTCTTGCTCTCTTTCTTCCTGTGGACCCTTAAGGTCAGAGAAGCCGTCACAGCGACCCCAAAGAAAAAGATCTTTGTGTCTCTTGTGTGGTTATTTCGGGCAGCCCAGTTAGCCCAGTTTATCTGGAGTGACCTCTGAGCCTTTTAGTCGCGAGAACAGAAACCCACCCGGCAGGAAATTACTAAGGAAAGTCACCATTTACAGACTTGGACACATCATTCACAGAGTCAAAAGAGGGTCTCATATGATCAAAGAACCATCATCAGAAGGTGCTGGCTTACCTCATGTCCCTTAGGAGGTGGACAAAAAGAAAAAACAAACAAAGTCCCTTTGAGGAGAATCTCCCTTTAGGAGTTGCCTCTCCCTAAGCCTTGGAGGAGAAGGGAGGTGGGTGTTGCCAAACCTACAGGAGGACAGTCAGCAGAGACAGCTCCAGGCAGGTGACACGTGTGAGACAGGTGCCTGGGGACTTGGAAACCTCAGGCAAGATCAGGGGCTGCAAATTCAGGAAACAGACCAGGGCAGGAATCACCCACAGCTAAACGTGAAGTCTCTGGGCTCTGAATACGGGTTCAGCAGACCTCAGGACCCATGGGCACAGACTATGTTTAGTTTTATTCAGGTGAGCAAAGGAACTAAAGAATGAGGATTGAAGTCTACCCTCTGCTTTCTCAGGGACACACATTTGAAATCAACTAAGTAAAAAAAAAAACACATTTTACGAGAAAATTTTGGAATGGAATGGACTTCACTGTGTGCATATTAAAGAGGACACCAGTTTCTGAAGAATTAACCAAATGTTTTAGAAAAAGATTTTTTACAGGTCAAGCATTTCAAAAACTCCACGTAGGAGAGGTGTGAGTCAGTGATCTTTTCATGGATCACAGATGATGGGAAGGTGTCCATCTGTGACTGTTCCAGTGAGTGGGCAGCCCTGGCTTCTCTGAAGCTCCCTCGTGGGCTGGCACATGGCCGCTCCTCTGAAGCTCCCTCGTGGGCTGGCACATTGTCCTGGGCTCACCTGGTTCTCTCTCTTCTCCACCATCCATGCTGATCCTTGGAAGTTCACATTTCCTCTTTTTTATATGGACATGATCCATACTGAGTTAGTACACACCCCAAGTGCCTCATTATGGCTAAGTTATCCACTGGGGACACCAGTCCTGGGGGACAGATTTCAACATAGGAATTGTCCAGCAAGGAACTCAATGAAGCCCATATCAGAAACACCACCTTCTCTCTAATAAAGGGCTTAATTACATGGATTGATTATCAGAGAGCTACATCTTCTTCTATCTGTTGGGTAACTCACTGGGTCAGAATGAGTTAACCTTTCATTGTATGGCTGGCTTCACTTGAATAATATTAGGCTACATGTTTTTATATGCTTTGGAAGGACACAGGTTTTCTACAATGTTTTGATTTTCATTTGATTTTTTGCTCCCAGGGATCAAAACAAGAGGAGTTTAACCACTGAGCAACATTATTAACACATTTTATATTTGATTTTCAGACACAGTCTCACTAACATGCTTAGAGTCTTACTACTAATCGAAGTAACCTATGACAATGATATAAAGCGCATTTATTACAAACCCAAGGTAAATATTATACTAAATGGAGGAAAAAACTAAAAGATTTCCCTGTAATTTATAAACCACAAGAGACTGTTTACTTTCACTAATCCTATTTGAAATCGTCCTTGAAACATGAGCCATTGCGATAAGAGAAGAAAAGGAAATCAAAGGATATAAATAGAACAAAAGAAGTTCAAATATTTCTGATTGCTGATGGTATTATCATATTTAGAAGATGGAAAAACACCACCAGCAGGCTTGTAGTGCTTATAAATGAGTTTAGCAAAGAAAAAAAAAAGACACAAATTCAACATGTATAGACTAATAGATGCCACAGTAATTCAACAGGCAAAGAAATTTGAAAACCTTTCCATCCACATTAATCTCAAAAATTTAAATAGCTGAAAATTATCTATGCAAGTAGGTAGAAGAGCTGTACAATCAAATTCAGTGAACACTGGGAAAGAAATTGAAGAAATCCATAGACAATTGAAGGGCTACTCATGTTCTTGAATATGCAGAATTAATATTGTAAAAATGTCCATTCTACTAAAAGCAATGTCCAGATTCAGAGCAGTCCTCATGAAAATAAAAAAGAAATTAATCACAGAATTAGAAATAAAATGTTTTAAATCCATTTGGAAGAATAAGAGACCCAGAGCAAGAAATGGAATAATAAGTAAGATTGTCAAAGCAGGAGGCCAAGAAATACCTGGTATGAAAATATACTACACAGCAGTATAGCAAAAAGAGCCTGGATGAAGACCTAAGAAATAGAATAGAGGACACTGAGACAAAGTCACATTAGTTAAATAGAAGGTCCTGGATGGTCCAACCAAGCCAAAGAGGAAGCATTGAGCAAACAGAAGTTTCAGGATGATAAACAATGGATCCATTGCTGCTCATGCCACGTCACTAATACTATATAAAGAGGCATCAAACTCGTTCTCTCCACTCACTCAAGTTCCCTGAGCCCCTGAAGGACAGGAAGACAGATCTCATCAAGATGAGGACCTCTCTGCTCGCTCTCGGATTTGCTCTGATCTGTGCTGCTTCATCCCAGTTTGAAGAGGCAGGGGTACCTGGATGGGCTGATCTTGGGGGTGATATCTCTCTCTCTCTCTCTCTCTCTCTCTCTCTCTCTCTCTCTCTCTCCTTTTTTCTCTCTTCCCACATTTCTCAATTTTAAGTGACATGGGATTTTATGAGCATCTCAGTCCACACAAATCTATAATCATGAGATAATTCTTCTCTACTTCTGTATTCCAACTCTTTCTGTGACTATCACATTTCTCCTGAAGTAAGGAAGTTAATAAAAGTTAAGGTACCATAAGGTGACACTGTGTCACCTAGTAGTTCTTATATATTTGGTGATTCTGTTTAGCTGTTTCAGAGCCTCTCAATTCCATGCTCTCTGTGGGAATCTGACCTTATCTGATGGGATTCTACCTGTGGAGAGCAGAGCTTGCATGGCTACCTCCTGATTGGGTTTGTTGTTTCCTTCTGAGATAAACCACCTGCCATGGTTCTAATAAGTGTGGATGAGAGATGAGGAAGAGGAGCCAGTAGCCATTCCCAGGGACCTTTCCTTTGCAGATCAATGGGGACTGGCGTACCATTCTCTTGGCAGCTGATAACTTAGAGAAGATTAGTAAAGAAGGAGATCTCAGAGTCTATCTCCGTCGTCTTGAATGTATTGATCCATGTGATAAGTTAACCGTCACCTTCTATGTCAAGTAAGTGAAAAAATTGTCCCCATGTTAAGGAACTAAATGGTTCACTTCTGACACATGGGCTGGGCTCCAATCCATGGTGAGACAATTTGAGAATGCTCACAGGTCCTCTTCATGGACTTGTGTTCTTGGTTGTGAGGAAGTTGGACATCCACAGGAGCACCCCAGAGACTCACCACTATTGATGTTTTCTTGAAGCAGATTGTGGTTTTGAGATCCTGTTGAACCACATTTCTTAACATAGAGACCACGAGACAGTGAGCAAAGACTCTTTTTTGGAATCCTGAGCTGAGTGCAAAGGTCCACCAGACCCCAGTATGTGAGTGCTGGGCTCTTTCATTCTCTGTCTATTGCCAATAGATTGCATAAATTAGCTTTATTGATGAATTCAAAAGAGCAGGATCTACACCTTAATCCATATCAATCATGATTCTCCAGCTGATGTTTTCTATGACAAAATTGATTCAATAGGTATATATATTTGACTTGAAAACTAATATTTGTACAATGATCAGGATTCTGTGGTTATTGGGATAGTGGGGCAAAAATTTAAATTCTCTATATAATATAAATGTAACATATATTCATGAATCTAGAATGTCTCATCTTCATAGTTCCAATTGAAATCATTGCCCATAAGAGTGACTCAATGGTTTATCCGATGACAAAGTGTGTATGAATAAACAACTATGACAGTCCTTGAAATCAAAACACAAATATGACAATTACATCATGAAAGACTTAAATATTTTTCAGTGAAGGCCCAGGAGAAAATAAAAATGAGATCTAGTTCATAGGAAGCAGAGTCTGTTACGATTCAGACCATGAGTTTCAGCACAAATTGGTCGTTGAAGTTTTCAAACATGATCTCTCACTATGCTGATCCCCACCCCCCCAAAAATTGAAAATGGCACCCAAACACCTCCTTTTAACATAATTATTGATGGAGTTGAAGGTGAGTTGAAGTTTGGGATATCCGTATTGGGTCTTCTTCAAGCCCAATACAAAGATTTTTGCAAGAATAAATGAGGAAAAAAAGGACCTTCTCTTGGTTTGTGTTTAAGGTCCAACGGAGAGTGTCAGAAGATCTCAGGGGTCGCCACAAAAGGACCTAATAATGTTTTTGAAGCCAAGTGTGAGTATTTGCTCTAATGTGGACAGCATGACCCAAGCCTTGAGGGGTGTTCAGATTCGTGGTCTTGGTGGGCACACAGATCAGGGGTCTAGACACTGGCCACCATTAGCAAACTTCTCCTTGCTCATGCCACCTTGGGAATGCTGGTGAACTGGTGAGCACTGGAGTCACCAGAGAGAGTTAGAATAAGGTCCATATCATCTCAGGTTCCCAGGTGGGATGTTGGTATTAATGATGAGTCAGAAGTGTTCCCTGTTTATATAGCTCATGGTAGTCTCTTCATGGAGAGCTGTTTAAAAGGACCTTAAATACCACCTACATTCCTGCAAAATTAGCCGTCTTCTCTGACAGATATGATTACTCTTACTTTTCATTGAACAAAGATTCTGAATATTAAAAAGATGTGTAATAGACACACTATCAAGGATTTATGATCTGACAGTCTGTAACCCCCAAAGTAAGAATGAGAATAGTGAAAATAGTAGCAAAATGTTTACATTAAATTCAACCTAATTTAAACTTCAGCTAAAATAACCCAAAAAATAATAGAGACTTCTATATTTTTGCTTTGACATAACAAATTTTCAAAAACACATCCTATAATATTAAATAATATTAAAGGAACAATTGCCTACATGTTCCATTTGATGGAGACAAAAATGTCCAATGTATATTCTAGTCTTGATCAGAGAAGATTTATTTCTCATTGGAATATGAATATACAACAATGTGATTCAATACAATACAACTATATTTTAATATGCATATTTATACATATATGTATTCAAAAATAGAAGTGTGACATTTTTATTACATGAAATATGTATAATTTATATATATATATATATATATATATATATATATATATATATAAATTGAGAGAGAGAGAGAGAGAGAGATACAGCTCTTTCTATGCTTCAAGTTGAATGTGACGTATTCATTTGACATGGGTGGAATTAAATGATAATATTGCTTAGACTGCTGGGGATTTGAAAATTGGTTCTGTGGGATGATTTAGAAAGTGCAAGCTCTCCACCTACCATGATTCTGCAGATCCTGCAACCAGGATCTTGGCTCTCAGGAAACCACTCGCCATCCATGAATGCCTAGATGATTCCAAGGACAGAGACTCTTTACCACATTAAGATGGGGATGTGGAATTGTTGGACTTTGTCTGTAGCTTTTGTGATTGATTCTAACACAGGACGTGGAACTTTAGTGAAACAGAGATTATTCTGGAAGAAAATATCCATAACAGTGTATTGCCAGCAAGTCACTCCAAAGGATTTTTTAAGAAAGTGAGAATTTAGAGTTTTGAAGTGTTTTTGTTTTTTTTGATCACAGACAAAGGACAGAATTTCTTCCAAGTTGAGTACTTCAATCTTGGTGTCATAGTATTTTATAATATAAATGTGGATGAAGATGGCAAGGTTACACATATGACTCTGCTAGCTGGTAAGTATAAGTGACATTTATCGTCTGAGGCACGGCATAGTAAATTATTTTTCTTTTCTTTCTTATTTCCTTTTATTTAAATTTTTTACTTATTTTGATTTTTGTAGTGCTGGTGATTATACCCAGGGCCTTGTGTATGGGAGGCAAGCAACTCTACCAACTGAGCTGCAGCCCCAGCCCCTATAGTAATTTCTTTTCTGTTATCAGTTCAGGAGAGAAGTATGAGCATATATGTATTTCTGAACCTAAAGCTACTACAAAGCTTGTACTAAAAGCTAGTACTAGTACTAGTACAGAAATGTGTTCCCAGGGAAGGGTCCATTGAGTGAGGTGTACTGAATATTGCCTTCCAGGAAATAGAGACACATTGCATAGAGTGACTTACTGAATGTCACTTCTAAAAGTTGCAAACCTTCAAAAATGAAGGAGGAGATTTTCTTTTTTTAATTTTATTTATTATTTCTTTATTTATTTGCTTCACATTAGCAAGGATGACCATGCTAATATGATATGTGAAAACTTCAGATAAATTGCATCGTCTTTTAGTCTTGAATATTGGATGAATGGTCCAAAGTACTGTGGCATAAACTGTAGAATGTGTACACAGTTGAAATGAGAAGCCACTGTAGAAAACATTTCCCAAACTCAGGTCCTGGATTTGTTCTGGAAAATGAGAAAACATTAGGCAGGACTGTGTTCACACAATAAAGAGTCTTGAAAGTCCTCAGTAGTTCTAAGAATTACAAATAATATGATTCATAAGTGGAATTTACCTGCATTCCCCTGTCACCAATAAATGACCTGGAAGTACTATTAGTCAGAGCATGAAGATGGTGGGATCAACTGGTCTACCTGGGACCCAGAGGATGCTTTCTAACAGAAACCTCTTCCATGTTATCCCACGTGGAAAACAGCTAACGAAGACATTCTGGGTGATGAACATAAGATTTTTGAAGAGCTGACGGTGGAGAAGAACATTCCAAAGCAAAACATAAGAAATGTAATTGAAACAGGTAAAGTCACTTTCCCTATTCCTGTAGTATTCTGAAATGAGCCAAAGTAGAGGGAGCTTGATTCATATCTTCCATTTGCAAAATTCAAATCCTTGAACATTGAGCAACCCCCACTGATCTATTTTTTCCTTCCCTTTTCTTTCCTAGATAACTGTCCTGATGTCTAAGAACCTTGCTTGATGAGCAGACACTTGAGGTTTGTACTTCCTGACATTTTGTTTTCTTAGGTATTTTTCTCCCTCTTAGGATAGTTTGCAAATGTTTCAAGGAGTGAAATGTTCTCTCCTTCAGGGTATTGAGATGACGACATGTGTTAAAACATGGATCAAACAACACTCCTTTAGTTTTCAGAGTGGGGTTCTTGAGTTGACAGAGAGTGGGAGATTTCTTGGAAGCCACGGAGAAGGGAATCATCTGAACACTGGGGAAATCCAATGTGAATAAACAACCCTGCAATGAAAAATCTCCAATGAGGCTGGCGGAGATTTCTCAAAGACTTAGAGTTTTTGGAGGTGGGAAACTAGAGGTCAAACCCAGCGATTCCCTATCCCTGAGTTACATCTCCATCCCATCTTATTCTGTATTCTGACACAGCATCTAAGATTCAGAAACTACCTTGAATTTGAGATCCTCATCCTAAACCCAACTATGTCACTGGCATTATAAGTATGCCCCATTGTTCCAGGCACAAAATTTTTAATTTGTTGCACACATGCTCATGCCCCTTAGAAGCTCTCAAAGCAAGGGTGACTTTGGAAATGTAGAATTTCCAATGAAATTCTCCCTGTGTAATCCATACGTGAACAGACAAGATCCAGAGAGAAGAGCTGTGTGTGAGCAGTCCGGCACTCAACTACCCAGGAGTGGGTTTTTCCTTTTCATTGAATCGTTACCCAATATCATGCAACTGAGATCAGCTTGGAGATATTTTAATTTTTTTTTCTTTTAAATATTGACAGATCCTAATGAGATCAGGAATGTTTGCAACATCATCTGCATGATTATGAGGACTTCAGAATCATCTGCATGACGACAAAAGACTCTCTCTTTAAAATTTATGATTTCATCATTTCTGAGATGGAGCAAACTCTGTCTTAGAGATTTGCTATCTGTTCTCTTTAATATCTCTCCTGCTATTCTTGTTGCTAACTGATTAATAAATTTGATCTTATATGCTCAAATATGAGTCTTTGAATAAGTTAATGAAGATTTAAGTGCACGGAAATACCTACTTCACTGTACCTATTAAAAAGCAGCATCTTTTTAATAAAGATCTTTTTAATAAGTAAAATCTTTTTAATAAGTAAACAGGAGGTCATTTTAGTTAAGGAGGATTGCGTGATGGCTGACTTCACATGAGGATAGGAGAAGGGATGGGCTGCAACATTGCAGATGTGAGTGTGCTGTGGTCAGTTCTGAGGTGTCCCTCCAAAGCTCCTGTGTGAGTTCATGCAAGAATAGTCAGAGATGAAATGATAAAATGTGAATGCTGTAACTTAATAAATGGATTGATCCACTTGAATGGACTCCCTGGGTGCTGATTCTAGGCAGATGGGTATTGCTGAAGGAGGGGGTCCCTGGGCTGTGCCTTAGAGGTCTCTATCCTGTCCTTGGTAAACAGAGCTCTCTCTGCTTCCTGGTGCTCTGTCCTGAGCTGCTCTCCTCCTCCAGGCCCTGCCGCCATTTGTACTGACTTCTCTTGGTCCAGAGCCATGGAGTCAGCCAGCCACAGTTTGAACTTCTAAAATGCTGAGCCAAGATAAACTTTTCCTCCTCTAAAAACATTTCTAGGAAGGCATTGCATCACCACAGAAGGACAGCTGAGTAAATTTACTGATGTGGTGAATATTATTTTTTAATCAGATATCCCATGAGAGGCCAGGGTTCATGTCCAGACTGCTAAACAAAAAAGAGGAAAGTCACACTGGAGACTGAGAATATGTAAAGAAAATGCCCACCTAACAGGGATGAGGGAATTATCCCCATTAGTTACAATTCTCCTAGTGTCAGACAATAATGGGATCATTATGTGTTTGAACTGCAGGGTGGTGCCCCAGGGTGTTTGGGCTGAGGTTGAGAAATGTTTGAAAACCAATATTTAGAGAGAGTCCCTCCTGTCCCTAGATAAATATTCCCCATATTTCTCAGAACTGGGTTCTCAGTCATCAAAGTGGAAAAGACAGGTGGCATCTGACATGGGGCCAGGGCAGAAGGAGATCACCAAGTAAAGCCTCCATTTGCAGATTTGGACACATCACTCACAGAGTCCAAAGACTGCAGAAGGTCTCATATGATCCAAGAACAACCATCAAAAGGTGCTGGCATATGTCATTGTTCCTTAGGAGGTGGACAAAATGCTAATGAGCAGAAAAAGAACATTGTCCCTTTGAGGAATGACTCTCTTTAGGAAATGCCCCTTGAAGGAGAACGGAGGAGGGTGTTGCCAAACGTACAGGAGGACAGTCAGCAGAGACAGAGGCAGGTGACATGTGTGCAGACAGGTGCCTGGGGACTTGGAAACCTCAGACTACACCAGGGGCTGCGAATCCAGGAAACACAGACCAGGGCAGGAATCACCCACAGCTAGACGTGAAGTCTCTGGGCTCCGAATGCATGTTCAGCAGACCTCAGGATCCATGGGCACAGATTGTGGGTTGTTTTATTCAGGTGTTTAAAGGAACCAAAAAATGAGGGTTGAAGTTTACCCTCTGCTTTCTCAAGGACAAACAGTTGAAACCATAGTAGTTAAAAAAAAAAAAACAGCTTTTACAAGAAAAGTTGGAATGGATGAGGGACGTGGCTGGCTGTCTATTATATTATAGATGACACCAGTGCTCCAGAATTAGTTTAGATTAAATTTTATAGAAAAAGATTTTCTACACATCAAGCATTTCAAGAAGTCCAAGTAGGAGAGGTCCCGATGAGCACAAGGAGGTACACTATGTTCAAATGTGCAGAAATCTAAAATGTCAGAATACTCTTGAAAGAAGAAAGGTGACCACACAAATATAAGAAGTTCAATTCCTTGTACATCCTTCAATTTATCACAACCCAGTGGTGGGATCATGCAGGACTGTAATTCTAGGAACTCAAGAGACTGAGGCAGAAGGATCACCAGTTCAAAGCCAGCCTGAGGAAGGGAGCAAGATACAGTCGGTAAGTTAAAAAATAAATAAATAAAATATTTGGAGATATAGCTCAGTTGTAGGACATCCCTGTGCTCAATCCCTAGTCCTGCAGAAGAAAACCACACACACAACCACAAAAACCTGAATATAGATACATACATATATGTATATTTATTTATTTTTACATATATAAATATACACATATAAATAAATGAACAAAGAAATATAAATATGTAATATGTGTAGATTATATATTATATATTTATTTGAGAGAAAGAGAGAGTCCAGACATCATAAAAAAATAGTGTGACAATTCAAAGTGGTGAAATAGGGAAAAGAATCTATAAAGCAAAATTTATCTTCCAAATGTGTGTCCCTGTTGTCTAAAAACTTCCCTAAGTTGATGAAAAGTAAATAAATAAGTCAGGAATTTGAAACCTCAAGTGGCTCCATGGGTAGATACAACTGAGTCAGTCCCCAGGACAGCACATCAGGGGGATGGGAAATCCACAGGAAATGTGAACTCTTACAAGACGTGAAGGGTAGAGGCCTGAGAGCAGGCAGAGGAGAGCTTTCTGGCCAGAGGTGAAGGTCATTGGTCCCAGAGATGCCCACTCAGAGGTCAGCCCTCAGGGTTGTGGGAAGACAAACCCTACCCTATATGCCAGCAGGATAGGGCTGTATCATGGCAGCCCCAGCTACTAACTCATCCCACACAGTCTTCACTGTAGGTAAAGATGAAGTGTGTGAGGGTTTGAGCGTTTTAATTTAAAAACTCTCAGTCACCAAAAAGAAACATGCTGAACTTCATGTGGGTATCCACAAGTGCTATTAATGCCATGAAAACATAATGGTGTGAGTCAGCAATCTTTTCATGGATCACAGATGATGGGAAGGTAAATATAAACCAAAGGTAAATATCATACTAAATGGAGAAAAAAACTGAAAGAATTTCATTTTAATTTAGAAAGCACAGAAGACTGTGCATTGTCACTAATCCTATTTAATATAGTCCTTGAAACATGAGCCATTGTCATAAGACAAGAAAAGGAAATCAAAGGATATAAAGAGAACAAAAGAAGTCCAAATATCTCTGATTGTTGATGGTATCATTATATTTAGAAGATGCAAAAATACCATCAGGAGACTTCTGGAGCTTTTAAATTTGTTTAGCAAAGAAAAAAGATACAAATTCAACATGTAGAAACTAATAGATGTTCTATACTGTCACAGTAATTGAACAGGCAAAGAAATTTGAAAAACATTTTCATTCACAATAATCTCAAAAAATTAAATAGTTGAACATTTTCTATGCAAGTAGGTAGAAGAGCTGTACAATAAAATTCAGTGAACACAGGAAAAGTAATTGAAGAAATCCATATACAATTGCAGGACCACTCATATTCTTGAATAGGGAGAATTAATATTGTAAAAATGTTGATTCTACTAAAAGCAATGTACAGATTCAGAGCAGTTCCCATGAAAATAAAAAAGACATTGATCACAAAATTAGAAATAAAATGTTTTAAATGCATTTGGAAAAATAAGAGACCCAGAGCAGGAAAAGAAACAATAAGCAAGATTATCAAATCAGGAGACACCAAAATACCACATCTGAAATCATAGTGCAGAGCAGTAGTGCAAGAGGAGCCTGGTAAATCCCCCAATATGGTCATGAAGACCTAAGAAATAGAATAGAGGCCACTGAGACAAGGTCACATGAGTCTAGGTATCTGATGGCTGACATGTTGACAAAAATACATTCTTGGGGAAGTCAGACTTATCACAAGAAAAACTGGATAGCTATTTGTAGAAAAATTAAATAGGACTCCTGTCCCTCAGCCTGCACAAAACGCTTATCAAGTTGGATCAAAAATGTAGGATGTCTTCCTGGCTTCTTCTTTCTCTCTTTCTCCCCAAATTTCTCAATTTTAAGTGACATGGGATTTTAGGAGCATCTCATTCCACATACATCTATAATCATGAGATGATCCTTCTCTACTTCTGTATTCCAACTCTTTCTTTGACTATCACATTCCTCCTGAAGCAAGGAAGTAAACAAAAGTTAAGGTGCCACAGCGTCACCTACTAGTTCCCATACATTTGGTGATGTTGTTTAGCTGTTTCAAAGCCTCTCAATTCCATGCTCCCTGTAGGAATCTGACCTTATCTGATGGGATTCTACCTCTGGAGAGCAGAGCTTGCTTGGCTACCTCCTGACTGGGTTCGTTGTTTTCTACTGAGCTAAACCAGCTGCCTTGGTTCTAATAAGTGTGGATGAGAGATGAGAAGGAGGAGCCAGTAGCCATTACCAGGGGCCCTTTCCTTTGCAGGCCACTGGGGATTGGCGTACCATTCTCATGGGAGCTGATGACATAGAGAAGACCAGTGAAGATGCAGATATGAGAGTCTGTTTCCGTCACCTTGAATGTATTGATGCAGGTGAGAAGTTAGCCGTCACCTTCTACGTTAAGTAAGTGAAAATTGTCCCCATGTTGAGGAACTGAATAGTTCACTTCTGACACGTGGGCTGGACTCCACCTATGGTGAGACATCTTGATGATGCCCACAGAATGGAGTCTTCTGAACTCTCTCATGGATGTGTGTTCTTGCTTGTGAGGAAGATGGACATCAATAGGAGCACCCTAGAGACTCACCACTATTGGTGTTTTCTTGAAGGAGATTGTGATTTTGAGATCCTGTTGAATCATATCCCCTAACATAGAGACCCCGAGACAGTGAGCAAAGAGTCTTCCCTTGGAATCCCGAGCTCAGGGCAAAGGTCCATGAGACCCCCGCATGTGTGTTGGGCTCTTTCCATTCTCTGTCTATTGACAACAGATTGCATCCATTAGCTTTAAGGAGGAATTCAAAACAGCAGGATCTACACATTAATCCATGTCAATCATGGTTCTCCAGCTGACATTTTCTATGATGACATTGAATCAATCAATATATATTTGACATGGAAGTTAATATTTGTAGAATGATTAGAATTATGTGGATATTGGGATAGTGTGGCAAATATTTAAAATCTATATAAGATATAAATTGCTGCAATCTGACTGGGCACAAAATCATGAGCCACTCAAGCAGGAACAAACTTTATTTCCCAAACTCCCATGAACGCCACGCAAGCCGCCTTCTCCGAGGACCCACCACCCCAACTGGAAAATCCCTCCTCCGGAAATCCCTCCTACCTCACTTCCCCAACCAATGGGAACTCTCCTGGAGTCCTGCAAGAGCTCCAAACTAGCCAGGTTGAGAGGCGAACAGCAGGGATCTAATATCCAATTTAATGCACATCTTAACATAATCATTATCATCTCAATGGCTTGCTGGAGTCACCTTTCAACCAAAAATGCCATGCATCATTCCTACTTGGCTATGGCTCTTAGCAGAGCTGTGTAAAACGATCTTAAAATCACCTAAGTTCCTGAAAAATTAGCCTTCTTCTCTGACAGATATGATCACTCTTGCTTTTCATTGAACAAACTATCTCAATATTAAAATGATGTGTAATAGACACTCTCAAGGACTTATGATCTGACAGTCTGAAACCCCAAATGTAAGAATGAGAATAGTGAAAATAACAGCAAAATATTTACACCGAGTTCAAACTAATTTAAACTTCAGCAAAAACAATCCAAAAAATAATAGACTTCTATATTTTTGCTTTAACATAACAAATTTTCAAAAACACATCCTATAATATTAAAAGACCAATTGCCTACATGATTCATTTGATGAGGACAAAAATGTCCATTGTGGTATTCTAGTCTTGATCAGAGAAGATTTATTTCTCATTGGAATATGAATATACAGCAATATGTTTCAGTAAGGTACAAGCATATTATATTATGCATATATTTGCATATTTATACATATATGTATTTATGTGTTGAAAAAATAGATGAGTGACATTTTTATAACATGAACATAGGTATAAATATGTGTGTGTGTATGTATGTATGTATATATATATATATATATATATAGAGAGAGAGAGAGAGAGAGAGAGAGAGAGATTTCCATCTCTAGGTCTTTCTATGCTTCAAGTTGAATGTGATGTATTCATTTGACATGGGTGGAATTACATGATAATATTGCTTAGACTGGATAATTGGGCCATAAAATTGCAGAGGATTTGAAAATTGGCTTCTGTGGGATGATTTAGAGAGTGCGAGCTCTCCACCTACCATGATTCTGCAGATCCTGCAACCAGGATCTTGGCTCTCAGGAAACCACTTGCCACCCATGAAAGCCTAGGCGATTTCAAGGTCAGGACTCTTTACCATGTTCACACGTGGAATTGTTGGCCTCTCTATGCAGCTTCTGTGCCTGGTTCTAACACAGGATGTGGAACATTAGTGAAAGAGAGATGGTTGGGGGAAAAAGGTCCATGATAGTGTGTTGCCAGCAACTCACACCAAATGATTTTTGTAAGAAAGGTGGTAATTTAGAGTTTTTGAAGTGTTTCTTTTTCAATGACAGATGCAGGACAAAATTTCTTCCAAATCGAGTACTTCAATGGTATCATAATATTTTATGATGAACATGTGGATGGAAACGGCAAAATTACTCATATGACCTCTGTTGGTGGTAAGTATAAGTGACATGTCCCCTTTGAAGTGGAGCATAGTAATTTCTTTGTTAATTTTTTAAAAGTTGAATTTAGATTATTGGCCTATACTTGTGAATATGCAATGTGGAATCCAATCTTATGGAAAATTATAAAGCACCAATGAATAATATGGAAAAATACTTATGTATATTTAAATTCAAATTCAGTTCCCTCATTTCAGTATTACTGATCTCCACCATCAACCCTTCATCTTATCATAATTGTTTGAAATCTGTCAAAACTTAAAGTTACCATTCTTTAAATAAATACTCAAGAACACCTCATCACATACGCTGCTCCAATACTGCCAGGGATAAAACTTTTGTGTCTTGCCTCAGAGTAAACAAAAGATAAATCTGAACCTTTGAGGTCTTAGATTCACCTTTGAAATTGATGCAGCTTGAAACTTATTTTATCAAAGATTAAAAAAAATTTCTTTTTTGGTTGTTTTTTTCTTTTGTTTTTTGCTTTGCACCAGAGATGACCATACTAATGTGCTAGGTGAAAACTTCAGATCAATACTTCCCCTCTTCTGATATTGAATACTGGATGAATGGTCCAGAAAATGGGGACATAGACTCTAGAATGTAGGCAGAGTTGAAATGAGAAGCCACAGTACAGAATATTTCCCAAAGCTGATGTCCTGGAGGTGTTCTGGAAAATGAAAAACTAATAGGCAGATTTGAATTCATACAATAAAGGGTCTTGAATGTCCTCAGTAGTCCTAAGAATTCCAAGATGATATGATTTCCATAAGTGGAATTTACCCACATTCCCATGTCACCCATAAATGACCTGGAAGTACCCTTAGTTGGTGGGATCAACTGGTCTACCTGGGACCCAGAGGACGCTTTCTAACAGAAGCCTCTTCCACGTTATCCCCCATGAAACACAACTAAGGAAGACAGTCTGAGTGAAGAACATAAGAAGAAGTTTGAGGAGGTGATAGTGGCATCCAAGATTCTAAAGGAGAACATAAGAAATATTATTGAAACTTGTAAAGTCACTTTCCTTGTTCCTGAATTAATCTGAAATGAACCAGAGAAGAGGGAGCTTCATTCATATCTTCCATTTGCAAAATGCAAATCATTACATATTGAGCAACCCCAGTGATCTAGACTTTCTTTTCCCTTCTCTTTTACAGATGACTGTCCTGCTGCCTAAGACTTTGCCTGATGAGCAGACACTTGAGGTTTGTACATCCTGACATTTTGTTTGGTTAGGTATTTTTTCCCCTTATGATACTTGGCATAGGTATAAATGAGTGAAATGGTCTCTCCTTAAGTGTGTTGAATGACTACATGCATTTAAAACATGGATCAAACAACACCCCTTTGGTTTTCAGAGTGTGATCGGCTTTGGCATGGCAGCCCCGGTCACTAACTATCCCTTACATTCCTCACCATGGATGATGAAGAAGGGATTGAAGGATATGAGCATTCTAATATAAAACTCTCCATTACCAAAAGGAAGCATGGTGAACTTCATGTAGGCCTCAACTAGTGCTCTTAATTAAATGCAAATGTGATGGTAAGAGTCAGTGTTTTTTTCATGGATCACAGGCAGTGGGAATGCATCTGATGGTGGTTCTTTCAGTGAGTGGGTAGGTCTGGCTCCACCTAAGGTGCCCTCATGGATTGGCAGATGGCCACCATGTTATCCTGGGATCACTTGGTATTCTCTCTTCTCCAACGTCCATGTTGATCCTTGGAAGTTCACATTTCCTCTTTTAACATGGACATAATCCAAATGAAGTGGTCCAAATACCAAGCACCTCATTTTGGCTTAATTACCCACTGAGGACCCTGGTCCTGTGGGACAGATTTCTGTATAGGAATTGTCAGATGGAGAACTCAATTCAGCTCCTATCAGGAACATCATCTTCTCTCTGATAAAGTGCTTAATGAAATTGATTGATTATCAGATAGCTACATCATCTTCTATCTCTTGGGTAAGTCACTTGGTCAGGAGGAGTTAACCTTTAAATATATGGCTGGTTTCATTTGGCAGATATTACACTACATATTTCTAAATGCTTTGGGTGGACATAGGTTTCTTAATATAATTTTATTCTTATCAATATTTTTTGATCCTAGGGAACTAAATGAGGGGAGCTAAATCACTGTGCCAGAACCCCAGCCATTTTTATATTTTATTTTGAGGCAGAATCTCACTAACTTGCTTAGAGTCTCACTATTAATTAAAGGAGCTTATATCAACCACATAATGGCCATTTATGACAAACCCAAAGTCAATATAGTACTAAATGGAGAAAAACTAAAAGAATTTCTTTGTATTTCAGGAACAATATAAGTTTGTTTTCTGTCACCATCTTAATACATATAGTCCTTGAAACATTAGCCAAAGTGATCAGAAAAGAAAAAAAAAATCGAAGGATACAAAAAGCAAAAAAGAGAAGGCCAACTATCTGAAATTGCTGATTATATTACCATATTCACAAATGAAAACCTGCACCAGAATAATTCTAGAGATTATACATTAGTTTATCAAAGAAGCAAGATACAAGATCAACACATATAAACCAATAGATTGTCTACACAGTTAATTCAGTAGGCAAAGAAATTTGGAAAACCATTCCAATCACAACAATCTCAAAAACTATATTCTTGGATATTATCTAAATAAGAAGTTAAAAGAGCCCTACAAGGAAATTCACATAAAATTGAAGAAAAAAATTGAAAAAAAAAACATAGAAGAAGAACATTTCATGTACTTGGAGGCGGAATTAATATTGCAAAACTAGACATCCTACAGACAACAATAAACAAATTCATAGCTCTCCCCATGAAAATATGAATTGCCGCAGTCTGGATGGGCATAATTCATGAGCCACTTATCAAGCAGAAATGAACTTTATTTTTAGAACACACACCCACACCACAGGAGCTCTTCAGGAATTGCCTCAGAGCCCAACTGCCACCACAGGCTTCCCACGATCCTCCCAACACCGCACTCCTCCTGCTCTTGAGGCCGATTGGCTGGGTCATGTAGGTGAAGCAAAAAGAGTCTCCCAATGAGTAGCTCTGTGGTCTGAGAGGGTGGGAAAACAGCCCAATGAGCATTACCACAGAGAAGCCAATCAGCTGGCAGCTGGAAGTTTGCTGGAGCCACAGTGAGCCAATAAGCTGGAAGTTTGCTGGGGCCGCTGTGAGCCAATCAGCTGGAAGTTTGCTGTGGCTCTCAACAATGAATGACATTTTTAACTACACTAGAAAAAAATATCTTTAGATGTATTTGTAAGAATCAGAGAACCTGAACAGGGTAAGGAATAATAATTAAGGTTATTAAAGCAGAAGACACCAAAATACCTGATCTGAAAAGGACACTACTGAGGTATAGAGCAAACAGAACATGGAAGTTCCACCAATATGGGCATGAAGACCAAAAACAGAATAGAGGACACTGAGACAAATTCCTATGAGTATAGTATCTAGTGTTTGACACGTTGCCAAGAATATATTCTGGGGGATGAGAGATGCTTTACAAAATGGCAGAGGTGAACTGGAAAACTATTGGTAGAAAAATAAAATAGGGCCCGTATTCCTCACCCTGCACAAAACCTATATCAAAATTGTTCAAATATGTAGGAATTAGACAAAAGATCTAAAATCTTCCAGAAAAAAATCCAGGTCATATATCCAATATAGAGGTGTATTTTAGCTGATGACAGGATCCTCACAGTTGCCCTTGGTGTAGACCCTATAGCAAGCGTCCTAATACTTTCAGAGTGATTGGCTGTGGTTGATCTAATGTGGTTGTTGACCCAAGGATAATTCAAATGAATCACTTGAAAGAGCATAGATCTAAACAAAACAAAACAAAAAATCATAAATTGGCAAGAGGCTAGCATTTGTAGATTATTATCATTTTTTGGTAATATCTTCTTAAATATAGACTTGGACTTGTTTGAGAGTTGCCTTGTTACCTTGCATTTGAGGTAGAGATACCATAATCTAATTTCATTAGGCCACAGGGTACCATCTATTATTTTAGAAGTATCTGTGAGCATTCAACTAAAATGTTAGATAAGCGACCCAGGAACTTGAATAGATGCTTTGTTCTTTATCTTCCATTGAGCCATGGGGATCAAAGAGGAAATAAACATTACTGTTCTTGGAATCAATGACAGGCTTTGTGAGAGAGCCATGCATAAAGGTCAATAATTTGTCCAAACTAAAGCTTTCCCAATATGCATAGCATTAGGTAAATATCAGGAGTTCCTAGAGAGCTCATGCCTGCCAACCAGGACACACTGAGCAGACGGAAGATCTCAGGATTTAAACAATGGATTCATTGCCTGTCATGTCAAGTCACCAATGCGATATAAAGGGACATCAAACTCGTTCTGTCCAGTACCCACCTCTCCTGAGCCTCTGCAGAGTGGAAGACAGATCTCATCAAGATGAAGAACTTTCTGCTGGCTCTTGGATTCAGCTTGATCTGTGCTTCATCCCAGGTCAATCCAGCAGAGGTACCTAGATGGGCTACTCTTGAGGTGATCTCTCTCTCTCTCTCAGTTCACATACATCTATATTCATGATAATAACCTTCCCTGTTCATGGAATTCAACTCTTTCTATGACTATCACATTACTCTTTAAGTAAATAAATGTAAAAAAAAAATAATCTGCCAAAATGATATCTACTAGTTGCCATATATTTGCTGATATTGCTTACTTTTAGAGCCTCTCAATTCCATGATTCTGTGGGAATCTGAGTCGTGACTTTCTCTGATACAATTCTAAATTGTGGAGAGCAGAGCTTGCATGGAGACCTCTAGATTGGATTTAGTTTTTCTTCTGAGCTAAACCAGCTGCAATGGTTATGAACAGTGTGGATGAGAGAAGAATAAGATGAGCCCGTAGCCATTCCCAGGGGACCTTTTCTTTCCAGGTCACCGGGGACTGGCACACCATTCTCGTGGGAGCTGATGACTTAGAGAAGATTAGTGAATATGGAGAGATGAGGTTCCATTTCCGTCACTTAGATTGTAGTGACGGAGGCAACAAGATTGACTTCCTCTTATATTCCAAGTAAGTGAAAATCTTCCCCAATGTAATCGAACAATGGGGGACACCTCTGACACAACAGAGGTCACTTCTGCGCTCAATTCTGTGTTTGTGTCAGTGTCCCTGCTTGGAAAGAACTGTATCCTGAATTCCCAGAAGATAGAGAGAGAGGACAGGGTGTGAGGAATTTAGGTTTCAGAATTCACAGGAGCAGCAGCATTTATATGAGAGTTGGGGCTCTGATAATTAAGACAGGAAAAAATAAAAGTGTGTATATTAATGTCATGTGCATATATAGATAGATTGTTTAGGTGGAATATTGGTAATATTAAGGATTTAACATATAAATATTAGGTACATCTATAATGTATGCATGCATGTGCATAGAATATTATGCACCTATAGTATGTATACATGCATAGGAATGTGCATACATTTTCTTGTCATCCTGAAATGGGAGTCTCCTTGCAAACCCCTCCACTGGCTACGTGGTCAGACCTGCAGATCTCTGGCTGTCCCAATGGCAGTGAGAGCTAAGGTTTTGTGGTGGGTTCAGGCCAGTGATTATGAAGCTGGACAATGTCCAGGAGTCTCTAACACAACCTAACCCATCCCACCCAGAGCTGGTAATTGCCAAGGTTGAGAAACCCTGCCATAGATCATCTGAAAACATCCCATAACATGGAGACATTCAATGCATGGAAGATTGCCATCATTTGCCGCAGTCTCTGGCTGGGCACAAATCACGAGCCACCACACAGCTTGTAGATTCAAACAGCAATTCTTTATTCCCGAACTCACACCGGCCGTCTACAAACACGCTCTGGGGGAATCCACGTTCTCTGCCCAAATCCACTCCTGGGCTTCTGTCTCCCAAATATACTGTCTGACCCTAAGAACTCAAGAGGACCTCAGGCAGCAGGATACGCCCTATTCTAAAGGGGGAACACCCTAATCTCCTATTATGCTAAACTGCCCTATTCTAAAGGGGGAACACCCTAATCTCCTATTATGCTAAACCGGGGACACCCTAAACACGGATCCACCCTGGTCCTTGAGCAAGGTCACCTTTCAGAAGTCCTTCCACTAGACAGCATGGGAGTAAGCTGGCAAGGAAATTGTCATACCAACTTGGCTGATGGCTCCCAGCATCTCCCCTCTTCTGATTAATTAAACAACAAGTAATGTGGCTTAAGGACCGTGCCTGGTAGGTTGTCCAGTTCAACATATGGTTCTTACCCGTCATTGGAAAACTGACCTTTAGGCGTCAGCCTCCTGTCTTAGGTTGATAACACTGCAACTGGATCATACCCGTCACTGACTACCGGTCCAGCATATAGCCATTGGCCCCCAAATTTTAGACCATCACTAGCAGAAGGGAGGAGGATACAGAAATGCGACGACACCAAGCCAATTGACAGTTCCTTTGGAAAAATTGCATCACTGGTGACACCATCAGCAAAGATATGCCAGCATTACCACAATTAGCTGCACTAAACGTAGTTACATAGTCCAGGCAAGTTCTGCAAGCAGTTCAAAGTGGAGGAATCTATCAATATGTCCGTCTCCTCCCAAAGTCCGTTTCCTCCCAAAGTAAGTTGACTCCTTGATTGAGCATACTTGTTGAGTTATATTCATTGGGATGAAGATAGGAATTCTGGCAATGATGCTAAAGAGACATTATCCTGAAAAGAATTATTAAATATAATGAAAAGGAAAGGTGAAAGTAAACAAACAGATCTGTTAACCTCCTTAAAAAACAATCCTTAACAGCTGTTTTCCTGATTTAAATTAGTAAACAAGCAGATCTGTTAACCACCTTTAAAAACAATCCTTAACAGCTGTTTACCTAATTTAGATTAAGCCATTTAAATCACGTGAATAAAAAAAAATAATAATTTGGATCCATTTTCTCATGAGCGCTCCTCATATATGAAATACGCACACACAAACATACAACGCAAAACACAAATGTGCAAACAAACGTACAACACATAAGATAATAATAAAGGCCTTGTAGCTTTACCTAGGTGAAATCTCCACTGCAATGTTTAAAAACTCCACAGTCAAAAAATAAAACTGATCAGAAAAACATTAACCTAGGTTTGTATGAGCTCATAAAATAAAAATAGAACCTTATGATGTGGAAAAATGCAATAATAAAATAGATATTGAAAAAAGCATCCTGGTTAATCACTGTTGCAGATGTAAGAATGGCCAAGCTGGAGTTCTGGATATCAGCTGTTATGGATTTGAGTCAAATCATCTTCTTTTTGATCTGTAGAAATCATTTTGGTTAGTCTTTCTGGAATCCAAATCGGTTGCTGTTCTCCTGTGGAAAAACAAACAGAACCCCGACTCCAGAAAATCACTGGGTCAGGACCTTTCCATTGTCCTGTTAGAATATCTTTTTAAAGAACTTTAGTCTTATGAACATTTTTTGGATACATATGTCTTTCTGCAGCACTAAGTCCTGATGAATCCAAATTTTAAAATTTTAGAGTAAAAAGGGTTATTTTAAGTTTATCTTTGGGGGATATATACCCCTTTCCAATTTTTAAGATTAACTAGGCTTCGAATGACGCAATCTTTCCTCCATCATGAAGGCATCTTAACCACCTTCAAATTAACCTTTTAAAGTCTTCCAATTATCATCTATACTGTACTTTTAAATGTACTTTTTCACCACCTGCAGCTTCATTCTTTTAAACGAGGCTTAGATTCTGTTTAAATCACTTAATGTTAGTTTACATGGCTGCCCTACAACCAAAGGCCTTTTTTACTCCATTAAGAAGCTTTGTCTCAATCTGCCATGTACAAATACCTTTTTTTTCTTTCTTCCTTTCTCAAGCTTTTAAAGTAAGTCTAGTTTCCTCAAAATTTTTTTTAAATAGCATTTTACAACTTTTTACTTTACCACACAGAGATTATCTCATCTAGAAACATTTCTTTTTCTTTTAAACTTCCATATTAAAATATATTTCCACATTGAATCTTTTAATATCTCTTTTCTAGCTGTTAACCCTTTTTATAAATTCACATTCTGAAATAACCCTTATAAAATTTCTGATTTAGACAAATTACTCCACTTTAATAAGATGAAATACTTTCATTTTTTTTATGGTACTATAATACTGTAATTAAAACCCAACTGAAACTTCTTATACTCTTTGTATGTAAATTACACCTGATAGAATCTTAACACTTAGTAACCTTGTTTCAGCAAAGACATAGACCAAAGCAATATTAAACATTTTTCCATTCACCAATTTATGAAAACACACATAATGATTAAATATATTACCTTATGGAACTTAATAAGTAAAGAGTACTTGACTTCATATTTAGTGGTTGATATTTTAACACTCTAGTTTTGTAAATTAATCAGATGTCTGTAAAAACCAAGATCTTAGACAAGCATAGTAAACAGAACTAGCCATCTCTTTCTTGTTGAAGAAAAATCCTTCTACAGGATACCATGATGGTCCCATTGATATATTTAATAACTTGTCTTTAAAAAGCCATGGGCTACATTTTTGTATTGTATCAACATATGCCCTAATTGTTCTTGGTCTTACTGGGTTGCCTTCTTTCTCTAACAATTTCTCTTCCTCGGAGGCGAACAACTTCAAACCTTGAGTTAACCATTTTCCCCAGTTTGCCTGAGAAAGTTCCAGGAACAGGCAACTTGAAATAAAAACAAAATAAATCAAAACAAGAATGCATTGTTTTTTGAAATGCTCACCCATTCTTTCACACTTCCTCAGGGGCGAACAATTTCACTTACCTTCTTTTCAGATGTTCCCCGTACGGACCGCCAGATGCCGCAGTCTCTGGCTGGGCACAAATCACGAGCCACCACACAGCTTGTAGATTCAAACAGCAATTCTTTATTCCCGAACTCACACCGGCCATCTACAAACACGTTCTGGGGGAATCCACGTTCTCTGCCCAAATCCACTCCTGGGCTTCTGTCTCCCAAAATATACTGTCTGACCCTAAGAACTCAAGAGGAACTCAGGCAGCAGGATACGCCCTATTCTAAAGGGGGAACACCCTAATCTCCTATTATGCTAAACTGCCCTATTCTAAAGGGGGAACACCCTAATCTCCTATTATGCTAAACCTCCCTATTCTAAAGGGGGAACACCCTAAACACAGATCCGCCCTGGTCCTTGAGCAAGGTCACCTTTCAGGAGTCCTTCCACTAGACAGCATGGGAGTAGCTGGTAAGGAAATTGTCATACCTACTTGGCTGATGGCTCCCAGCAATCATTGATGGATTTTCCCATCTCAGATAGCTCCTCACTCATATCCTTATTCAAGTGAAATATGAAGATTTTTGCAAGAATAGATAAGCAAAAATGGGCTTCTCTTGTTTTGTTTTCAAGGTCCAACGGGGAGTGTCAGAAGTTCTTAGTTAGATCATCCAAAGGCCCTCATGATATTTATGAAGCTGAATGTGAGTATTTGCTCTAAGGTGGACAGCGTGACCCAATCCTTGAGTGGTGTTCAGATTCGTGGTCTTGACGGGCACACACATCGAGGGTGTGGACACTGGCCACCATTAGCAAACTTCTCCTTGCTCATGAAACCTTGGAAATGCTGATGAACTGGTGAGCATTGGAGTCACCAGAGAGAGTTAGAATAAGGTCCATATCATCTCAGGTTCCCAATTGGGATGTTGGTACTAATGATGAGTTGCTGAGAGCCTTTAGCCAAGTAGGTATGACAATTTTCTTGCCAGCGTACCCCATGTTGCTTAGTGGAAGGACTCGTGGAATTAGGACTTGCCTTAGACATTTTGCAGTGACATTGCATGTAAGGTGACCTTGCTCAAGGACCAGGGTGGATCTGGGTTTAGGGCGGATCAGGGTTTTAGGCTCTCCTGGGATTTAGGGCATTCCCGGTTTAGGACAATCTGGGTTTAGGGCGGTTCCAGGTTTAAGATTATTCCTGCTGGGAATAGGGCGTATCCTGCTGCCTGAGTTCCCCTTAAGTTCTCCCGGGATTCAGAGAGTTTTTGGGAGGCAGAGGAGGTGGATTTGGGCAGAGAACGTGGATTTCCCCAGAACGTGTTTGTAGAGGGCTGGTGTGAGATCGGGAATAAAGAATTGCTGTTTGAATCTACAAAGCTGTGAGTGGCTTGTGATTTTGTGCCCAGCCAGACTGCGGCAATGAATCAGAAGGGTTCCCTGTTCATATAGCTCATGGGGGTCTCTACATGGAGAGCTGTTTAAAGACCTTAAGTTGTCGGGGGGTGACGAAAAACTTGTGTACGTTGATGCAGCAGGAATGGAAGCCGTTTATTGTAAAATAACAGAGGTATTTATACATTTTGCACAGCTTATCTTAATTAGCATAAACTAGATACAGCAGTCAACCAATCAGGAATCTCCACACTTAATGGCTCGCTTTTGTTACTTTACAAACCACTCCCTCTGGCATTTTGCCAGGCGCCATCCAGACTTGTTTACAGACTCTAACATATCCCCCTTTTGTTTAATTTAAATAAGGACCATAGTGTTTTTTACAGAAACACCATAAATAACCTGCTAGAAACAGAAAGGGAGGATACAAAATGTTACAATACCAAGCTAATTGATGGCTCCATGCAAGAAGCCCTTGGAAAAATTATATCAGCAATGACACCGTTAGCAAAAATACCAAGTTACAATTTGTTATAGATTACAGTTTGTTGTCTCAGTCCAGATAAAGCAGTGTCTCAATAGATTAACTCACAGTCCAGGTAAATCACAGTCCAGGTAAGTTCTGCAGGCAGCTAGCTTAAGTTGTAGCGGCAGAAACAGCAACAGCTCCGTAGTCTCCTCGGGTTCTTAGCCAAAGTTTCCTCAAGTTCTCAGCAACATTGTAAATTCTTTCACCTTTGTTTTCACCGGCACTGGGACGAAGGCAGGAACTCTGGATGGCTAAAGAAAATTCTGTAGCATTTCACTAAGAAAACAACCTTTGGAACAATTTAGTACATTATCTCAAGGTTTTTTACATTTGAAACAAGCCTTAATAGTACTCATCAGCCTCCAGGTGTGGGAGAACCATTGTAGTTATTGATATTGGAAATGATCAAACTTCATGGACGCCATGTGCGTCCTCTGCCCAGCTGTAGTGTCCTCGGGCAGCCCCAGACGGGGAGCGTCCGACTCAAATTGCCACCGCGCACAGGGAGCAAAAGCTTGCAAGACTGTGCCTCCAGGTCAGGTCTAGATTTGGACTCACAGTGGCGATCCGCTCCCCCAGGCAGGGGGGAAAAGCCCGCAACTGCGGCTTGGAAAATTCTTGTTGCACCATGATCGGCTTGGGCAGGTGGCAGCCGCCTTGTCGTTTCACGCACCCTCCGGTATTAAAAAGTATTCAGTAATAGCCTTTTGCTGCAACTTTTTTCTTGATAATCCTTCTTCTTCTGATCTTTCTTTTTCTTTCTGACTAGAGTTTCTCGGCTTTTATCAACACATGCCCTAACTATTCTTGGTTCCACTGGGGTGCCTTTTTCTCTTATCAATTTACTTCTCATCCCTTCCATATTTTCATCACAAAGACAATACAATATTTCGAGACAAAACAAGACACAAACATACTGCATCAATCTTCTCCATTTTCTCGAAATGGCCATTTTTCCTCTCGCCCTATCTGCCTAGGGATGAGCAGATTGCTCCTGTCCTATCTATGGACAGGGACCTTTTACCACGTTCAGATGAGGACATGGAAATGTTGGCCTCTCTCTGCAGCATCTGTGCCTGATTCCAACATAGGATGTGGAACATTAGTGAAACAGAGATTATTCTGGAACAAAGGGTTCACAATATTCTGTTGGCAGCAAGTCACACCAAAGATTTTTTTAAGAAAGCTGATAATTTAGAGTTTTGAAGTGTTTCTTTTTCTATCACAGACAAAGGGCAAAACTTCTTCAAAGTTGAGTATTTCTCTGATCGTGTCATAGTATTTTATAATGTAAATGTGGATGGAGATGGCAAGGTTACCCATATGACTGTGCTTGCTGGTAAGTATAAGTGACATTTATTGTCTAAAACACAGCATACTGATTTCTTTTTCTTTTTTGTATAGCTGGGATTTGAACTCAGGGCCTTGGGAGGCAAGCAGTCTACCAACTGAGCTATTGCCCAAGCCCCTATAAGAATTTTTTTCTGTATTATAAGTTCAGGAGAGATGTATGAGCATATATGTACTTTTATAACTAAAGATAGTATAAAGATTGTACTAAAAGCTAGTACTAGTATTAGTACAGAAATGTTTTCTCACATTAGGGTCCATTGGGTGAGGTGTACTGTGACATTGCCTTCCAGGAAATAGAGACACATTTCATATGATGCCCTACTGCAAGGCACTCCTAAAACTTTCAAACCCTTAAAAAATGAATGAGGACATTATTTCTTTGTTTCTTTCTTTTTTCCTTTTTTTTTTTGCATTAGCAGAGATAAGTATGCTAATGAGCTAGGTGGAAAGCTCAGATCAACACCACCCCTCTTGTGCTACTGAATATTGGATGAATGGTCCAGAATCCTGGGGCATAGACTCTAGAATGTAGACAGAGTTGAAAGGAGAAGGCACAGTATAGAATAATTTCCAAAGCTAAGCCCCTGATAATACAAAAACATTAGGCAGGATTGAGTTCACACAATAAAGGATCTTGAATGTCCTCAGTAGTCCTAAGAATTACAGGATGATATAATTTCCATAACTAGAATTTACCCACATTCCCATGTCACTCATAAATGACTGGAAGTAGTATTAGTCAGAGCATGGAGATGGTGGGATCAACTGGTCTACCTCGGACCCAGAGGACGCTTTCTAACAGAAACCTGTTCCACATTTTCCCACATGCAAAACAGCTCAGGAAGACAATGTGAGGGAAGATGTGCAAAAGAAGTTTGAAGAGCTGACAGTGGAAAATAACATTCCAAAGGAAAACATAAGACATGTTATTGAAACAGGTAAAGTCGCTTTCCCTGTTCCTATAGTATTCTGAAATGAACCAAAGGACAGGGAGCTTGATTCATATCTTTAATTTGCAAAATTAAAATCCTTAGACATTGAGCAACCCCTCTGATCTAGATTTTTGCTTTCCTTCTCTTTCCCAGATAACTGTCCTGATGTCTAAGGACCTTGCCTGATGAGCAGACACTTGAGGTTTGTACTTCCTGACATTTGTTCTGTTAGGTGTTTTTCCCTTCATGATACTTGGCATATGTATGAATGAATGAAATGTTCCCTCCTTCAGGGTTACAGATGAGTATATGTGTTGAAAACATGGAACAAACTACACTCTATTAGTTTTCAGAGTGGGGTTCTTGAGTTGGGAGAGAGTGGGAGAACATTCTGTGAAGTCATGGAGAATGAAATAGCCTTAATATTGGTGAGTTCCAGTGTAAATAAAATACCCTGCTTTAGAAATCTTGTATAACCATAGAGGAGATTTCTTAAAGACTACAACTTTGGAGGTGGGGATCCAGGGGTTAAACCCAGGGAGTCTCTAGCCCTGAGTTACATCTCCATCCCATCTTATTCTTTATTCTGACACCTCATCCAAGATTCAGAAACTCACCTTGAGAAACTCAACTTGAGATCCCCATCCGTTAGCCTGCTGAGTCCCTGGGATTATAACCAAGCACCATTGTTTCAGGCAGAAAATTTATAATTTGTTGCACACATACACATGCACTTTTGAATGTCTCAAAGCAAGAGTGACCTTGGAAATGTAGGTGTTCTTATGAAAATGATCCCTGTGGAATCCATAAATGAACAGACAAGGTCTAGAGAGAAGAGCTGTGTATGAATGGTCTTGCACTCCACTAACAAGGAGTGGATTTTTCCTTTTCGTTGAAACACTACCCAATATCATGGAACTGAGATCAGCTTGGTGATACTTTAATTTTTAAAAAATATTCACAGATCCTAATGAGATCAGGAATGTTTGCAACATCATCTTATAAGGACTTCAGAACCAACTGCATGACAACAAAAGACTCTCTGTTTAAAATTATGATCTCATCATTTCTGGGATGGAGCAAACTCTGTCTTAGAGAATTGTTGTCTGTTCTCTTGAATATCTTTCCTGCTATTCCTGTATAACTAATTGATTAATAAATTTGATTGTAAATACTAAAATATGTGTCTTTGAATCCATTAATGAGGATTTAAATGCACAGAAATCCCTACTTCACTGTGCCTATTAAAAATTAGGATCTATAAGAAAACAGGAGGTCATTTTAGTTAAGGATGAGGATAGGGGAAAGGATGGGCTGCAACATCGCAGATGTGAGTGTGCTGTGGTCAGTTATGAGGTGTCCCTCCAAAGCTCCTGTGTGCGATCATGCAAGAATAGTCAGAGATGAAATGATAAGATGTGAATACTGTAACCTAATAAATGGATTAATCCACTTGAATGGACTTCCTGAGTGCTCTTCTAGGCAGATGGGTATTGCTGGAGGAGGGGGTCACTGGGCTGTGCCTTTGGGGTTTCTATCCTGTCCCTGGTGACAGAGCTCTCTCTGCTCCCTGGTGCCTGTCCTGAGCTGCTCTCCTCCTCCAGGCCCTGCCGCCATTTTTTTCTGCCTCCCCTTGGGCCAGAGCCATGGAATTGGCAACCACAGTTTGAACTTCTAAAACGGTGATCCCAGATAAACTTTTCCTTCTCTAAAAACAGGTCCAATCAGGCATTGCATCACCACAGTAAGAAAGCTGAGTAAATTTACTGATGCGGTGAATTTTTTTTTTTTAATCAGATATCCCATGAGAGGCCAGGCTTCATGTCCAGACTGCTGAACAAAAAAAGAGAAAGGAAAGTCACAGGAGAGACAGAGAGTATGTAAAGAAAATGCCCACGACAGGGATGAGGGCAGGATCCCCATTAGTTAGTTTCAGATAATAATCAGATCGTTGTGAGTTTGAGCTGTAGGGCGGTGCCCCTGGGTGCTTGCGCTGAGATTGAGAAATGTTTGAAACACCAATATTGAGAGAGAGTCCCTCCTGTACCTAGAGTAATATTCCCCATATTTCCCAGGACTGTGGTTCTTGGTTATCAGAACCACAGTCCTGGGGAATATGGGGAATATTACTGTGGTTAGGGTTAGGGTTACTGTGGTTCTCGGTTAGCAATGTGGGAGGGACAGGTGACATCTGACATGTGGCCAAGGCAGAAGGAGATCACCAATGAAAGTCGCCATTTGCAGATTTGGACACATCATTCACAGAGTCCAAAGACTGCAGAGGGTCTCATATGATCCAAGAACAACCATCAGAAGGTGCTGGCATATGTCATTGTCCCGTAGGTGGTGGACAACATGCTAATGAGCAGAAAAAGAACATTGTCCTATTGAGTAAAGTCTCCCTTTAGGAAATGCCTCTTCCTAAGCAGATTCCTTAGAGGAGAAGGGAGGTGGGTGTTGCCAAACCTACAGGAGAACAGTCAACAAAGACAGCTCCAGGCAGGTGAGACGTGTGCAGACAGGTGCCTTGGGACTTGGAAACTTCGGGCAACATCAGGGATCTGTAAATCCAGGAAACACAGACCAGGACAGGAATCACCCACAGCTAGATGTGAAGTCTCTGGGCTCTGAATGCATGTTCAGCAGACCTCAGGACCCATGGGCACAGGCTGTAGGTTGTTTTATTCAGGTGATCAAAGGAACCAAACAATGAGGATTGTAGTTTACCCTCTGCTTTCTCAGGGACACATATTTGAAACCAACTAAGTGAGAAAAAAAATAAAACGTTTTACAAGGAAATTTTGGAATGGAATGTACTTTCCTGGGTGCATATTAAAGAGGACACTATTCTTGCAGGATTCGTTCAGACCAAATATTATAGAAAAATATTTTCTACCCATCAAGTATTTCAAGATCTCTTCATAGGAGAGGTCCCGATGACCACTTGGAGATACATTATGTTCAAATATGCAAAAATCTAAAGTGTCAGAATAGTCTTGCAAGAAGGAAGGTGACCACACAATACAAAATGATCAATTCCTTGTATGTCCTCCAATTTATCACAACCCAGTGGTGGGATGGTGCAGGACGGTAATTCCAGGTACTCAAGAGTCTGAGTCAGAAGGATCAACAGTTAAAAGCCAGCCTCAGGTAGTGAGCAAGACCCAGTCTCTAAATTAAAAAAATAAAATAAAGCACTTGGGGATGTAGCTCAGTTGTAGGACATACCTATGCTCAAATTCCAGTCCTAGGAAAAAAAAAACAACAGAATACATATACATACATATATGTATATATTATTTATATTTCATATATATACACATATAAAATAAATGAATGAATACATATAAATATGTAATGTGTGTAGCTTTTACATATATATATATATATATATATATATATATATATAGAGAGAGAGAGAGAGAGAGAGAGTCCAGAGATCATACAACAATATTGAGACACATTCAAAGTGATGAAGTAGAGAAAAGACTGTAAACAGCAAAATAGTTCTTCAAAAGGTGTGTCCCTGTTGTCTAAAAACTTCCTTAAGTTGGTAAAAAGTTAATAAACAAGTGAGGAATTGAAACTTGAAGGTCTCCATTTGTAGGGTCATCTGAGTCAGTCCCCAGGACAGCAGAACAGGGGGATGGAAAAAGTCACAGGAAATGTGAACCCTAAGAAGACTTGGGTGGCAGAGGGCTGAGAGCTGGCAGAGGAGAGCTTCCTGCCCAGAGGTGAAGGTCATTGGTCCCAGAGGTGCCCACTCAGAGGTCAGCCCTCAGGGTTGTGGGAAGTCATACCCTGCCCTATAAGCCAGCAGGGTGGGGCTGTGTCATGGGATTCCCAGCCACTAACTCATCCCACACAGTCTTCACAGTAGGTAAAGATGAAGGGTTTGAAGGACATGAGTGTTTTAATTTAAAAACTCTCAGACATCAAAAGGAAATTTGCTGATCTTCATGTGGGTATCCACTGGTCCTATGAATGCCATGAAAACATAATGGGGTGAGTCAGTGATCTTTTCATGGATCACAGATGATCTGAAGGTGTCCATCTGTGACCGTTCCAGTGAGTGGACAGGCCTGGCTTCTATGAAGCTCCATTGTGGACTGGAACATGGCCGCCATCTTGTCCTGGGCTCACATGGTTCTCTCTCTTCTCCACCATCCATGCTGCTCCTTGGAAGTTCACATTTCCTCTTTGTTATATGGACATGATCCATACTGAATTAGTACACACCCCACGTGCCTCAGTATGGCTAAGTTATCCACTGGGGACAGATTTCCACATAGGAATTGACCAAAAAGGAACTCAAATCTGCCCATGTCAGAAACTCCACCTTCTCTCTAATAAAGGGCTTAATTACATGGATTGATTATCAGAGAGCCACATCATCTTCTATCTCTTGGGTAACTCACTGGGTCAGAAGGAGTTAGCCTTTCATTGTGTGGCTGGCTTCACTTGAGTAGCCAGTGTCGTAATATTCTCAGAGTGATTGTCTATGGTTGATCTAACGTGGTGGCTGACCCAAGGGGAATTCATCTGGATATCTTGAAAGAACATGCATCTCAATTCAAAAAATATACATATCATAAATTGACAAGAGGCCAGATTTGAATTATTATTGTTATTATTTTTTCGGTAATATCTTTCTAAATTTAAACATGGAGCTGTTTGAGAGATGCCTTGTTACCTTTCATTTGAGGTAGAGATGCTGTAATCCTATTTGGTTAGGACACAGGGTACCATCTTTGGTTTTAGAAGTAACTTTAAGCTTTCAACCAAAATGCTAAAGAAGTGGTACAGGAGCTTGAATAGACGTTTTGTCCTTGATCTTCCATGACAGCCATGGGGATCAAAGAGGAAATTCACATTAGTGTCCTTGGAGTCGATGACAGGCTTTGTGCTTGAGACTTGTATAGAGGTCAATGATGTGATTGAACTTAAGATTCGCTAATATTAATCTCATTAGTTAGAAAACAAAAGGTCCTGGACAGTCCATCCAAGCCAACCAGGAAACACTGAGCAGACAGAAGGTTCAGGATGAAAAACAATGGATTCATTGTAACTCATGGCAACTCGCCAATACTATATAAAGAGGCAGCAAACTCATTCTCTCGAATTGCTCATCTACCCTGATCTCCTGAAGGACAGGAAGACAGTTCTTACCAAATGAAGACCTTTCTCCTCGCTCTTGGATTCGCTCTGATCTGTGCGTCATCCCAGTTTGACCCAGCAGACGTAACTGGATGGCTGATTTGGGGGTGATCTCTTCCTTACTCCTTCTTTCTCCCCAAATTTCTCAATTTTAAGTGACATGGGATTTTAGGAGCATCTCAGCCCACATGTATCTATGATCCTGAGATAATTCTTCTCTACTTCTGTATTCCAACTCTTTCTGTGACTTTCACATTCTTCTTGAAGTAAGGAAGTTAATGAAAGTTAAGGTATCATAGAGTTCCACAGCGTCACCTACTAGTTCCCATATATTTGATGATATTTTTAGCTGTTTCAGATCCTCTCAATTCCATGCTCCTTGTTGGAATCTGACCTTATCTGATGGGATTCTACCTGTGGAGAGCAGAGCTTGCTTGGCTACCTCCTGATTGTGTTTGTTGTTTTCTTCTGAGCTAAACCAGCTGCCATGGTTCTAATAAGTGTGGAGGAGAGATGAGGAGGAGGAGCCAGTAGCCATTCCCAGGGGACCTTTCCTTTGCAGGTCACCGGGGACTGGCACACCATTCTCATGGCGGCCAATCATGTAGAGAAGATCGAACAAGGTGGAGACCTGAGAGTCTATCTCCGTCACCTTGAATGTATTGATGGATGCCACAATTTAGTCATCACCTTCTACACCAAGTAAGTGAAAGTTGTCCCCATGTTTAGGAACTGAAAAGTTCACTTCTGACACGTGGGCTGGGCTCCAATCCATGGTGAGACGTCTCAATGATGCTCACAGAATGGAGTCTTCTGACCTCTCTTTTTCTTGAAGAAGATTGTGGTTTTGAGCTCCTGTTGAACCACATCCCTTAACATAGAGACCCTGAGACAGTGAGCAAATCTCTTCCCTTGGAATCCTGAGCTGAGTGCAAAGGTCCATCAAACCCCAGCATGTGTGTGGGCTCTTTCCATTCTCTGTCTATTGACAATAGATTGCATCCATTATCTCTAAGGATGAATTCCTAAGAGTCTCCAACACAACCTGATCCATCCCACCCAGAGCTAGGAATTGCCAAGGTTGAGAAACCCTGCCATAGAACATCAGGAAACATCCCATAACATGGAGACCTTGAATGCATGGAAGAGTGAAATCATCGATTGATTTTCCCTTCTCAGTTCCCTTCTCAATCATGTCCTTATTCAAGCCAAATATAAAGATTTTGCAAAAATAATCAAGTCAAAGGAGGGTTCTCTTGGCTTGTTTTCAAGGTTGAACAGAAAGTGTGAGAAGCTCTTAGTCATGGCAATCAAAGGAGCTAATGGTGTCTATGGAACCCATTGGGAGTATTTGCTCTCTTGTGTTCTGCATGACCCAGACCTTGATGTGCATGGTAATTCATGGTCCTGGGGACAGCACATATCACCATGTGTGGATGCCCCCCCCCCTTTCTTTCGGCTGCTACTGGCTCATGAAAACCTTGGAAAATCTTGTACTCCTAATTGATTAATAAATTGACCTTATATGCACAAACATGTGTCTTTGGATAAGGTTATGAGAATTTCAATTGACAGAAATATTCACTCTGGTGCAGTGGGTCTACAGGAGACAGGAGATCATGTTAGTTAAGGATGATTGTGTAACTGCGGAATGAATCATGAGTACAGAGGAATGTATGGGCTGCAACATCACACAAATGTGAGTGTGTTATTATTCAGATATAAAGGGGCCCCAAAAGGCAACATGAGACAATGGAATGATGTTCAAGGGGAAATGATTGGGTATGAGAGGTGTGACCTAATCAGGGGATTAATCCACTTGAATGGACTCACTGGGTGGTGACTGCAGGCAGGTAGGTTGTGGCTGGAACAGGTGGTCCCTGGGCTGTGTCTTTGGGATTTGTATCTTGTCTCTGATGAGCAGAGCTCTCTCTGCTTCCTGGTGCCCTGTCCTGAGCTGCTCTCCTCCTCCAGGCTGTTCCACCATTTTGTTCTGTGTCTCTTCGGTCCAGAGCCATGGAGTCGGCCAACCATGGACTGAACCTTTGAATCCAGGCACCACAAAGAAAAATTCTCCTCCTCTAAAATTGTACCCATAAGTTCTTTGTGTCACAACAGTGAAAAATCTTACTAAAAAGTTTTCTTTTAGGATGCAACAGGAAAAAAAAAACAATTTTTTTGATCATATATAATTTAAGAGACCAAGCTGTGTATCAAGGCTGTGCTTAAATAAGAAAAGAAAAGCAAATAGGAAGTGATAGTCTCACAAGATGCAATAAAAGTGTCCCTTCTGACATGAATGAGAGTGAAGAGCATGTTTAGCCTGAAAAATGTTCACTTATATAATATCAGACAATGTTAAAATCTTGTTGTGGTTCAGCTGCATGAATGTATTGCATGGGTTCGGAGTGAGATTCAGAAATGTCCTCAGTGGTCAGGTTTAGACAGAGTTCCTCTTGGTTCCTGTGTTGATATATATTATGAAAGAAAGAGAAGATTAGAGGAGAGGGAGAGGGAGAGGGAGAGGGAGAGGGAGAGGGAGAGGGAGAGGGAGAGGGAGAGGGAGAGGGAGAGAGAGAGAGAGAGAGAGAGAGAGAGAGAGAGAGAGAGAGAGACTTGAGAGGGGGAGATCCGAGATCTGGACCACATTTCCCAGGACTGTGGTTCTTAGTCATCATTATGCACAAGACAGGTGAATTCAGATATGGGGTCAAAGCAGAAAAGAGCATTGAGTGAAGATTCCATTTGCAGACTTGGACAGATTCTTCTCCAAGTCTAATGACTGCAGAGGTCTCCTTTGATCAAAGAACCATCATCAGAAGATGCTGGCTTAAAGTAAGGGTCCCTGTATGTGGAAGAAATTTCATGACCAGCCCCCCCCCCCCAAAAAAAGTTCTATATATTTGAATAGACCCAGTAGATTGTTGCAAATGATTGAGAAGAATGAAATGTATCTCCCTAAGACCGATGTCTTGTAGGAGATGGGAAGTGGGTCATCCCAAACCTAGATGACAACTGTCAGAAGAGAGTGCTAGGCAGGTTCCAATACCTGAAGATGAGTTCCTGGGGATTTGGAAACCTAGGTGGAAGAGTAGGGTGCTCTGAGTTCAGGAAACAAAGTGGAGAGCTCCCATCAACAAGGAATCTGAAATTTGAAGGTCTCTAATGGTAAGACCAACTCAGTTATTCCCTCGTACTGAATATAAGGAGAATGGGGAAAATCCAAAGGAAATTTGCACTCTTAGAAAATTTGGTTGCTACAAGGCAAAGAAGAGGCAGAGAAGTTCCTTCTGCCCAGAGGTGAAGATTATTAGTACTCAGACATCAGCCCTCAAGTCTCTGGGGAGATGAATTCTGCCCTGTGATATAGCAGCATGGGGCTTTGTCAGGGCAGCCCCGGCCACTGACTCATCCCTTACATTCCTCACCATGGATGATGAGGATGGGATTGAAGGACATGAGCATTCTAATATCAAACTCTCCATTATCAAAAAGAAGCTTGGTGAACTTCATGTACGCATCAACTTGTTCTGTTAATGACATGAAAATGTAATGGAGACAGTCAATGTTATTTTCGTGGATCAAAGGCAGTGGGAATGCATCTACTGTGGTCCTTGCAATGAGTGGGCAGGCCAGGGTCCTCCTGAGGTGCCCTCCTTGTTTGGCTGGCAGCCGCCATCTTGTCCTGGGATCTCTTGGTATTCTCTCACTTATCCAGCATCCATGCTGATCCTTGGAAATTTTTATCTCCTCTTTTTTCATGGACAGAATCCAAATGAAGTGGTCCAACCACTAAGTGCCTCTTTTTAGCTTAATTACCCACTGGGGACCCTGGTTCTGTGGGACAGATTTCAGTATAGGAATTGTCAGACAGAAAACTCAATTCAGCATTTACCAGTAACTTCATCTTCTCTATGATAAAAAGCTTAATGAAATTGTTTGATTATCAGAGAGCTACATCTTCTTATATGTCTTGGGGAAATCACTTGGTCAGGAGCCGATAACCTTTAAATGTATGATTGTTTCATTTGGCGGATATTATGCTACATATTTGTCACTTCTTTGAGTGGACATAGGTTTACTTAATATAATTTAATTCTTAATTTCTTTGTTACTAGGGAAGAAAATGAGGGGAGCTAAATCACTGAGCTCCATTCCCGGCCCTTTTTATATTTTATTTTGATATAGAATCTCACTAACTTGGTTAGAATCTCAGTAGTAATTGAAGGAGCTTATCTCAACCACATAAAGGCCTTCTATGGTAATCAAGGGTTAATATAGTACTAAATGAAGAAAAACTAAAAGAATTTCTTTTTAATTCACGAACAATAAAAGTGTGTCCATTGTTACCATCTTATTATATATAGTCCTTGAAATATTATCCAAAGTGATAAGGCAAGAAAAGAAAATTAAAGGATATAAAAAGCAAAAAAAAAAAGAAGGCAAACTATCTGTCATTGCGGATAACATTATCATATTCACAAAATGAAAATCCGCAGCAGAATAATTCTAGAGACTATAAATGAGTTTATCAAATAGTAAGACACAAGATCAACACATATAAACAGATAGATTGCCTACACAGTTAATTCAGCAGGCAAAGAAATTTAGAAAACCATTCCATTCACAAAAATCTTAAATAATATATATATATTCTTGGAAATTATCTAAGCAAGAAGTTAAAAGAGCCCTCCAAGAAAATTCACAAAACATTGAAGAAACAAATTGAAGAAAATCATACAAGAAGAACATTCCATGTTCTTGAATAGGCTGAATTAATATTTGTAAAACTAGACATCCTTCCAAGAGCAATAAACAAATTCATAGCATTGCCCATGAAAATATGAATGATATTTTTACTAAACTGGAAAAAATATTTTTAAATTCATTTGTAAAAATCAGAGAACCTGAGCAGGGATAGAAATAGTAAGCAAGATTTTCAAAGCACAAGACCCCAAAATAACTGATCTAAGAAGGACACTACAGAGCTGTAGAGCAAATACAGTGTGGAATTTCCACCAATATGGCCATGAAGACCAAGAATAGAATAGAGGACACTGAGACAAATTTCTATGAGTATAGCTTTCTGATGTTTGACACGTTGCCAAATATATATTCTGGGGGATGGGAGATGCTTTACAAAATGAGGAAACTGAACTGGATAGCTATTGGTAGAAAATCAAAATAGGACCCATATTTGTCACCCTGAACAAAACCTGTATCAAAATTGTTCAAATATGAAGGAGTTAGAAAAAAGACTTTAAAACTTTCAGAAGAAACCCCAGGTCATAAAAACAATGGACCGTTGTATTTTAGCTGTGGACAGGAACCTCAAAATTTCCCAACTGAGCTACTGCTCACTACCACTAAAATAATTTTTTTCTGCATTATAAATTCAGGAGAGAAGTATGAGCATATATGTACTTTTATAACTAAAGCTAGTATAAAGATTGTACTAAAAGCTAGCACTAGTACTAGTACAGAAATGTATTCCCACATTAGGGTCCATTGAGTGAGGTGTACAGAGTCATTGCCTTCCAGGAAATAGAAACACATTTCATATGATGCCCTACTGCAAGGCACTCCTAAAATATTCAAAACTTTAAAAATAAATGAGGAGATTCTCTCTCTCTCTCTCTCTCTCTCTCTCTCTCTCTCTCTCTCTCTTTCCTTTTTTGTTTGCATTAGCAGAGATGAGTATGCTAATGTGCTAGGTGGAAAGCTCAGATCACCACCTACTCTCGTGTGCTATTGAATATTGGATGAATGATACAGAATCCTGGGCATAGACTCTAGAATGTAGACAGAGTTGAAAGGAGAAGGCACAGTATAGAATAATTTCCAAAGCTTAGCCCCTGATAATACAAAAACATTAGGCAGGATTGAGTTCACACAATAAAGGATCTTGAATGTCCTCAGTAGTCCTAAGAATTACAGGATGATATGATTTCTACAACTGGAATTTACTCACGTTCCCATGTCACTCATAAATGACTGGAAGTAGTATTAGTCAGAGCATGGAGATGGTGGGATCAACTGGTCTACCTTGGACCCAGAGGACGCTTTCTAACAGAAATCTGTACCACATTATCCCACATGCAAAACAGCTCAGGAAGACAATCTGAGTGAAGATGTGCAAAAGAAGTTTGAAGAGCTGACAGTGGAAAATAACATTCCAAAGGAAAACTTAAGACATGTTATTGAAACAGGTACAGTCACTTTCCCTGTTCCTGTAGTATTCTGAAATGAACCAAAGGACAGGGAGCTTGATTCATATCTTTAATATGCAAAATTCAAATCCTTAGACATTGAGAAACTCCACTGATCTAGATTTTTCCTTTCCTTCTCTTTCCCAGATAATTGCCCTGATGTCTAAGGGCCTTGCATCTTGAGAAGACACTTGAGGTTTGTACTTCCTGACATTTGTTCTGTTAGGTATTTTTCCTCTTATGATACTTGGCATAGGTATGAATGAATAAAATGTTCCCTCCTTCAGGGTTACAGATGAGTATATGTGTTGAAAACATGGACAAACAACACTCTATTAGTTTTCCTAGTGGGGTTCTTGAGTTGGGAGAAAGTGGGAGAGCTTTCTGTGAAGCCATAGAGAATGGAATAGCCTTAAGATTGGTGAGATCCAGGGTAAATAGACTACCCTGTTTGTAAAATCTTCAATAACCCTAGAGGAGATTTCTCAAGGACTACATTTTTGGAGGTGGGGTTCTAGGGGTTAAATCCAGGGACTCTCTAGCCCTGAGTTACATCTCCATCCCATCTTATTCTTTATTCTGACACCTCATCCAAGATTCAGAAACTCACCTTGAACTTGAGATCCCCATCCATTAGCCTTCCAAGTCCCTGTATTACAACCATGCACCATTGCTTCAGGCACAAAATTTATATTCTGTTACACACATGCACATGCTCTTTAGAATGTCTCAAAGCAAGGGTGACCTTGGAAATGTAGATTTTCTAATGAAAATGCTACCTCTATACCATATATGAACAGACAAGTTCTAGAAAGAAGAGCTGTGTGTGAGCAGTCTTGCACTCCACTAACCAGGAGTGGATTTTTCCTTTGGGTTCAAACACTGCCCAATATCATGCAATTGAGATCAGCTTGTTGATACTTTAATGTTTTTTCTTTTAAATATTCACAGATCCTACTAAGATCAGGAATGTTTGCAACATCATCTTATAAAGGATTTCAGAATCATCGGCATGATGACAAAGACTCTCTGTTTAAAATTATGATTTCATCATTTCTGGGAAGGAGCAAACTCTGTCTTAGAGAATTGCTGTCTATTCTCTTGAATATCTTTCCTGCTATTCCTGTATAACTAATTGATTAATAAATTTGATTTACATGCTCAAATATGAGCCTTTGGATCAGGTAATAAAGATTTAAATTCACAGAAATAACTACTTCACTGTACCTTCTAAAAATAAGGTTCTATAAGAAAACAAGGGATCATTTTGGTTAAAGATGAGGAAAGGGGAAGGAATGTGCTGCAATATCACAGATGTGAGTATGCTGTGGTCAGTGATGACGTGTCCCTCCAAAGCTCCTGTGTGAGATCATGCAAGAGTAGTCAGAGATTAAATGATAAAATGTTAATGCTGTAACCTGATAAATGGATTAATGCACTTGAATGGACTCACTGGGTGCTGACTCTAGACAAGGGTATTTTTGGAGGAGGGGTCCCTGGGCTGTGTCTTTGGGGTCTCTGTCCTGTCCCTGGTGAGCAGAGCTCTCTCTGCTCCCTGGTGCCCTGTCCTGAGCTGCTCTCCTCCTCCAGGCCCTGCCGCCATTTTGTTCTGCTCCCCTTGGGCCAGAGCCATGGAATTGGCCAACCATAGTTTGAATTTCTAAAACGCTGAGCCCAGATAAACTTTTCCTCCTCTAAACACAGTTCTGGTAAGGCATTGCTTCACCACAGTAAGACAGCTGAGGAAATTTACTGATGTGGTGATTTTTGATTTTTTTTTTAAATCAGATATCCCATGAGAGACCAGGCTCCATGTCCAGACAGCTGAACAAAAAAAGAGAAAGAAGGTCACAGGAGCGACTGAGAGAATGTAATGGAAATGCCCACCTGACCGGGATAAGGGCAGGATCCCCATTAGTTACCATCCTCCTAGTGTCAGATAATAATCAGATCATCATGGGTTTGAGCTCAGGACGGTGACTCTGGGTGTTTGGGCTGAGGTTGAGAAATCTTCTGAACACTCATATTGAGTAAGAGTCCATCCTGTCCCTAGATAAATATTCCCCATATTTCCCAGGGCTTGGTTCTTAGTCATCAATGTGGAGAGACAGGTGACATCTGACATGGGGCCAGGGGAGAAGGAGGTCACCAAGGAAAGTCTCCATTTGAAGACTTGGACACCTCATTCACAGAGTTCAAAGACTGCAGAGGGTCTCTATGATCCAAGAACAACCATCAGAAGGTGCTGGCATATGTCATTGTCCCTTAGGAGGTGGACAAAATGCTAATGAGCAGAAAAAGAACATTGTCCCATTGGGAAAGTCTCCCTTTAGGACATGCCCCTTGGAGGAGAAGGGAGGTGGGTATTGCCAAACCTACTGGAGGTCAGTCAGCAGAGACAGCTCCAGGCAGGTGACATGTGTGCAGACAGGTGCCTGGGGACTTGGAAACCTCGGACTAGACAAGGGGCTGCGAATCCAGGAAACACAGACCAGGGCAGGATTCAGCCATGGCTAGATGTGGGTGACTCCTGTTCTAAGAGACACAGTCAATGTGATGAAATAGAGAAAAGACTCTATACAGCAAAACGCTTCTTCAAAAGGTGAGTCCCTGTTAGCTAAAAACTTCCCTAAGTTGGTAAAAAGTAAATAAACAAGTGAGGAATTGAAACATGAAGGTCTTCATTTGTAGGGTCAACTGAGTCAGTCCCCAGGACAGCAGAACAGGGGGATGGGAAAAGCCACAGGAAATGTGAACTCTTAGAAGACTTGGGGGTTAGAGGGCTGAGAGCAGGCAAAGGAGAGCTTCCTACCCAGAGATGAAGGTCATTGGTCCCAGAGGTGCCCACTAGAGGTCATCCCTCAGGGCTGTGGGAAGTCATACCCTGCCCTATAAGTTAGCAGGGTGGGGCTGAGTCATGGGATTCCCAGCCACTAACTCATCACATACAGTCTTCACAGTAGGTAAAGATGAAGGGTTTGAAGGGCATGAACATTTTAATTTAAAAACTCTCAATCATCAAAAAGAAACTTGCTGAACTTCATGTGGGTAACCACTGGTCCTATGAATGCCATGAAAACATAATGGTGTGAGTCAGTGATCTTTTCATGGATCACAGATGATGGGAAGGTGTCCATCTCTGACAGTTCCAGTGAGTGGGCAGGCCTGGCTCCTCTGCAGCTCCCTCATGGGCAACACATGGCTACCATCTTGTCCTGGGCTCACATGGTTCTCTCTCTTCTTCACCATCCATGCTGCTCCTTGGAAGTTCACATTTCCACTTTTTATATGGACATGATCCATACTGAGTTAGTACATACCCCAAGTGCCTCATTATGGCTAAGTTATCCATTGGGGACACCAGTCCTGGGGGACAGATTTCAACATAGGAATTGTCCTGCAAGGAACTCAATGAAGCCCATGTCAGAAACTCCACCTTCTCTCTAATAAAGGGCTTAATTACATGGATTAATTATCAGAGAGCTACATCATCTTCTATCTCTTGGCTAACTAACTGGGTCAGAAGGAGTTAACCTTCCATTGTATGGCTGGTTTCACTTGAGTAATATTAGGTGACATGTTTTTATGTGCTTTGGATGGACACAGGTTTTCACAATGTTTTGATTTCATGAATATTTTTTGTTCCTAGGGATCAAAACAAGAGGAGCTTAACCACTGAGCCACATTATTATCACTTTCTATATTTAATTTTGAGACAGACTCTCATTAATGTGCTAGAGTCCCACTACTAATCCAAGTAACCTAAGTCAATGACATAAAGGGCATTCATCATAAAACAAAGGTAAATGTCATACTAATTGGAGAGAAAAGAAACAGAAAGATTTTCCTTTAATTCACAAGCCACAAAAAAGTGTTTACTGTTTCTAATCCTATTTGATATAGTCCTTGAAACATGAGCCATTGTGATCAGACAAGAAAAGGAAATAAAAGGATATAAAGAGAGGAAAAAAAAAAGAAGTCCAAATACCTCTGATTACTGATGGTATTATCATATTTAGAAGATGGAAAAACACCATCTGAATTCTTATAGAGTTTATAAATCAGTTTAGCAAAGAAAAAAAGATGCAAAGATAAAAACCATATAGAAACTAATAAATGTCCTATACTACCACAGTAATTCAGCAGGCAAAGAAATTTAGAAAAACTTTAATTCACAATAACCTTAAAAATTTAAATACTTGAAAATTTTCTAAGAATGTAGATAGAAGTGCTGTACAATAAAATTCATTGAACACTGGAAAAGAAATTGAAGAAGTCCATAGAAAATTTCAGGACCACTCATGTTCTTGGATAGGCAGAATCAATATTGTAAAAATGTCCATTCTACTAAAAGGAATGTACAGATACAGAGCACTTCGCAGGAAAATAAAAATGACACTTATCACAGAATTGAAAAGAAACAGTTATAAATGTATTTGGAAGAATAACAGACCCAGAGCAAGAAAAGAAATAATAAGAAGGATAGTTAAACCGGAGGCAAAATATGCCTGATCTGAAAATATACTACAGAGCAGTATAGTAAAAAGAGCCTGGTAATTCCCCCAATATGAGCATGAAGACCTACAAATAGAACAGAGGACACTGAGACAAAGTCACATGAGTCTAGGCATCTGATGACTGACATGTTGACAGAAATACGTTCTTGGAGTGATGTTTGACATGTTGACTAAAACATGTTCTTGGGGAAGTCAGACTTGTCATGAGGGAAACTGGATAAATATTTGTAGAAAAATAAAGTAGGAATCCTGTCCCACACCCTGCACAAAACTCATATCAAATTGGTACAAAAATGTAGGAAACAGACAAGAGACTTCCAAACTTCCAGAAGAAATCCAGGGTCAAAAATCCAACATACAGGATCCTCACAGGTACTATTGGCATGGATCCTATAGGAAGTGCCCTGATTCTCTCAATGTGATTGGCTGTGGTTGATGTAATGTGGTGGTTGACCCAAGGGGAATTCAACTTGATAAAGTAAGTTGCATCTCAATTTAAATATATATATATAAATTGATAAGAGGCCAGATTTAAATTATTATTATTATTAACTTTTTGGTAATGTCTTCTACAATTTAAACATGGACTTGTTTGAGATATGCCTAGTTACCTTGTATTTGAGGTTGAGGTGCCTTTGTCTGATTTGGTTAGGCCACAGGGTACCATCTTTGATTTTAGAAGTAACTTTTAGCATTCAACCCAAATGTCAAAGAAGTGATACAGGAGTCTGAATAGACATTTTGTCCTTAATTTTCCATGACAGCCATCAGAATCAAAGAGGAAATACACATTACTGTCCTTGGAGTCAATGACAGGCTTTGTGCATGAGTGTTATATAAAGGTCAATTATCTGGTCGAACTTAAGCTTCCGCTAATATTAATCTCATTAGTTAAAGAACAGAAGATCCTGGATGGTCCATCCCAGCCAACCAGGAAACACTGAGCAGACAGAAGTTTCAGGATGAAAAACAATGGGTCCATTGCTGCTCATGCCAACCATCAATACTATATAAAGAGGCATCAAACTCGTTCTCTTCAATTGCTCACCTCCCCTGAGCCCCTGAAGGACAGGAAGACAGATTGCATCAAGATGAGGACCTTTCTGCTCGCTCTTGGATTCGCTCTGATCTGTGCTTCATCCCAGTTTGACCCAGCAGAGGTACCTGGATGGGCTGATTTGGGGGTGATCTCTTCCTCGCTCCTTCTTTCTTTCTCCCCAAATTTCTCAATTTTGAGTGACATGGGATTTTAGGAGCATCTCATTCCACATACATCTATAATCATGAGATGATCCTTCTCTACTTCTGTATTCTTATTCTTTCTCTGATTATCACATTTCTCCTGAAGTAAGGAAGTTAATAAAAGGTAAGGTGCCACAGCGTCACCTACTAGATCCCATCCATTTGGTGATGTTGTTCAGCTGTTTCAGAGCCTCTCAATTCCATGCTCCCTGTAGGAATTTGAGCTTATCAGATGGGATTCTACCTCTGGACAGTAGATCCTGCTTGGCTACCTCCTGATTGGGTTTGTTGTTTCTTTCTGAGATAAACCAGCTGCCATGGTTCTAATAAGTGTGGATGAGAGACGAGAAGGAGGAGCCAGTAGCCATTCCCAGGGGCCCTTTCCTTTGCAGGTCACTGGGGACTGGCGTACCATTCTCATGGGAGCTGATAACGTAGAGAAGATTGGTGAAGATGCAGACATGAGAGTCCGTTTCCGTCACCTTGAATGTATTGATGCATGTGAGAAGTTAGCCGTCACCTTCTACGTGAAGTAAGTGAAAATTGTCCCCATGTCGAGGAACTGAATAGTTCACTTCTGACACGTGGGCTGGGCTCCAATCCAAGGTGAGACGTCTTGATGATACTCACAGAATGGAGTCTTCTGACCTCTCTCATGGACGTGTGTTGTTGGTCGTGAGGGACATGGACATCAACAGGGGCACCCTAGAGACTCACCACTATTGGTGTTTTCTTGAAGGAGACTGCGGTTTTGAGATCCTGTTGAATCATATCCCCTAACATAGAGACCCCGAGACAGTGAGGAAAGACCCTTCCCTTGGAATCCTGAGCTTAGTGCAAAGTCCACCAGATCCTAGCTTGTGTGTTGGACTCTTTTTATTTTCTGTCTATTGACAATAGATTGCATCCATTAGCTTTAAGGATAAATTCAAAAGTGCAGGATCTACACATTAATCCATGTCAATCATGATTCTCCAGCTGACATTTTCTATGACAAAACTGAATCAATCAATATATAGTTGAACAGGAAGTTCATATTTGTAGCATGATTCGGATTATGTGGATATTGGGACAGTGTGGCAAAAATTCAAAATCTGTATAAAATCTAAATGCAAAATATATAGGTGTATATAGAATGTCTCATCTTCGTGATTCAAATTGAAATCATTGCACATAAGAATGACTCAGTGGTTAATCCAATCACATAGTGTGTATAAATAAACGACTATGACGGTCCTTGAAATAAAAACACAAATATGGCAATTCCATCATGAAAGTCTTAAAGATTTGTTAACCTTGACCAAGGAGAAATAAAGTGAGAACTAGTTCATAGGAAGCAGAGTGTGTTAAGATCCAGACCATGAGTTTCAACACCAATTGGTCGTTGAAGTTTTCAAACATGCATCTCTTATCATGCTGATGGCAAAAAAAAAAAGAAAAAAGAAAAAACCATATGGCACCCCAAACACCTCCTTTTAACATTGATTATTGATGAAGTTGAAGGTGAGTTGAAGTTTGGGATATCAGTATTGGGTCTTCTTCAAGCCCAATACAAAACTTTTTGCAAGCATAGAAGAGGGAAACGGGACCTTCTCTTGGTTTGTGTTTAAGGTCCAACGGGGAGTGTCAGAAGTTCTCAGTGGTGGCCACAAAAGGACCTCATGATGTTTATGAAGCCGAGTGTGAGTATTTGCTCTAATGTGGACTGCGTGACCCAGGCCTTGAGGGGTGTTCAGATTCATTTTCTTGGTGGGCACCAACATTGGTGGCTCTGGACACTGGCCATCATTTGCAAACTTCACCTTCCTCATGCCACCTTGGAAATGCTGACAATCTGGTGAGCATTAGAGTCACCAGAGAGAGTTAGAATAACGTCCGTATTATCTCAGGTTCCCAAGTGGGATGTTGGTATTAATGATGAGTCAGAAGCGTTTTCTGTTTATATAGCTCACGGGGTTCTCTGAATGGAGAGCTGTTTAAAATGACCTTAAATAACACCTACGTTCCTGGAAAAATAGACTCGTTCTCTAACAGATATGATCACACCTGCTTTTTTTGAACAAACTATCTGAATATGAATAAAATATGTAATATACACATTATCAAGGATTTATGATCTGACAGTCTGAAACCCCAAGTGTAAGAATGAGAATAGTAAAAAATAACAGCAAAATATTTACACTAAATTCAACCTAATTTAATCTTCAGCTAAAACAACCCCCTAAATAATAGATATTTCTATATTTTTGCTTTAACATAACAAATTTTCATAATCATATCCTATAATATTAAAAGACCAATTGCCTACATGTTTCATTTGATGGAGACAAAAATGTCCAATGTGGTATTCTAGTCTTGATTAGAGAAGATTTATTTCTCATTGGAATATGAATATACAGCAATATGTTTCAGTAAAGTACAAGTATATTATAATATGCATATATTTGCATATTTATACATATATGTATGTGCTGAAAAAATAGATGAGTGACATTTTTATAACATGAACATATATAAAATATATATATGTGTTTGTGTGTATGTGTATTGAGAGAGAGAAAGAGAGAGAGAGAGAGAGAGAGAGAGAGAGAGAGAGAGAGAGAGTTAGAGAGATCTAGCTCTTTCTATGCTTCAAGTTGAATGTGATGCATTCATTCGACATGGGTTGAATTACATGATAATATTGCTTAGACTTCATAATGAGTCATAAAATTGCTGAGGATTTGAAAATTGGCTTCTGTGGGATGAGTTACACAGTGCGAGCTCTCCACCTACCATGATTCTGCAGATTCTGCAACCAGGGTCTTGGCTCTCAGGAAACCTCTTGCCATGCACGAATGCCTAGGCGAATCCAAGGTCAGGACACTTTACCGTGTTCAGACGGGGACATGGAATTGTTGGCCTCTCTCTGCAGCTTCTGTACTTGATTCTAACTCAGGACGTGGAAACTTTAGTGAAACAGAGATTGTTGGGGAATAAAGGGTCCATGATAGTGTGTTGGCAGCAACTCACACCAAATGATTTTTGTAAGAAAGGTGGTAATTTAGAGTTTTGAAGTGTTTCTTTTTCAATGACAGATGCAGGGCAAAATTTCTTCCAAATCAAGTACTTCTTCGATGGTATCATAATATTTTATAATATACATGTGGATGGAAACGGCAAGGTTACTCATATGACTTCTGTTGGTGGTAAGTACAAGTGACATTTAGCCTTTGAAGTGCAGCATAGTAATTTCGTTTTTTTTCTTTCTTATTTTTTTAAAGTTGAATTTAGATTATATGACTCTACTTGTGAACATGCAATGCTGAATCCAGTCTCATTGAAAATTAAAAAGCACCAATGAACTATATGGAAAAATACTTATGTATATATAAAATTCAAATTCAGTTCCCTCATTTCAATATTAATGACCATAATAATCTCCACCATCAACCGTTCATTTTTATCATAATTGTTTGAAGTTTCCAAACTTAAAGTTACCATTCTTTAAATAAATACTCAAGAACACCACTCATCACATATGCTGCTCCCATCCTGCCAGGGATAAGAGTTTGCATCTTGCCTCAGAGCAAACAAAAGCTGAATTTGAACCTTTGAGTTCTTAGATTCACCTCTGAAATTGTTGCAGCTTGAACCTTATTTTATGAAAGGTTAAAAAAAAGATTTTCTTTTTTTTTCTTGCTTTTTTTGTTTTTTTCTTGCTTTTTTTTTTTTTTTTTTTTTTTTTTTTTTGCTTTGCATTAGCAGATATGACCATGCTAATGTGCTAGGAGAAAGTTCAGATCAACACCACCCCTTTTCTCATATTGAATATTGGATGGATGGTCCAGAATTCTGGGGCATAAACTCTAGAAATAGACAGAGTTAGATGAGTAACCACAGTACAGATAATTTCAGAAAGCTTAGGCTCTGGCGTGTTCTGGAAAATGCAAAAATACTAGGTAGGTTTGAATTCATACAATAAAGGGTCTTAAGGGTCTTGAATGTCCTCAGTAGTCCTAAGAATTACACATGATATGATTTCCATAAGTGCAATTGACCCCTATCCCCATGTTACCCCTAAATGACCTGGAAGAACTCTTTGTTGGAGGGATCAACTGGTCTACCTGGGACCCAGAGGACGCTTTCTAACAGAAACTTCTTCCACATTGTCCCCCATGAAACACAGCTAAAGAAGACAGTCTGAGTGAAGAGCATAAGAAGAAGTTTGAAGAGCTGACAGTGGCATCCAAGATTCCAAAGGAGAACATAAGAAATATTATTGAAACTGGTAAAGTCACTTTCCCTGTTTCTGTAGTAATCTGAAATGAACCAGAGGAGAGGGAGCTTCGTTCATATCTTCCATATGCAAAATGCAAATCACTATATATCGAGCAACCACAGTGATCTAGACTTTTCCTTCTCTTCTCTTTCATAGACGACTGTCCTGCTGCCTAAGGACCTTGCCTGATGAGCAGGCACTTGAGGTTTGTACTTCCTGACATTTTGTTTGGCTAGGTATTTGTTCCCCTTATGATACGTGGCATTGGTATGAATGAGTGAAATGGTTCCTCTTTCAGGGTGTTGAGATGACTACATGCATTTAAAACATGGATCAAACAACACTTCTTTAGTTTTCAGAGTGAGATCTTTTCTTGGGAGACAGTGGGACCACATTTTGAGAAGCCATGGACAATGGAATAGTATTAACATTGGTGAATACATTACCTTGCAATACAAAATCTTCAATATCCCTAAAGGAGATTTCTCAAAGACTTTCAGATTATGGAGGGAAAGGTACCAGAGATTTAACCCAGGAAGAATCTACCACTGAGTCACATCTCTACCACATCTTAGTCTTTATTTTGACACGGCCTCTAAGACACAGAAGTTGGCCTTGAACTTGAGATCCTCCTGCTCTTGACACAGTCTCTGAGTCCTCGGATTAGAGGCATGCACCATTGCTCCTGGAACACAAAAAAATATTAATGTGTTGCACAAGTGCACATACAACAGAGGATCCCTCAAACAAGAGATTACCTTGCAAGTGTAGACTTTCTTATGAAAGTGACCCCTGTAGAACCCATACATGAACATGTAGGTTCTGAGAAAAGAGTTGCGTGTGAGTGTTCCTGCACTCCACTACCCAGGATTGGATTTTTCCTTTGCATTGAAACACTCCCCAATATCATATCATTAAAATCGGCTTGGCCATATCTTACTTTTTCTTTTGAATCCTACAGATCCTAATGAGATCAGGAATGTTTGCAACATCATCTTCTCAAGGGCTCAGGAATCATCTCTATGAAGATAAAGTGCCCTTCTTTTATTAAAATTGTAATTTCTTCTTTTCTGTAAAGTTGTAAACCCTGTCTAAGGGACTACCTGTCAGTTCTCTTCTATATCTTTCCTGTTATTTCTGTATTCCTAATTGATTAATAAATTTGATCTTATATGCACCAACACTTGTCTTTGTATAAGTTTATGACAAATTGAATTCACAGAAATATCTACTCTGATGCAATATTCAACAGTGGGTCTACAGGAGACAGGAGATATTGAATATTAGATGAATGGTCCTGAATACTGGGGCATAAACTCCAGAATATAGACAGAGTTAAAATGAGAAACCACAATATAGAATATTTCCCAAAGCTTAGTTTCTCGATGTGTTTGGGAGAATGCAAAAATACTAGGCAGGATTGAATTCATACAATAAAGAGACTTGAATGTCCTCAGTAGTCATAAGAATTACAAATAATATGATTTCCATAAGTGGAAATTACCAACGTTCCCATGTTCCCCTTAAATAACTGCAAATATTCTTAGTCAGAGCATGGAGGTGGTTGGATCAACTGGTCTACCTGGGACCCAGAGGACGCTTTCAAACAGAAATCTCTTCCACATTATGCCCTTTGAAACATAGCTAAGGAAAACAGTCTGAGTGAAGAACAGAAGAAGAAGTTTGAAGAGCTGACAGTGGCAACCAAGATTCCAAAGGAAAACGTAAGAAATATTGTTGAAACTAGTAAAGTCACTTTCCCTCTCCTACATTTTTCTGAAATGAGCCAAAAGTCTTGGAGCTTGATTATTATTTTCCATTTGGAATCGTCAAATCATTACACATTGAGCAACCCCAGTGATCTAGACTTTTCTTTCCCTTCTCTTTCACAGACGACTGTCCTGCTGCCTAAGGACCTTGCCTGATGAGCAGATACTTGAGGTTTGTACAATCTGACATTTTGTTCTGTTAGGTATTTTTCCCCTTATGATACTGGGCATATGTATGAACAAGTAAAATGGTCCCTCCTTCAGGGTTAGAGATGATTATATGTGTTTTAAACATGGATAAAACAACATCCCTTTAGTTTTCAGAGTGGGTTTTTTATTGGGGGACAGTGGGAGAGTTTTTTGCTAAGCCATGGAGAATGGAATAGTATTAACATTGGTGAATTCATTACTTTGCAATAGCAAAATCTTCAGCATCGCTAAAGGAGATTTCTCAAAGACTTTCAGATTTTGGAGGGAAAGGTACTAGAGATTTAACCCAGGGACAATCTGCCACTGAGTTACATCTCTACCACATCTCACTCTTTATTTGGACATGGCCTCTAAGACTTAGAAGCTGGCCTTGAACTTAAGATCTTCCTGCTCTAGACACAGTCTCTGAATCCTGGGATTAGAGGCATGCGCCATTGCTCCTCACACACAAAAACAAAAATTCATGTGTTGCACACATGCACATGCACCTTAAGATTCCTCAAAGAAAGAAGTGACCTTGCAAGTATAGACTTTACGATGAAAGTGACCCCTGTGGAAGCCATACATGAATAGATAAGATCGATGAAAAAAGTTGCGTGTGAGTGTCCCTGCAGTCAACTACCCAGGATTGGATTTTTCCTTTGCACTCAAACACTCTCCAATATCATGTAAATAAGATTAGGTTGGCAATATTTTAATTTCTTTTTCTTTTGAATCCTATAGATACTAATGAGGTCAGGAATGTTTGCAACATCATCTTCTCAAGGTCTCAGGTATCATCTCTATGAAGATAAATTTAAGCCCCCCTTTTATTGAAATTATAATTTCTACTTTCTGTAAATGGCCAAAGTCTGTCTAAGGGATTTCTTGTCAGTTTTCTTCTATATCTTTCCTGGTATTCCTGTGTTCCAAATTGATTAATAAATTTGACTTTATATGCACAAACATGTGTCTTTGGATAAGTTATGAAAATTTCAATGCACAGAAATATCTACAGAAATATATACTTTGATGTAATATTCAACAGTGGGTCTACAGAAGACAGGGGACCATTTTACTTAAGGATAATTGTGCAACTGTGGAACGTATCATAAGTACAGCAGCAGGAATGAGCTGCAACATCACACATACGTGAGTGTGTTCTTGTTTAGATATGAAAGGACCCCAAAGGTTCTTGTGATACAATGGAATAATGTTTAGAGGTGAAGTTATTGGGTATGAGTGGTGTGATCTAATCAGTGGATTAATCCACTTGAATGGACTAACTGAAGTTATTGGGTATGAGTGGTGTGATCTAATCAGTGGATTAATCCACTTGAATGGACTAACTGGCTGAGCAGGTGGGGTGTGACTGGAGGAGGGGATTCCTGGGCTGTGCTGTGGGGATTCTATCCTGTCCCTGGTGAGCAGAGCTCTCTCTTCTTCCTGGTCCGTGTCCTAAGTGGCTATCTTCCTCCAGGCCCTTCTGCCATTTTGTTCTGCCACCCAGTGGGACAGAGCCATGGAATTGGCCAACCATGAGCCCAAATCAAAATTTGAACTGAACCTATGAATCCATGGGCCCAAATAAAAATTCTCCTTCTCTAAAATTGTACTTATAATGTCTTTATGTCAAAACAGTGAAAACCCTTACAAAAGTGGTCTTTTATGATGCCACAGAATTTTCTTTTATCAGATATTACTTAAGAGGCCAGGCTATGTATCAAGACTGTGCTTAAAAAAATGAAATGAGAGAGGCTTACAAAATGCAATAAAATGTCCCTTCTGATATAAATGAGAGTTAAGAGTCTTTTTGGCCTGAAAAATGTCGGTTTTCATAATGCTGACAATATTTAAATATTTTTGTGTGGCTCAGCTACATGAATGTACTTCAGGGGTTTGGAGTGAGTTTCAGAAATGTCCCCAATGATCAAATTAGAGATAGCTCCTCCTGGTACCTGCAGGGTATTTTGTTGATATATATTATGAAAGAAAGATGGAAAAGATGAGAGGGAGAGGGAGAGGGAGAGGGAGAGGGAGAGGGAGAGGGGAGAGAGAGAGAGAGAGAGAGAGAGAGAGAGAGAGAGAGAGAGAGAGAGCGCTAGGCAGATTCCAATAACTAAAGACAGGTCCCTGTGGATTTGGAAACGTAGTTGGAAGAATAGGGTGCTCTGATTCAGGAAACAGAGAAGAGAGCTCCAATCAACAAGGAATCTGAAACTTGAAGGACCCTAATGGGAAGATCAACTCATTTATTCACTTGGACTGAATATAAAAAGAATGGGGAAAATCCAAAGGAAATTTACACTCTTAGAAAATTTGGTTATTACAAGGATCAGAAAATGCAGAGAAGTTCCTTCTGTCCAGAGGTGAAGATTATTAGTACTCAGACATCAGCCCTCACATCTCTGGGGAGATGAATTCTGCCCTGTGATATAGCAGCATGGGGCTTTGTCATGGCAGCCCCAGCCGCTAACTCATCCCTTACATTCCTCACCATGGATGATGAGGATGGGATTGAAGGACATGAGCATTCTAATATAAAGCTCTCCATTATCAAAAAGAAGCATGGTGACCTTCATGTACGCATCAACTAATGCTGTTAATGACATGAAAATGTAATGGAGACAGTCAATGTTATTTTCGTGGATCAGAGGCAGTGGGAATGTATCTACTGTGATGAGTGGGCAGGCCTGGGTCCTCCTGAGGTGCCCTCCTTGGTTTTCTGATGGCCGCCATCTTGTCCTGGGATTGCTTGGTATTCTCTTACCCAGCATCCATGCTGATCCTTGGAAATTCCAACCACTAAATGCCTCTTTTTAGGTTAATTACCCACTGGGGACCCTGGTCCTGAGGGACAGATTTCAGTGTAGGAATTGTCAGACAGGGAACTCAATTCAGCCTCTACCAGTAAATTCATCTTCTCTATGATAAAGGGATTAATGAAGTTGATTATCAGAGAGCTACATCATATTATATGTCTTGGGTAAATCACTTGGTCAGGAGCAGTTAAGCTATAAATGTATGGCTGCTTTCATTTGGCGAATATTATGCTACATATTTCTCACGGCTTTGAGTGGACATAGGTTTACTTAATAAAATTTAATTCTTAATTTCTTTGTTACTAGGGAACAAAATGAGGGGAGCTAAATCACTGAGCTACATTCCCAGCACGTTTTATATTTTATTTTGATATAGAAACTCACTAACTTGGTTAGAATCTCAGTAGTAATTGAAGGAGCTTATCTCAACCACATAAAGGCCTTTTATGGTAATCCCAAAGTCAATATAGTACTAAATGGAGAAAAACTAAAAGAATTTCTTTTTAATTCATGAACAATATAAGTGTGTCCATTGTTACCATCTTAAAATATATATTCCTTGAAACATTATCCAAAGTGAAAGAAAAGGAAATCAAAGGATATAAAAAGCAAAAAAGTGAAGGCCAACTATCTGTAATTGCTGATAATATTAGCATAATCACAAAATAAAAAACTGCACCAGAATAATTCTAGAGATTATAAATGAGTTTATCAAATAGCAAGACACAAGACCAACCCATATAAACTGATAGATTGTCTACACAGTTAATTCAGCAGGCAAAGAAATTTAGAAAACCATTACATTCACAACAATCTGAAAAAAAAGATATTCTTGGAAATTATCTAAGCAAGAAGTTAAAAGAGCCCTACAAGAAAATTCAAAAAACATTGAAGAAACAAATTGAAGAAAATTATACAAGAAGAACATTCCATGTTGTTGGATAGGCTGAATTAATATTGTAAAACTAGACATCCTTCCAACAGCAATAAACAAATTCATAGCACTCCCCATGAAAATATGAATGATATTTTTACTAAACTGGAAAAAAATTAAATTCATTTGTAAGAATCAGAGAACCTGAGCAGGGATAGAAATAGTAAGCAAGATTATCAAAACAAAAGACACCAAAATAACTGATCTGAAATGGACACTAAAAAGCTGTTGATCAAACAGAGCATGGAAGTTCCATCAATATGGGCATGAAGACCAAAAATAGAATAGAGGACACTGAGACAAATTCCTATGAGTATAGCTGTCTGATGTTTGACACGTGGCCAAAAAATATATTCTGGGGGATGGGAGATGCTTTACATATGGTGAAAGTGTACTGGGAATAGACTCTAGAATGTAGACAGAGTTGAAAGGAGAAGGCACAGTATAGAATGATTTCCAAAGCTGAGTCCCTGATAATACAAAAGCATTAGGCAGGATTGAGTTCACACAATAAAGGATCTTGAATGTCCTCAGTAGTCCTAAGAATTACAGGATGATATGATTTCTACAAGTGGAATTTACCCACATTCCCATGTCACTCATAAATGACTGAAATTAGTATTAGAGCATGCAGATGATGGGATCAACTGGTCTACCTCAGACTCAGAGGACGCTTTCTAACAGAAACCTGTTCCACATTATCCCACATGCAAAACAGCTCAGGAAGACAATCTGAGGGAAGATGTGCAAAAGAAGTTTGAAGAGCTGACAGTGGAAAATAACATTCCAAATGAAAACATAAGACATTTTATTGAAACAGGTAAAGTTGCTTTCCCTGTTCCTGTAGTATTCTGAAATGAACCAAAGGACAGGGAACTTGATTCATATCTTTCATTTCCAAAATTCAAATCCTTAGACATTGAGCAACCCCACTGATCTAGATTTCTCCTTTCCTTCTCTTTCCTAGATAACTTTCCTGATGTCTAAGGACCTTGCCTGATGAGAAGACACTTGAGGTTTATATTTCCTGACATTTGTTCTGTTAGGTGTTTTTCCCTTCATGATACTTGGCATATGTATGAATGAACGAAATGGTCCCTCCTTCAGGGTTACAGATGAGTATATGTGTTGAAAATATGGAACAAACAACACTCAATTAGTTTTCAGAGTGGGGTTCTTGAGTTGGGAGAGAGTGGGAGAGCTTTCTGTGAAGCCATGGAAAATGGAATAGCCTTAACATTGGTGAGTTCCAGGGTAAATAAACTACCCTGCTTTGGAATATCTTCCACAACCCTAGAGGAGATTTCTCAAGGACTACATTTTTGGAGGTGGGGATCTAGAGGTGAAACCCAGGGACTCTCTAGCCCTGAGTTACATCTCCATCCCATCTTATTCTTTATTCTGACACCTCATCCAAGATTCGGAAACTCACCTTGAACTTGAGATCCCCATCCGTTAGCCTGCTGAGTCCCTGGGATTACAACCATGCACCATTGCTTCAGGCACAAAATTTATAGTTTGTTGCACAAATACACATGCCCTTTAGAATGTCTCAAAACAAGGGTGACCTTGGAAATGTAGATTTTCTAATGAAAATGCTCCCTGTGTAATCCATACATGAACAGACAAGGTCTAGAGAGAAGAGCTGTGTGTGAGCAGTCTTGCACTCCACTAACCAGGAGTGGATTTTTTCCTTTGGGTTCAAACACTGCCCAATATCATGCAACTGAGATCAGCTTGGTAATACTTTAAGTTTTTTTCTTTTAAATATTGACAGATCCTAATGAGATCAGGAATGTTTGCAACATCATCTTATAAAGGACTTAAAATTATGATTTCATCATTTCTAGGAAGGAGCAAACTGTCTTAGAGAATTGCTATCTGTTCTCTTGAATCTTTTCTGCTATTCCTGTATAACTATTTTGATTAATACATTTGAGAGTATATGCTCAAATATGATTTTTTGAATCAGTTAATGAGGATTTAAATGCACAGAAACACCTACTTCACTGTACCTATTGAAAATCAGGATCTACATGGAAACAGGAGGTCATTTTAGTTAAGGATAGGACAGGGGAAGGGATGGGCTGCAATATCGCAGATGTGAGTGTGTTGTGGTCAGTCGTGAGGTGTCCCTCCAAAGCTCCTGTGTCAGATCATGCAACAATAGTCAGAGATAAAATGATAAATTTGAATGCTGTAACCTAATAAATGGATTAATCCACTTGAATGGACTCCCTGGGGGCTGACTCTAGACAGGGGGGTATTTTTGGAGTAGGGGGTCCCTGGGCTGTGTCTTTGGGGTTTCTATCCTGTCCCTGGTGACAGAGCTCTCTCTGCTTTGTGGTGCCCTGTCCTGAGCTGCTGTCCTCCTCCAGGCCCTTCTGCCATTTTCTTCTCCCCTTGGGCCAGAGACATGGAATTGGCCAACCACAGTTTGAACTTCTAAAACGCTGAGCCCAGATAAGCTTGTACTCGTGTAAAAACAGTTCTAGTAAGGCATTGCTTCACCACAGTAAGACAACTAAGTAAATTTACTGATGCGGTGACTTTTTGTTTTTAATCAGATATCCCATGAGAGGCCAGACTTCATGTCCAGACTGCTGAACCACAAAAGAGAAAGAAGGTCACTCTAGAGACTGAGAGAATGCAAAGAAAATGCCCATCTGACAGGGATGAGAACAGGATCCCCATTAGTTACAATCCGCCTAGTTTCAGACGATAATAAGATCATTATGTATTTGAGCGGCAGGACAGTGCCCCCTGAGTGTTTGGGTCGAGGTTGAGAAATGTTCTGGACACCAATATTGAGAGAGAGTCCCTCCTCTCCCTAGAGTTAAATTTCCCAGAACTGAGGTTCTTAGTTATCGATGTGGGAGGGACAGGTGACATCTGACATGGGGCCAGGGCAGAAGGAGATCACCAAGGAAAGTCGCCATTTGCAGACTTGGACACCTCATTCACAGAGTCCAAAGACTTCCCAGGGTCACAAATGATCAGAGAACATCCATCAGGAAGTGCTGGCATATGTCATTGTCCCTTAGGAGATGGACAAAATGCTAATGAGCAGAAAAAGAACATTGTCCCTTTGAGGAAAGTCTCCCTTTAGGAAATGCCCCTTCCTAAGACAGATGCCTTGGAGGAGAAGGGAGGTGGGTGTTGACAAATCTACTGGAGGCCCGTCAGCAGAGACAGCTCCTGGCAGGTGACACATGTGCAGACAGGTGCACAAAACTCACATCCAATTAGTTCAAAAGTGTGGGAAATAGACAAGAGACTTCCAAAATTCCAAGAAAACCAGGGTCAAATATCCAACATACAGGTTCCTCACAGGTGCCATTGGTGTAGACCCTATAGCCAGTGCCCTGATTCTCTCGGGGTGATTGGCTGTGGTTGATCTACTTGGTGGAGACCCAAGGGGAATTCAGGTGGATAACTTGAAGGAATATGTATCTCAGTTGAAAAAATATACATATCATAATTTGACAAGAGGTCAGATTTGAATTATTATTATTACTTTTTTTGGGTAATATCTTCTTATATTTAAACATGGATCTGTGTGAGATATGCCTAGTTACCTTGTATTTGATGTAGAGGTACAGTACTCCTATTTGGTTAGGCCACAGGGTACCATCTTTGATTGTAGAAGTAACTTTAAGCATTCAACCCAAATGTTAAAGAAGTGATACAGGAACTTGAAAAGAAGTTTGGTCCTTGATCTTCCATGACAGCCATGGGAATCAATGAGGAAATACACATTACTGTCCTTGGAGTCAATGACAGGCTTTGTGCATGAGTCATATCTAGAAGTCAATAATCTGGTTGAACTTCACCTTCTTCTAATACTAATCTCATTATTTAAATAACAGAAGGTTGTGGACAGTCCATCCAAGCCAACCAGGAAGCACTGAGCAGACAGAAGTTTCAGGATGATAAACAATGGATCCATTGCTGCTCATGCCAAGTCACTAATACTATATAAAGAGGCATCAAACTCGTTCTCTCCACTCACTCAAGTTCCCTGGGCCCCTGAAGGACAGGAAGACAGATCTCATCAAGATGAGGACCTCTCTGCTCGCTCTCGGATTCGCTCTGATCTGTGCTGCTTCATCCCAGTTTGACCCAGCAGAGGTACCTGGTTGGGCTTATCTTGGGGGTGATATCTCTCTCTCTCTCTCTCTCTCTCTCTCTCTCTCTCTCTCTCTCTCCTTTTTTCTCTCTTCCCAAATTTCTCAATTTTAAGTGACATGGGATTTTATGAGCATCTCAGTCCACACACATCTATAATCATGAGATGATCCTTCTCTACTTCTGTATTCCAACTCTTTCTGTGACTATCACATTCCTCCTGAAGCAAGGAAGTTATTAAAAGTTAAGGTTCCACAGTGTCACCTACTAGATCCCATACATTTGGCGAGGTTGTTTAGCTGTTTCAGAGCCTCTCAATTCCATGCTCTCTGTGGGAATCTGGCCTTATCAGATGGGATTCTACCTCTGGAGACCAGAGCTTGTGTGGCTACCTCCTGATTGAAATTGATTTTTGCTTCTGAGCTAAACCAGCTGCTGTGGTTCTAATAAGTGTGGATGAGAGACAAGAAGGAGGATCCAGTAGCCATTCCAAGGGGACCTTTCCTTTGCAGGTCACCGGGGACTGGCACACCATTCTCATGGCGGCCAGTAATGTAGAGAAGATTGAACAAGGTGGAGACCTGAGAGTCCATCTCCGTCACCTTGAATGTATTGACGCATGTGACAAGTTAGTCGCCACCTTCTACGTTAAGTAAGTGAAAATTGTCCCCATGTTGAGGAACTAAATAGTTCACTTCTGACACGTGGGCTGGGCTCCATTCCGTGGTGAGACGTCTCGATGCTGCTCACAGAATGATGACCTCTTTTTCTTGAAGGAGATTGTGGTTTTGAGATCCTGTTGAACCACATCCCCTGACTTAGAGACCCCAAGACAGTGAGCAAAGACTTCTCCCTTGGAATCCTGAGCTGAGGGCAAAGGTCCATCAGACCCCAGCGTGTGTGTGGGACTCCTTCCATTTTCTGTTTACTGCCAATAGATTGCATCCACTAGCTTTAAGGATGAATCAAATGAGCAGGATCTACACATTTTTCATGTCAATCATATTTCTCCAGCTGACATTTTTTTTGACAAAATTGAATTAATAAATATTTGCTTCTGGAAGGAAGTTAATATTTGTAGAATGATTAGCAACATGAAGACATTGTGATATATAGCAAAAATAATTACAAGCCCTCCCTATAAAACATATATGTACATTTCTGCTGCTACTTGCTCATGCAAACCTTTATGTATGGGTCCATAGCCACAGGGTCCTATGTCTGTGTCCCTCCCAGAATCCCTGGCTATTCAGAAATTCTTGGAAATAATGGTATCCTGCATTACCTCAAGTTAAAAGTGTTAGCACCAAGAGTGAGGAATGCAGAATTCAGAAAAAGAGGGACCTTTATAGGAGATCTGGGGGCCATGATATTATGAGAAGAAAAAATAAAAGTGAGATATATTAATGTCATGTAAATGTATATAAATTGTATAGGTGGAGTATTATGTGTTGATAATCTTAAGGCTTTAACATTATTAAGTGTTAAATATAAAGATATGGTGCATCTATAATGTATGCATGAATAGGCATATAAATATTATGCACCTACAGTATGTATACATGCATAATTGTCATCCTGACGTAGGAGTCTCATTGCAAACCCCACCACTGCTTAAATGGTCAGACCTGCAGATGTTCTTGGCTGTCCCAACGGCAGTGAGAGCTCAGGTTATATGTTGGGTTCAGGCTAGTGATTATACAGCTGGACAATGTCCAGGAGTATCCAACACAACATGCCCCATCACACCCGGAACTAGTAATAGCCAAGGCTGAGAAACCCTGCCATAGAACATGCAGAAACTTCCCATAACATGGGGACGTTGAATGCATGGAAGAGGGACATCGTCAATTGATGTTCCCATCTCAGTTCCCATCTCAATCATTCTCTTCTTCAAGCCAAATAGAAAGATTTTGCAAAAATAGTCGAGTCAAAGGAGGCTTCTCTTGGCTTGTTTTCAAGGTTGAACAGAAAGTGTGAGAAGTTCTCAATCGTGGGAATCAAAGGCGCTAATGGTGTCTATGGGACCCAATGTGAGTATTTGCTCTCTTGTGTTCTGCATGACCCAGACCTTGATGTGCATGGCAATTCATGGTCCTGGGGACTGCACATATCACCATGTGTGGACGCTCCCCACATTTCTGCTGCTACTTGCTCATGAAAACCTTGGAAAATCTAGTAAAATAGTGAGCGTTGGAGGCACCAGAGAGAGTTAGAATAAGGTCATATCATCTCAGGTTCCCAAGTGGGATGTTGGTATTAATGATGAGTCAGAAATGTTCCCTATTCAGGTGGTACATGGGGTGCACTGGCACACAGAGCTACTTAAAAGTACCTTAAATTATAGCAAAAATTTCTTTCAATATTCCCCTTCCTCTTGTCGGACAGACATGCTCAATCACAATTGCTTTCCATTGAACGAATTATCTAAGCTTTAAAAAGATATGTCATAAATACTCCATTACAGAATTACAGTCTGATAGACTGAAAACCCCAATAGAAGAATGAGACTAGAAAAAATAGCATACTGCATTCTAACTAATTTGAACTTAAGTTAAAAGCAACATGAAAAATAAAACACAATTCTATATGTATGAGAAGGCTGAGGCAGGAGGATTGCAAGTTGGAGGCCAGCCTCAACAAAAGCGAGGCCCTAAGCAACTCACTGAGACCCTGTCTCTAAATAAAATGCAGAATAGGGCTGGGGATGGGGCTCAGGGGTGGAGTTCCCCTGACTTCTATCCCTGGAACTTAAAAAAAATTGACGTGAATATATAGCAACATGAATTAACAAATTAAACTCTATATATTTACATGTACCTATGTATATATGCATACTTATACACTTAGAGTATATATATGTAAATAATAGAAACGTGACATTTTTATGACATGTACTTATACCTATATATGTGTGTGTGTGCATGTCTATATCTGTATCTATTTATGTATATCTATATATAATCATATATAATGGAGTATAATTGCTCATTCTTCTGGTTATACATGATGTAAAATCACATGGGTCATGCAGTGATATGTGTACATAGGGTTCCACACATGTCCCCTTCAGTTCCTTTACTCTGCTTTATCCAACATATTTCTATTCTTCCCTAGCCCCCTCCCATTGTGAATTACCATCTGCAAACTAGAGAAAACCTTCAGCTTTTTTTGGGGGGGGGGGTTGGTTTATTTTGCTTAGCATGATATTCTCCAGCTCCACCCATTTACTGGCAAATGCCATGATTTAATTCTTCTTTATGGCTGAGTGATATTCCATTTTGCATATGGACCCCACTTTCTTTATCCACTCAATTGTTGAAGGCCCCTAGGTTGGTTCCATAGCTCGGCTACTGGGAGCTGAGCTGCTATAAATATTGATGTGGTGGTAGCATGTTATATGCTTATTTTAAGTCTGTTTGGTATCAACCAAGAATTTTTCAAGTGTTTCTTTCTCTGTCTCAGACTCAGGTGACAATTCCTTCCAAATCAAGTATGTCTCAAATGGTGCCATTTTATTTCATAATAAAAATGTGGATGCAGATGGCAAGGTGACCTATAATACCCTGATTGCAGGTAAATATAGTGATTTTACTGTCTAAAGCACAGCATAGTGATTTCTTCCATGTTGTCAATTAAGGAGAGAAGTATTAGCATAGGTTTTCTGAACTGAAGCACCAGTACAGAAATGTGTTCCCACAGTAGGTCCCGTTAACCCAAGTGTTCTGAGGGATTGTCTCTCTGAAAATGAGAGATGCATTTCATATGGCGTCCTATCAAAAATCACTCCTAAATATTGCAGACCACATTCTGCAAATTTCCTAATGGTATACATTGTAGTATACCTGGGTGAACCAAGATTTTAACATAAAATTCCAATTATATTCCCATACTTGTGAATGTGCATTTGTGAATCCCAACCTCATACAAAATTATAAAGCACCAGTGAACAATATGGGAAAAATACTTATGTACATATAAAACATCAAATGGGGTACACTCAGTTCAGTATGAATGACCACAGTGATCTCCACCATAAACCCTGCATTTTATCATAATTGTTCCAACAGTTTCCAAACTTACAATTTTTTTCTTTGAATAAATACTTAATAAGACCAGCCTCTCACATATGCTGCTCCAATTATGATGGGGACATAGACTTTTGAGTCTTTCCAGAGAACAAACAAAAGCTGCATTTGAACCTTTGAGGTCTTAGATCAACTTCTGAAATAGATAGAGCTAGACTCTTAATTTCTCAAAGATGAAGGAGGAGAGTTTCTCTCTCTCTCTCTCTCTCTCTCTCTCTCTTCTCTCTCTCTCTCTTTTTCTTTCTTTGCATTAGCAGAGATGATGATGCTAATGTGCTAGGTGGAAAGTTCAGATCAATCACACCCCACTTTTGCTACTGAATATTGGATGAATGGTCCAGAATATTGGGACATAGACAATGGAATGTAGACATAGTTGAAATGAGAAGCCACTATGTAAAATAATTCCCAAAGCTTAGGCCCTGGAGATGTTCAGGAGAATGCATGAATATTAGGCAAGATTGAGTTCACACAATAAATGGTTTTGAATGTTCCCAATAGTCCTAAGAATTCCAAGATGATGTGATGTTCCATACATGGAATTTTCTCACGTTACCATGTCACTCAAAAATGACCTGGAAGTACTCTTAGAGCATGGAGATGGTGGGATCAACTGGTCTACCTGGGACCCAGAGGACGCTTTCTAATAGAAATCTCTTCCACGTTTTCCCACATGCAAAACAGCTAAGGAAGACAGTCTGAGTGAGGAGCACAAGAAGAAGTTTGAAGAGCTGACAGTGGGAAATAAGATTCCAAAGGAGAATATAAGAAATATTATTGAAACTGGTAAAGTCACTTTCTCTCTTCCTGTATAATTCTGAAATGAACCAAAAGACAAGCAGCTTGATTCATATCTTTCATTTGAAAAATGCAAATCATTACAAATGAGGAACCTAGATTTCTCCTTCCTTTCTCTTTCTCAGACGACTGTCCTGCTGCCTAAGGACCTTGCCTGATGAGCAGACACTTGAGGTTTGTACTTCCTGACATTTTGTTCTGTTAGGTATTTTTCCCCTTATGATACTAGGCATATATATGAATGAGTGAAATGGTCCCTCCTTCAGGGTGTTGAGATGATTATATGTGTTTAAAACATGAATCAAATAATACCCTTTTAGTTTTCAGAGTGGGATCTTTTATTGGGAGACAGTGGGAAAGCTGTTTGCAAAGTCATGGAGAATGGAATAGTATTAACATTGGTGAACTCATTACGTTGCAATGGCAAAATCTTCAGTATCCCTAAAGGAGATTTCTCAAAGACTTTCAGATTTTGGAGGGAAAGGTGTTAGAGATTTAACCAGGAACAATCTACCACTGAGTTACATCTCTACCACATCTTATTCTTCATTTTGACATGGCCTCTAAGATGCAGAAACTGTCCTTGAACTTGAGATCTTCCTGGTCTTGACACAGTCTCTGAGTCCTGGTATTATAGGCATGCAGCATTGCTCTGGCACACAAAAAATATTAATGTGTTGCACACATGCACATGCACCTTAGGATCCCTCAAAGCAAGAAGAGACCTTGCAAGTGTAGACTTTCCTATGAAAGTGACCCCTGTAAATCCCATACATGAACATATAAGTTGGAGAAAAGAGTTGCATGTGAGAATTCCTGCACTCCACTAAACAGGATTGAATTTTTCTTTTGCATTCTAACATTCCAAATATCATGTCATTAAGATCGGCTTGGAAATTTTTGAATTTCTTTTGAATCCTACAGATGCCAATGAGATCAGGAATGTTTGCAACCTCATCTTCTCAAGGGCTCGGAATCATCTCTATGAAGATAAAATGCCTTTCTTTTATGAAAATTGTAATTTCTTCTTTTCTGTAAAGTTGTAAACTCTGTCTAAGGGATTTCCTGTCAGTCCTCTTCTATAACCTTCCTGCTATTCCTGTATCCCTAATTGATTAATAAATTTGACCTTATGCACAAACATGTGTCTTTGGATAAGGTTATGACAATTTCAATTGACAGAAATATCCACTCTGATGCAGTGGTTCTACAGGAGACAGGAGATCGTTTTAGTTAAGGATGATTGTGTAACTGCGGAATGAATCATGAGTACAGAGGAATGTATGGGCTGCAACATCACACAAATGTGAGTGTGTTATTCTTTAGATATAAAGGGACCCCAAAAGGCAACATGAGACAATGTAATGATGTTCAAGGGGAAATGATTGGGTATGAGAGGTGTGACCTAATCAGGGGATTAATCCACTTGAATGGACTCACTGGGTGGTGACTGCAGGCAGGTAGGTTGTGGCTGGAACAGGTGGTCCCTGGGCTGTGTCTTTGGGATTTGTATCTTGTTTCTGTTGAGCAGAGCTCTCTCTGCTTCCTGGTGCCCTGTCCTGAGCTGCTCTCCTCCTCCAGGCTGTTCCACCATTTTGTTCTGTGTCTCTTCGGTCCAGAGCCATGGAGTCAGCCAACCATGGACTGAACCTTTGAATCCATGCACCACAAAGAAAAATACTCCTCCTCTAATTTTGTACCCATAAGTTCTTTGTGTCACAACAGTGAAAAATCTTACTAAAAGTGTTCTTTTATGATGCAACAGAAAAAAAAACAATTTTTTTGATTATACATAATTTAAGAGACCAAGCTGTGTATCAAGACTGTGCTTAAATAAGAAAAGAAAAGTAAATAGGAAATGATAGTCTCACAAGATGCAATAAAAGTGTCCCTTCTGACATGAATGAGACTGAAGAGCATGTTTGGCCAGAAAAATGTTCATTTATATAATATCAGACAATGTTAAAATCTTGTTGTGGTTCAGCTGCATGAATGTATTGCATGGGTTGGGAGTGAGATTCAGAAATGTCCTCAGTGGTCAGGTTTAGACAGAGTTCCTCTTGGTTCCTGGGCTGATAAATATTATGAAAGAAATACAGGAGATTGAAGGAGAGGGAGAGTGAGAAAGAGGGAGAGGGAGAGGGAGAGGGAGAGGGAGAGGGAGGGATGGAGGGAGGGAGGAGAGAGAGAGAGAGAGAGAGAGAGAGAGAGAGAGAGAGAGAGAGAGAGAGACAGGAGAGCATGGAGATCAGAGATCTGGACCACATTTCCAGGATTGAGGTTCTTATTCATCATTATGCACAAGTCAGGTGAAATCATATATGGCATCAAAGCAGAAAAGAACATTGAGTGAGGATTCTATTTGCAGACTTAGACAGATTCTTCTCCAAGTCTAATGACTGCAGAGGTCTCCTTTGATCATGAAACCATCATCAGAAGATGCTGGCTAATGTAAGGGTCCCTGTATGTGGAAAAAATGCTCATGACCAGCCCGCCTCCCCCCCCCCAAAAAAAAAGTTCTATATATTTGAATAGACCCAGTAGATTGTTGCAAATGATTGAGAAGAATGAAATGTATCTCCCTAAGACTGATGTCTTGTAGGAGATGGGAGGTGGGTCATCCCAAACCTAGATGACATCTGTCAGGAGAGAGTCCTAGGCAGGTTCCAATACCTGAAGATGAGTTCCTGGGGATTTGGAAACCTAGGTGGAAGAGTAGGGTGCTCTGAGTTCAGGAAACAGAGGGGAGAGCTCCAATCAACAAGGAATCTGAAATTTGAAGGTCTAAAATGGTAAGACCAACTCAGTTATTCCCTTGTACTGAATATAAAGAGAATGGGGAAAATCCAAAGGAAATTTGCACTCTTAGAAAATTTGGTTGCTACAAGGCAAAGAAGAGGCAGAGAAGTTCCTTCTGCCCAGAGGTGAAGATTATTAGTACTCAGACATCAGCCCTCACGACTCTGTGGATTTGCCATGGCAGCTCCAGCCACTAACTCACCCCTTACATTCCTCACCATGGATGATGAGGAAGGGCTTGAGGGACATGAGCATTCTAATATCAAACTCTCCATTATCAAAAAGAAGCATAGTGAACTTCATGTACACATCAACTAGTGGTGTTAATGACATGAAAATGTAATGGAGAGAGTCAATGTTATTTTCGTGGATTAGAGGCAGTGGGAATGCATCTACTCTGGTCCTTGCAATGAGTGGGCAGGTCAGGGTCCTCCTGAGGTGCCCTCCTTGGTTGGTCGATGGCCGCCATCTTATCCTGGGATCGCTTGGTATTCTCTCTCTTATCCAGCATCCATGCTGACTCTTGGAATTTCATATCTCCTCTTTTGACATGGACATGATCCAAATGAAGTGGGACAGATTTCAATATAGGAATTGTCAGACAGGGAACTCAATTCAGCCCCTACCAGTAACTTCATCTTCTCTATGACAAAGGGCTTAATGAAATTGTTTGATTTTCAGGGAGCTACAAAATCTTATATGTCTTGGGTAAATCACTTGGTCAGTAGCAGTTAACCTTTAAATGTATGATTGCTTCATTTGGCGGATATTATGCTACATATTTGTCACTGCTTTGAGTGGACATAGGTTTACTTAATATAATTTCATTCTTAATTTCTTTGTTACTAGGAAACAAAATGAGGGGAGATAAATCACTGAGCCACATTCCCAGGCCTTTTTATATTTTATTTTGTATAGAATCTCACTACTTTGTTAGAATCTCGCTAGTAATTGAAGGAGCTTACCTCGACCACATAAAGGCCTTTCATGGTAATCCCAAGGTCAATATAGTACTAAATGAAGAAAAACTAAAAGAATTTCTTTTTAATTCATGAACAATAAAAGTGTGTCCATTGTCACCATCTTATTATATATAGTCCTTGAAACATTATCCAAAGTGATAAGGCAAGAAAAGGAAATAAAAGGATATAAAAAGCAAAAAAGAGTAGGCCAACTATCTGTAATTGCTGATAATATAATCATATTCACAAAATAAAAAACTGCACCAGAATAATTCTAGAGATTATAAATGAGTTTATCAAATAGAAAGACACAAGATTAACACATATAAACTGATAGATTGTCTACACAGTTAATTCAGCAGGCAAAGAAATTTAGAAAACCATTCCATTCACAACAATCTGAAAAAAAGATATTCTTGGAAATTATCTAAGCAAGAAGTTAAAAGAGCCCTCCAAGAAAATTCAAAAAAAACATTGAAGAAACAAATTGAAGAAAATCATACAAGAAGAACATTCCATGTTGTTGGATAGGCTGAATTAATATTGTAAAACTAGAATTCTTCAAGAGGAATAAACAAATTCATAGCACTCCCCATGAAAATATGAATGATATTTTTACTAAACTGGAAAAAATTAAATTCATTTGTAAGAATCAGAGGACCTGAGCAGGGATAGAAATAGTAAGCAAGATTATCAAAGCAGAAGACACCAAAATAACTGATCTGAGAAGGACACTACAGAGCTGTAGAGCAAAGAGAGCATGGAAATTCCACCAATAAGGGCATGAAGACCAAAAATAGAATAGAGGACACTGAGACAAAATCCTATGAGTATAGCTTTCTGATATTTGACACGTTGCCAAAAGTATATTCTCAGGGATGGGAGATGCTTTACAAAATGGGGAAACTGAACTGGATAGCTATTGGTAGAAAAACAAAATAGGACCCATACTTGTCACCCTGAACAAAGCCTGTATCAAAATTGTTCAAATATGTAGGAATTAGACAAAATACTTAAAAACTTTCAGAAGAAACCCCAGGTCATAAAAACAATGGACCCATGTATTTTAGCTGTGGACAGGATCTTCACAATTGCCCAACTGAGCTACTGCCCACTACCCCTATAATAGTTTTTTTTCTATATTATAAGTTCAGGAGAGAGGTATGAGCATATATGTACTTTTATAACTAAAGCTAGTATAAAGATTGTACTAAAAGCTAGTACTAGTACTAGTACAGAAATGTGTTCCCAAATTAGGGTCCATTGAGTGAGATGTACTGAAACATTGCCTTCCAGGAAATAGAAACACATTTCATATGATGCCCTACTGCAAGGCACTCCTAAAACATTCAAAACTTTAAAAATGAATGAGGAGATTATCTCTCTCTCTCTCTCTCTCTCTCTCTCTCTCTCTCTCTCTCTCTTCCTTTTTTGTTTGCATTAGCAAAGATGAATATGGTATGCTAATGTGCTAGGTGGAAAGCTCAGATCACCACCTACCCTCGTGTGCTATTGAATATTGGATGAATGATACAGAATCCTGGGCATAGACTCTAGAATGTAGACAGAGTTGAAAGGAGAAGGCACAGTATAGAATAATTTCCAAAGCTTAGCCCCTGATAATAGAAAAACATTAGGCAGAATTGAGTTCACACAATTAAAGGATCTTGAATGTCCTCAGTAGTCCTAAGAATTACAGGATGATATGATTTCTACAAGTGGAATTTACCCACATTCCCATGTCACTTATAAATGACTGGAAGTAGTATTAGTTAGAGCATGGAGATGGTGGGATCAACTGGTCTACCTCAGACCCAGAAGACGCTTTCTAACAGAAACCTGTTCCACATTATCCCACATGCAAAACAGCTCAGGAAGACAATCTGAGTGAAGATGTGCAAAAGAAGTTTGAAGACCTGACAGTGGAAAATAACATTCCAAAGGAAAACTTAAGACATGTTATTGAAACAGGTAAAGTCGCTTTCCCTGTTTCTGTAGTATTCTGAAATGAACCAAAGGACAAGGAGCTTAATTCATATCTTTCATTTGCAAAATTCAAATTCTTAGACTTTGAGCAATCCCACTGATCTAGATTTTTCCTTTCCTTCTCTTTCCCAGATAACTGTCCTGATGTCTAAGGACCTTGCCTGATGAGCAGACACTTGAGGTTTGTACTTCCTGACATTTGTTCTGTTAGGTATTTTTCCCCCTCTTGATACTTGGCATATGTATGAATGAATGAAATGTTCCCTCCTTCAGGGTTACAGATGAGTATATGTGTTGAAAACATGGAACAAACAACACTCAATTAGTTTTCAGAGTGGGGTTCTTGAGTTGGGAGCAAGTAGGAGAGCTTTGTGTGAAATCATGGAGAAGCAAAGAGTCTTAAAATTGGTGAGTTCCGGTTTAAATAAACTACCCTGCTTTGGAAAATCTTCAGTAACCCTAGCGGATATTTCTTAAAGGCTACAATTCTGGAGGTGGGGATCTAGAGGTTAAACCCAGGGACTCTCTAGCCCTGACTTACATCTCCATCCCATCTTATTCTTTATTCTGACTCCTCATCCAAGATTCAGAAACTCACCTTGAAATTGAGATCCCCATCCGTTAGCCTGGTGAGTCCCTCGGATTACAACCATGCACCATTGCTTCAGGCACAAAACTTATAATTTGTTGCACACATACACATGCACTTTTGAATGTCTCAAAGCATGGGTGACCTTGGAAATGTAGATTTTCCTATGAAAATGATCCCTTGTAATCCATACATGAACAGACAAGGTCTAGAGAGAAGAGCTGTGTATGAATGGTCCTGCACTCCACTAACAAGGAGTGGATTTTTCCTTTTCTTTGAAACACTACCCAATATCATGCAACTGAGATCAGCTTGGTGATACTTTAATTGTTTAAAATACTCACAGATCCTAATGAGATCAGGAATGTTTGCAACATCATCTTATAAAGGACTTCAGAATCATCTGCATGACAACAAAAGACTGTCTGTTTAAAATTATGATTTCAACATTTCTGGGAAGGAGCAAACTCTGTCTTAGAGAATTGCTGTCTGTTCTCTTGAATATCTTTCCTGCTATTCCTGTATAACTAATTTATTAATAAATTTGATCGTATATGCTCAAAGATGAATCTTTGAATCCGTTAATGAGGATTTAAATGCACAGAAATCCCTACTTCACTGTACCTATTAAAAATAAGGATCTATAAAAAACAGGAGGTCATGTTAGCTAAGGATGAGGATAGGGGAAGGGATGGGCTGCAACATCGCAGATGTGAGTGCACTGTGGTCAGTCATGAGGTGTCCCTCCAAAGCTCCTGTGTGCGATCATGCAAGAATAGTCAGAGATAAAATGATAAGATGTGAATGCTGTAACCTAATACATGGATTAATCCACTTGAATGGTCTCCCTGGGTGCTCCTCTAGGCAGGTGGGTATTGCTGGAGGAGGGGGTCCCTGGGCTGTACCTTTGGGGTTTCTATCCTGTCCCTGGTTGGCAGAGCTCTCTCTGCTTCCTGGTGCCTGTCCTGAGATTCTCTCCTCCTCCAGGCCCTTCCGCCATTTTGTTCTGCCTCCCCTTGGGCCAGAGCCATGGAATTGGCCAACCACAGTTTGAACTTCTAAAATGCTGAGCCCAGATAAACTTTTCTTTTTCTCAAAACAGGTCCAATCAGGCATTGCATCACCACAGTAAGACAGCTGAGTAAATTTAATGATGCGGTGATTTTTTTTTTTTCTTAATTAGATATCCCATGAGAGGCCAGGGTTCATGTCCAGACTGCTGAACAAAAAAAGAGAAAGAAAAGTCACAGGAGAGACAGAAAGTATGTAAAGAAAATGCCCACCCAACAGGGATGAGAACAGGATCCCCATTAGTTATAATCCTCCTGGTTTCAGATAATAATCAGATCATTATGAGTTTGAGCTGTAGGGCGGTGCCACTGGGTGTTTGTGCTGAGTTTGAAAAATATGCTGAACACCAATATTGAGAGAGATTCCCTCCTGTACCTATAGTAATATTCCCCATATTTCCCAGGACTGTGGTTCTTGGTCATCGATGGGGGAGAGACAGGTGACATCTGATATGGGGCCAAAGCAGGAGATCACCAGTGAAAGTCGCCATTTGAAGATTTGGACACCTCATTTACAGAGTCCAAAGACTGCAGAGGGTCTCATATAATCAAAAACAACCATCAGAAGGTGCTGGCATATGACATTGTCCCTTAGGTGGTGGACAAAATGCTAATTAGTAGAAAAAGAACGTAGTCCCTTTGAGGAAAGTCTCCCTTTAGGAAATGCCCCTTCCTAAGACAGATGCCTTGGAGGAGAAGGGAGGTGTGTGTTGCCAAACCTACAGGAGGACAGTCAGCAGAGACAGCTCCAGGCAGGTTACATGTGTGCAGACAGGTGCCTGGGGACTTGGAAACCTCGGGCAGCATCAGGGATCTGTGAATCCAGGAAACTCAGACCAGGACAGGAATCACCCACAGCTAGACCTGAAGTCTTTGGGCTCTGAATGCATGTTCAGCAGACCTCAGGACCCATGGGTACAGACTGTAGGTTGTTTTATTCAGATGATTAAAGGAACCAAACAATAAGAATTGAAGTTTACCCTCTGCTTTCTCAGGGACACATATTTGAAACCAAATAAGTAAAAAAAAAAAAAAAAAAAAACCACAATGGACTTCCCTGGTGCATATTAAAGAGGACACCATTCTTGCAGAATTCGTTCAGACCAAATATTATAGAAGAATATTTTCTACAATCAAGTATTTCAAGATCTCTTCATAGGAGAGGTCCCGATGACCACTTGGAGATACATTATGTTCAAATATTCAAAAATCTAAAGTGTCAGAATAGTCTTGCAAGAAGAAAGGTTAGGACACAATATAAAATGATCAATTCCTTGTATGTCCTCCAATTTATCACAACCCAGTGGTGGGATGGTGCAGGACTGTAATTCCAGTACTCAAGAGACTGAGTCAGAACGGTCACCAGTTCAAAGACAGTCTCAGGTAGTGAGCAAGACCCAGTCTCTAAATTAAAAAAATAAAATAAAATACTTGGGGATGTAGCTCAGTTGTAGGACATCCCTATGCTCAAATTCCAGTCCTCCAAAAAAAAGTAGAATATATATATGTACATATATGTATATATTATTTATATTTCATATATAGATATACACACATGGAAATAAATAAATGAATACATATAAATATATAATGTGTGTAGATTTTACATATATATAAATATATATATTTGAGAGAGTGTCCAAAGATCATACAACAATGTCGAGACACAATCAAAGTGATGAAATAGAGAAAAGACTCTATACAGCAAAATAGTTCTTCAAAAGGTGTGTCCCTGTTGGCTAAAAACTTTCCTAAGTTGGTTAAAAGTAAATTAAGTAGTCAGGAATTTGAAACCTCCAGGGCTCCATGTGTAGGGTCAACTGAGTCAGTCCCCTGGACAGCACATCTGTAGGATGGGAAAAGCCACAGGAAATTTGAACCCTTAGAAGACTTGAGTGGCACAGGGCTGAGAGCAGACAGAGGAGAGTTTTCTGCCCAGAGTTGAAGGTCATTGGTTCCAGAGGTGCCCACTTAGAGGTCAGCCCTCAGGGCTGTGGGAAGACAAACCCTATCCTATAAGCCAGCAGAGTGGAGCTGTGTCATGGCAGCCCCAGCCACTAACTCATTCCACACAGTCTTCACAGTAGGCAAAGATGAAGGGTTTGAAGGACATGAGTATTTTAATTTAAAAACTCTCAGACATCAAAAAAAAATTTGCTGATCTTCATGTGGGTATCCACTGGTCCTATGAATGCCATGAAAACATAATGGTGTGAGTCAGTGATCTTTTCATGGATCACAGATGATGGGAAGGTGTCCATCTGTGACTGTTCCAGTGAGTGGACAGGCCTGGCTCCTCTGAAGCTCCATCGTGGACTGGCACATGGCCGCCATCTTGTCCTGGACTCACATGGTTCTCTCTCTTTTCCACCATCCTTGCTGCTCCTTGGAATTTCACATTTCCTCTTTTTATTTGGACAAGATCCATACTGAATTAGTACACACTCCTAGTGCCTCATTATGGCTACATTATCCTGGGGGACAGATTTCCACATAGGAATTGGCCAACAAGGAACTCAATTTTGCCCATGTCAGAAACTCCACCTTCTCTCTAATACAGAGCTTAATTACATTGATTGATTATCAGAGAGCTACATCATCTTCTATTTCTTGGGTAATTCACTGGCTCAGAATGAGTTAACCTTTCATTGAATGGCTGGTTTCCCTTGGTAATATTAGGGGATATATCTTTATATTGTTTGGATGGATACAGGTTTTCATAACTTTTTGCTTTTCACAAATACTTTTTGTTCCCAGGGATAAAAACAAGAGGAGCTTAACAACTGAGCCACATTTTTAGCACTTTTTTATGTTTTATTTTGAGACAGATTCTCACTAATGTGCTTACTTTCTCAATACTAATTGAAGTAACCTACATCAATTACATACAGGGTGTTTATTAAAAACCAAAGGTAAATATCATACTAAATGGAGGAAAAAACTGAAACAATTTCCTTCTAATTTAGAAAGCACAAAAGACTGTTCAGTGTAACTAATCCTATTTCATATAGTCCTTGAAACATGAGCAATTGTGATAAGACAAGAAAAGGAAATCAAAGGATATAAAGAAAACAAAAGAAGTCCAAGTATCTCTGGTTGCTGATGGTATTATTATATTTAGAAGATTCAAAAACACCATCAAATGGCTTGTAGAGGTTGTAACAGAGTTTAGCAAAGAAAAATAGATACAAATTCAACATATGTAAACTAATACATGTCCTATAGTGCCACAGTAATTCAACAGGCAAGGAAATTTGGACAACCTTGCCATTCCCAATCATCAAAAAAAATTTAAATACTTAAAAATTATCTATGCAAGTAAGTAGAAGAGTTGTACAAGAAAAACAGTGAGCACTGGAAGATGAAATTGAAGACCTCTATAGAAATTTGAAGGTCCACTCATGTTCTTGTGTTTTCAGAAATGATATTGTAAAAATGTGCATTCTCCTAAAAGCAATGTACAGATTCAGAGTACTCACTAGGAAAATAAAAATTACATTCATAACAGAATCGGAAATAAAATTTTTAAATGCATTTGGAAGAATAAGAGACCCAGAACACAAAAAGAATTAATAAATAAATTATCAAAGCAGGAGGCACAAAACTACGTGTTCTGAAAACACAGTGTAGAGCAGTACAGCATAAAGAGCCTGGTAATTCCCCCAATATGCGCATGAAGACCTAAGAAATAGAATAGAGGACACTCAGACAAAGTCACATGAGTCTAGGTATCTGATGACTGACTTGTTGACTAAAAAACATTCTTGGGGAAGGCAGACTTTTTAACAAATGTCACAAGGAAAACTAGATAGATATTTGCAGAAAAATAAAATAGGATTCCTGTCCCTCACCCTGCACAAAACTCATATCAAATTGGTTCAAAAATGTGGGAAATAGACAAGAGACTTCCAAACTTCCAGAAGAAATCCAGGGTCAAAAATCCAACATACAGGATCCTCACAGGTACCATTGTGTAGATCCTTTAGCCAGTGTCCTAATAATCACAGGGTGATTGGCTGTGGTTGACCTAATGTGCTGGTTGACCCAAGGGGAATTCATCTGGATATCTTGAAAGAACATGCATCTCAATTCAAGAAATATATATATCATAAATTGACAAGAGGCCAGATTTGAATTATTATCATTATTAAGTTTTTGGTAATATCTTCTTAAATTTAAACATGGAGCTGTTTGAGCGATGCCCTGTTACCTTTCATTTGAGGTAGAGGTACCGTAATCCTATTTGGTTAGGCCACAGGGTACCATCTTTGCTTTTACAAGTAACTTTAAGCATTCAACCAAAATGTTAAAGAAGTGGTACAGGAGCTTGAATAGACATTTTGTCCTTGATCTTCCATGACAGCCATGGGGATCAAAGAGGAAATTCACATTAGTGTCCTTGGAGTGAATGACAGGCTTTGTGCTTGAGACTTGTATAGAGGTCAATGATCTGATCGAACTTAAGATTTGCTAATATTAACCTCATTAGTTAAATAACAGAAGGCCCTGGACAGTCCATGCAAGCCAACCAGGAAACACTGAGCAGACAGAAGGTTCAGGATGAAAAACAATGGATTCATTGTCACTTATTTGAAGTCTCCAATACTATAAAAGAGGCAGCAAACTCATTCTCTCGAATTGCTCATCTACCCTGATCTCCTGAAGGACAGGAGGACAGATCTCATCAAGATGAGGACCTTTCTGCTCGCTCTCAGATCCGCTCTGATCTGTGCTTCATCCCAGTTTGACCCAGCAGAGGTAACCAGATGGGCTGATTTGGGGGTGATCTCTTCCTCCCTCCTTCTCTCTCTCTCTTTCTCCCCAAATTTCTCAATTTTAAGTGACATGGGATTTTAGGAGCATCTCAGCCCACATATATTTATAATCATGAGATGATTCTTCTCGACTTCTCTACTCCAACTCTTTCTGTGACTTTCACATTCCTCCGGAAGTAAGGAAGTTAATAAAAATTAAGGTGCCATAAGGTTCCACAGCTTCACCTACTAGTTCCCATATATTTGGTGATATTTTATTAGCCGTTTCAGATCATCTCAATTCCATGCTCCTTGTTGGAATCTGAACTTATCTGATGGGATTCTACCTGTGGAAAGCACAGCTTCCTTGGCTACGTCCTGATTGGGTTTTTTGTAGAGAAGATCGAACAAGGTGGACACCTGGGAGTCTATCTCCGTCACCTTGAATGGATGGATGCATCAATTTAGTCATCACCTTCTATGCCAAGTAAGTGAAAATTGTCCCCATGTTGAGGAACTGAATAGTTCACTTCTTTCACGTGGGCTGGGCTCCAATCCATGGTGAGACGTCTCGATGATGCTCACAGAATGGAATCTTCTGACCTCTCTTTTTTTCCTGAAGGAGATTGTGGTTTGGAGCTCCTGTTGAACCACATCCCTTAACACAGAGACCCTGAGACAGTGATCAAAGACTATTCCCTTGGAATCCTGAGCTGAGTGCAAAGTCCATCAAACCCCAGCATGTGTGTGGGCTCTTTCCATTCTCTGTCTATTGCCAAGAGATTGCGTCCATTATCTCTAAGGATGAATTCCTAAGAGTCTCCAACACAACCTGAACCATCCCACCCAGAGCTAGGAATTGCCAAGTTTGAGAAACCCTGCCATAGAACATCAGGAAACATCCCATAACATGGAGACCTTGAATGCATGGAAGAGTGAAATCATTGATTGATTTTCCCATCTCAGTTACCTTCTCAATCTCAATATTTGCCCTTATTCAAGCCAAATATAAAGATTTTGCAAAAATAGTCGAGTCAAAGGAGGCTTCTCTTGGCTTGTTTTCAAGGTTGAACAGAAAGTGTGAGAAGTTCTCAGTCATGGCAATCAAAGGAGCTAATGGTGTCTATGGAACTAATTGTGAGTATTTGCTCTCTTGTGTTCTGCATGACCCAGACCTTAATGTGCATGGTAATTCATGGTCCTGGGGACTGCACATATTACCATGTGTGGATGCTCTTCCCATTTCTGCTGATTCTTGCTCATGCAAACCTTGGAAAAATCTAGTAAAACAGTGGACATTGGCGTCACCAGAGAGAGTTAGAATAAGGTCATATCATCTCAGGTTCCCAAGTGGGTGTTGGTATTAATGATGAGTCAGAAATGTTCCCTATTCATGTAGTACATGGGGCTCTCTGGCACCAGAACTACTTAAAACTACCTTAAATTACAAGAAAAATTTCTTTCAATATTCTCCTTCCTCTTGTCTGATAGATACGATCAATCACAATTGCTTTTCATTGTGCAAATTATATAAACATTTTTTTAAAAATAGGAAATACAGACACCATCAAAGAATTATGGTCTGATAGACTGAAACCCCCAATGGCAGAATGGGACTAGAAAAAATAGCAGTGAAATATTCATACTGCATTTGAAATTATTTAAACTTAAGTTAAAAGCAACATAAAAAATAATACATACTTCTATACCTGTGAGGAGGCTGAGTCAGGAAGATTGCAAGTTGGAGGCCAGCCTCAGCAAAAGCGAGGCCCTAAGCAACTCACTGAGACCCTGTCTCTAAATAAAATGCAGAATAGGGCTGGGGATGGGGCTCAGGTGTTGATTGCCCCTGAGTTCAATCCCTGGAACTTAAAAAAATTGACATGAACATACAGCAACATGATTTAATAATATACAATGCATATTTACATGTTCCCATATACATATGCCTACTTATACACTTAGAGTGTATATGTAAAAAATAGAAATGTGACATTTTTATCACATGTACTTATACAAATCTATATTTTTTGTGCATGTCTATATTGTATCTATGTATATCTATATCTATATATAATCATATATAATGGAGTATAATTGCTCATTCTTCTGGTTATACCTGATGTAAGATCACACGGGTCATGTAGTGATATGTGTACATAGGGTAGCACACATGTCCCCTTCAGTTCCTTTACTTTGCTTTATCCAATGTACCTCTATTCTTCCGTAGCCCCCTCCCATTGTGAATTACCATCTGAAAATTAGAGAAAATCTCAGGGTTTTTTTTTTTGGGGGGGGGGTAAGGGGTTGGTTTATTTTGCTTAGCATGATATTCTCCAGCTCCACCCATTTACTGGAAAATGCCATGATTTAATTCTTCTTTATGGCTGAGTGATATTCCATTTTGCATATGGACCCCACTTTCTTTATCCACTCAATTGTTGAAGGCCCCTAGGTTGGTTCCATAGCTTGGTTACTGGGACCTGAGCTGCTATAAATATTGATGTGGTGGCAGCATGTTATATGCTTATTTTAAGTCCTTTGGGTATAGATCAAAAATTTGTCAAGTGTTTCTTTCTGTGTCTCATACTCAGGTGACAATTCCTTACAAATCAAGTACGTCTCAAATGGTGACATTTTATTTTATAATAAACAAGTGGATGCAGATGGCAAGGTTACCTATAAGACTGTGATTGCAGGTAAAATAGTGATTTTACTGTCTAAAGCACAGCATAGTGATTTCCTCTATGTTGCCAATTCAGGAGAGAAGTGTGAGTATAAGTTTTCTGAACTAAGGCACTGGTACAGAAATGTGTTCCCACAATAGATCCCATTGACTCAGGTGTACTGAGGGATTGTCTCTCTGAAAATGAGAGGTGCATTTCATATGGCATCCTATCAAAAAATCACTCCTAAATGTTGCAAACCATATTCTGCAGACTTCTTATTGATACTCATTGCAGTGGGTGTTTGGCACCTAATGAACCAAGATTTTAACATAACATTCCAATTATATTCCCATACTTGTGAATGTACAATTGTGAATCCCAACCTTACACAAAATTATAAAGCACCAGTGAACAATATGGAAAAAAATACTTATGTACGTATAAAAAGTCAAATGTGGTACACTCAGTTCAGTATGAATGACCACAGTGATTTCCACCATAAACCCTTTATTTTATCATAATTGTTCCAATAGTTACCAAACTTATAGATTTTTTTCTTTGAATAAATACTTAATAAGACCAGCCCCTCACATATGCTGCTCCAATCCTGATGGGGACGTAGACTTTTGAGTCTTTCCAGAGAACAAACAAAAGCTGCATTTGAACCTTTGAGGTCTTAGATCAACATTTGAAATAGATGGAGCTAGACTCTTAATTTCTCAAAGATGAAGGAGGAGAGTTTCCCTCTCTCTCTTTTTTCTTTCTTTGCATTAGCAGAGATGATGCTAATGAGCTAGGTGGAAAGTTCAGATCAATTTCACCCCCCACCCCTTTTCCCATTGAATTTTAGACGAATGATCCAGAATACTGGGCATAGACTCTAGAATGTAGACAGAGTTGAAATGAGAAGCCACCATATAGAATAATTCCCAAAGCTTAGGCCCTGGAGATGTTCAGGAGAATGCATAAATATTAGGCAAGATTGAGTTAACACAATAAAGGGTTTTGAAAGTTTGCAATAGTCCTAAGAATTCCAAGATGATATGATACATGGAATTTATCCATGTCACTCAAAAATGACCTGGGAATACCAGTAATCAGAGATGGAGATGGTGGGATCATCTGGTCTACCTGGGACCCAGAGGATGCTTTCTGACAGAAACCTCTTCCACGTTTCCCCACATGCAAAACAGCTAAGGAAGACAGTCTGAGTGAAGAAGAGAAGAAGAAGTTTGAAGAGCTGACAGTGGAGAATAAGATTCCAAAGGAGAAAATAAGAAATATTATTGAAACTGGTAAAGTCACTTTCTCTTTTCGTGTTGTATTCTGAAATGAAGCAAAAGACAAGCAGCTTAATTCATATCTTTCATTTCCAAAATGCAAATCATTACAATGAGCCACTGCAGTGACATAGATTTTCCCTTCCCTTCTCTTTCACAGATGACTCTCCTGCTGCCTAAGGACCTTGCCTGATGAGCAGACACTTGAGGTTTGTACTTCCTGACATTTTGTTCTGTTAGTTATTTTTCCCCTTATGATACTTAGCATAGGTATGAATGAGTGAAATTGTCCCTTCTTCAGTGTGTTGAGATGACTAGATGTGTTTAAAACATAGATCAAATGACATCCCTTTAGTTTTCAGAGTGGGTTCTTTTATTGGGAGACAATGGGAAAGCTTTTTGAGAAGCCATGGAGAATGGAATAGTATTAACATTGGTGAATACGTTACATTGTAGTGGCAAAATCATCAATACCCCTAAAGGAGATTTCTTAAAGACTTTCAGATTTCAGAGGGAAAGGTATGAGAGACTTAACCCAGGGACAATCTACTACTGAATTACATCTCTACCACATCTTATTCTTTATTTTGACATGGCCTCCAAGACGCAGAATCTGGCTTTGAACTTGAGATCCTCCTTCTCTTGATACAGTCTCTGAGTCCTGGAATTAGAGGCATACACCATTGCTCCTGGAACACAAAAAAATCTTAATGTGTTGCACACATGCACATGCACCTTAGCATCCCTCAAACAAGAGGTGATCTTGCAAGTGTAAACTTTCCTATGAAAGTGACCTCTGTAGATCCCATACTTATATGAACACATAAGTTCTGAGGAAAGATATGTGTGTGAGCATTCCTGCACTTCACTACCCATGATTGGATTTTTCCTTTGCATTCTAACACTCCCCAATATCATGTCATTAAGATCTGCTTGGCAATATTTTAATTTCTTTTCCTTTTGATTCCTACAGATCCTAATAAGATCAGGAATGTTTGCAAGTTCATCTTCTCAAGGGCTCAGGAATCATCACTATGAATATTAAATGTTGTACTTTTATTAAAATTGTAATTTTTTCTTTTCTGTAAAGTTGCCAACTCTGTTTAAGGGATTTCTTATCAGTTCTATTCTATATCTTTCCTGCTATTTCTGTATTCTTAATTGATTTAATACATTTGACCTCCTATGCACAAATATAAGTGATATATGGTTTGGGGTTTGTATCTTGTGGTGAGCAGAGCTCTCTCTGCTTCCTGGTATCATGCGCTGAGCTGCTCTCTTCCTCCAGGCCCTTTCACAATTTTGTTCTGCTTGTGCTTGGCCCGAGTCATGGAGTCACCAAAACATGGACTAATCCTCTAAATCCATGAACCATAAATAAAAATTACCCTTCTCTATAATTGTACTCATAAGGTCTTTGTATCACAACAGTGAAAAACTTTATTAAAAGGGTTCTTTTATGATGAAATAGAAAAAAATTTTTGATCAGATGTAACTTAAGAGACCAGGCTGTGTGCCAAGACTGTGCTTAAAAAGAAAAAAAAAAATAGAAAAGAAAATAGAAAATGATAGAGACTTACAAGATGCAATAAAAATGTTCCTTCTTATATGAATGAAGTTGAAGATTCTGTTTGGCCTGAAAAATGTCTGCTTATGTGATATCAGACAACGTTCAAATCTTGTTGTGTATCACCTGCCTGGGTACTCCTGAGACTCCCTCCTGGGATGGCAGATGGCCGCCATCTTGTCCTGGGATCACTTGGAATTCTCTCACTTCTCCAGCATCCATGCTGATTCTTGGAAGTTCACATTTCCTCTTTTGACATGGACATGATCCAAATGAAGTGGCCCAACCAAAATGCACCTCATTTTAACTTAATTCCCACTTGAGACCTTGGTCTTGTGGGACAGATTTCAGTATAGGAATTGTCAGAGAGGGAACTCAATTCAGCTCCTACCAGGAACTTCATCCTGTCTGATTATTAAAATTGATTATCAGATAACTACATCATCTTATATGTCTTGGGTAAATCATTTTTCAGGAGGAGTTAACCTTTAAATGTATGGCTGGTTTTATTTATCAGATATTATGCTACCTATTTCTCACTGCTTTGGGTGGACATAGGTTGTCTTAATATAATTTCATTCTTAATTTCTTTGTTACTAGGGAACAAAATGAGAGGAACTAAATCACTGAGCTACATTCCCAGCCCTTTTTATATTTTATTTTGAGACGGAATCTCACTAAATTGCTTAGAATCTCACTATTAATTGAAGGAGCTTATATCAACCCCATAAAAGCCATTTATGACAATCCCAAAGTCAATATAGTACTAAATGGAGAAAAACTAAAAGAATTTCTTCATAGTTCAGGAACAATATAAGTGTGTCTGCTGTTACCATCTTATTACATATAGTCCATGAAACATTAGCCAAAATGATCAGGCAAGAAAAGCAAATCAAAGATACAAAAAGTAAAACGAGAAAGCCAACTATCTGTGATTGCTGATAACATTGTCATATTCACAAAATTAAAAACTACACCAGAAGTCTTCTAAAGTTTATAAATGAGTTTATCAAAGTAGCAAGATACACATGTAAACCAATCGACTGCCTACACTGCCACAGTTAATACAGCAGGAAAAGAAATTTGGAAAACCATTCCAATCATAACAATGACAAATATGTATATTCTTGGAAATTATCTAAGCAAGAAGTTAAAAGAGTCCTACAAGGAAATTCACAGAACATTGAAGAAAGAAATTGAAGAAAACCATAGAAGAAGAACATTCCATGTTTTTGGATAGGCTGAATTAATATTGTAAAACTAGACATCCTTCCAACAGCAATAAACAAACTTACCATTAAAACATGAATGACATTTTTACTAAACTGGAAAAAAATACTTTTAAATGCATTTGTAAGTATCAGAGAACCTGAGCAGGGAAAGAAATAGTAAGCAAAAACTATCAAAGCAGAAGACACCAAAATACCTGATCTGAGAAGGACACTACCGAGCTGTAGAGCAAACAGAGCATGGAAATTCCACCAAGATGGGCATGAAGACCAAAAATAGAATAGAGGGCACTGAGACAAATTCCTATGAGTATATCTATCTGATGTTTGACACGTTGCCAAAAATATATACTGGGAGATGAGAGATGCTTTACAAAATGGCACAGGTAAACTGGGTAGCCATTGGTAGTAAAACAAAAGAGGACCCATATTCCTCACCCTGCACAAAACCTGTATCAAAATTGTTCAGATATGTAGGAATTAGACAAAAGACTTAAAAACTTCTAGAAGAAATCTCAGGCCATAAATCCAATGGACAGGTGTATTTTAGTTGTTGACGGGATCCTCTCCGTTGCCCTTGGTGTAGACCCTATAGCAAGTGATCTAATTCTTTCAGAGTGATTGGCTGTGGTTGATCTAATGTGGTTGTTGTCCCAGGGATAATTCATCTGGGTTACTTCAAAGAGCACGGATCTAAACAAAACAAAACAAAATCATACATTGGCAAGAGGCTAGCATTTGTATGATCATTATCATTTTTTGGTAATATCTTCTTAAATTTAAACTTGGACTTGATTGAGAGATGCCTTGTTACCTTGCATTTGAGGTAGAGATACCATAATCTAATTTGATTAGGCCACAGGGTACCATCTTTGATTTTAGAAGTATCTGTGACCATTCAACTAAAATGTTAGAGAGGTGACACAGGAACTTGAATAGAAGTTTTGTTCTTTTTCTACCATTCAGCCATGGGGATCAAGGAGGAAATAAACATTACTGTCCTTGGAATCAATGACTGGCACTGTATGAGAGCCATACATAAAGGCCAATTATTTGGTCAAACTAAAGCTTTTCCAGTATCCATATTATTAGGTAAAGAACAGGAGTTCCTAGAGAGCTCATCCCTGACAACCAGGAAACACTGAGCAGACAGAAGATCTCAGGATGAAAACAATGGATTCATTGCCTGTCATGTCAAGTCACCAATGCTATATAAAGGGGCAGCCAACTCGTTCTGTCCAGTACCCACCTCCCCTGAGCTTTTGCAGAGTGGAAGACAGATCCCATCAAGATGAGGACCTTTCTGCTCGCTCTTGGATTCAGCCTGATCTGTGCTTCATCCCAGGTCAATCCAGCAGAGGTACCTGGATGGGCTGATCTTGAGGTGATCTCTCTCTCTCTCTCTCTCTCTCTCTCTCTCTCTCTCTTTCTCTCTCTCTCTCTCTCTCTCTCTCTCTCCTTCTTTCTCTCTCTCTTCCCACATTTCTCAATTTTATGTGACATGGGATTTTATGCGCATCTCATTCCACAAACATCTATATTCATGATATTAACCTTCCCTGTTCATGGTATTCAACTCTTTTTATGACTATCACATTCCTCTTTAAGTAAATAAATGTAAAAAAATTTAATCTGCTAAAGTGCTATCTACTACTTGACATATATTTGCTGATACCACTTAGTTGTGGCAGAGCCTCTCAATTCCATGCTTCTGTGGGAATCTGAGCCATGACTTTATCTAAAACATTTCTACCTTGTGGTGTGCAGAGCTTGCATGACGACTGCTTGATTGGATTTAGTTTTTCTTCTGAGCTAAACCAGCTGCAATGGTTATGATAAGTGTGGACGAGAGAAGAACAAGAGGAGCCAGTAGCCATTTCCAGGGGATCTTTCCTTTGCAGGTCACCAGGGACTGGCATCTGCCTTAGGAAGGGGCATTTCCTACAGGGAGACTTTCCTCAAAGGGACAATGTTCTTTTTCTGCTCATTAGCATTGTGTCCACCTCCTAAGGGACAATGACATATGCCAGCACCTTCTGATGGTTGTTGTTTGATCATAAAGAGACCCTCTGCAGTCTTTGGACTCTGTGAGTGATGTGTCCAAATCTGCAAGTGGCGACTTTCATTGGTGATCTCCTCTGCCTTGGCCCCATGTCAGATGTCACCTGTCTCTCCCACAGTGATGACCAAGAACCACAGTCCTGGGAAATATGGGGAATGTTTATCCAGGGACAGGAGGGACTCTCTCTCAACATTGGTGTTCAGAACATTTCTTAACATCAGCCCAAACACCCAGGGGCACCACCCTACAGCTCAAATACATAATGATCTGATTATTATCTGACACTAGGAGGATTGTAACTAATGGGGATCCTGCCCTTATCCCTGTCAGGTGGGCATTTCTTTACATTCTCTCAGTCTCTCCTGTGACTTTCCTTTCTCTTTTTTCATTCAGCAGTCTGGACATGAAGCCTGGCCACTCATGGGATATCTGATTAAAAAAAAAATATCCATCACATCAGTAAATTTACTCAGCTGTTTTACTGTGGTGATGAAATGCCTTACTAGAACTACTTTTAGAGGAGAAAAAGTTTATCTGGGCTCAGAGTTTTAGAAGTTCAAACCGTGGTTGGCCAATTCCATGGCTCTGGCCCAAGGGGAGGCAGAACAAAATGGCGGCAGGGCCTGGAGGAGGAGAGCAGCTCAGGACGGGGCACCAGGGAGCAGAGAGAGCTCTGCTCACCAGGGACAGGACAGAGACCCCAAAGGCGCGGCCCAGGGACCCCCTCCTACAGCCACCCCCACCTGCCTACGGTCACCACCCATCGAGTCCATTCAAGTGGATTAATCCATTTATTAGGTTAGAGCATTCACATTTTATCATTTCATCTCTGACTATTCTTGCATAATCTCACTCAGGAGCTTTGGAGGGACACTTCATATCTGACCACAGCACACTTATATCTGTGATGTTGCAGCCCATCCCTTTTCCTATCCTTATGTGAAGTCAGCCATCACGTAATCCTCCTTAACTTTTTTATATCTAAATATAAAGATATTTATTTATCTATAAATAAACCTCCTGTTTATTTATAAATCCTGCTTTTTAATAGGTACAGTGAAGTAGGTATTTCTGTGCATTTAAATCCTCATTAACGGATTCAAAGGCTCATATTTGAGCATATAACATCAAATTTATTAATCAATTAGTAATACAGAAATAGCAGGAAAGATATTAAAGAGAACAGACAGCAAATCTCTAAGACAAAGTTTGCTCTTTCTCAGAAATAATGAAATCATAATTTTTAAAGAGAGAGTCTTTTGTCGTCATGCATATGATTCTGAAGTCCTTTAGAAGATGATGTTGCAAACATTCCTGATCTCATTAGGATCTGTCAATATTTAAAAGAAAATAATTAAAGTATCTTCAAGCTGATCTCAGTTGCATGATATTGGGTAACATTTCAATGAAAAGGAAAGATCCACTCCTGGGTAGTGGAGTGCAGGACTCCTCACACACAGCTCTTCTCTCTGGACCTTGTCTGTTCATGTATGGATTACATAGGGAGCATTTTCATAGAAAAATCTACATTTCCAAAGCCACGCTTGCTTTGAGAGCTTCTAAGGGGCATGTGCATATGTGCAACAAATTATAAATTTTGTGCCTGGAACAATGGTGGATTCTTATAATGCCAGTGACTTAGGTGTAGGACGAAGATCTCAAGTTCAAGGTGAGTTTCTGAATCTTAGATGCTGCATCAGAATACAGAATAAGATGGGATGGAGATGTAACTCAGGGATAGGGAATCGCTGGGTTTGACCTCTAGTTTCTCACCTCCAAAACTCTAAGTCTTTGAGAAATCTCCTCCAGGGTTATTGGAGATTTTTCATTGCAAGGTAGTTTATTCACACTGGAACTCCCCAATGTTCAGACTATTCCCTTCTCCATGGCTTCAAAGAAATTCCCCACTCTCTCTCAACTCAAGAACCCTATTCTGAAAACTAAAGGAGTGTTGTTTGATCCATGTTTTAAACACATATCGTCATCTCAATATCCTGAAGGAGAGAACATTTCACTCCTTGAAACATTTGCAAACTATCATAAAAGGGAGAAAAATACCTAAGAAAACAAAATGTCAGGAAGTACAAACCTAAAGTGTCTGCTCATTAAGCAAGGTTCTTAGACATCAGGACAGTTATCTAGGAAAGAAAAGGGAAGGAAAAAATAGATCACTGGGGTTGCTCAATGTTCAAAGATTTGAATTTTGCAAATGGAAGATATGAATCAAGCTCCCTCTACTTTGGCTCATTTCAGAATACTACAGGAACAGGGAAAGTGACTTTACCTGTTTCAATTACATTTCTTATGTTTTGCTTTGGAATGTTCTTCTCCACCGTCAGCTCTTCAAAAATCTTATGTTCATCACCCTGAATGGCTTCCTTAGCTGTTTTGCATGTGGGATAATGCGGAAGAGGTTTCTGTTAGAAAGCATCCTCTGGGTCCCAGGTAGACCAGTTGATCCCACCATCTTCATGCTCTAATACTACTTCCAGGTCATTCGTGGGTGACATGGGAATGCGGGTAAATTCCACTTATGGAACATAATATCATGTGTAATTCTAAGCACTACTGAGGACATTCAAGACTCTTTATTGGGTGAACACAGTCCTGCCTAATGTTTTCACATTGTCCAGAACAAATCCAGGGCCTGAGTTTGGGAAATGTTTTATACGGTGGCTTCTAATTTCAACTGTGTACACATTCTACAGTTTATGCCACAGTCCTTTGGACCATTCATCCAATATTCAAGACTAAAAGACGGTGCAATTTATCTGAAGTTTTCACCTAGCATATTAGCATGGTCATCTGTGCTAATGCAAAGCAAATAAATAAAGAAATTAATTAATTAATTAATTAATAATAAGGAAAAAAGAGAAATTCTCCTCCTTCATTTTTGAAGGTTTGCAACTTTTAGAAGTGACTTTTAGTAAGTCACTCTATGCAATGTGTCTCTATTTCCTGGAAGGCAATATTCAGTACACCTCACTCAATGGACCCTTCCCTGGGAACATATTTCTGTACTAGTACTAGTACTAGCTTTTAGTACAAGCTTTGTACTAGCTTTAGGTTCAGAAATACATATATGCTCAGACTTCTCTCCTGAACTGATAACAGAAAAGAAATTACTATAGGGGCTGGGGCTGCAGCTCAGTTGGTAGAGTGCTTTCCTCCCATACACAAGGCCCTGGGTTTAATCCCAAGCACTATAAAAATAAAAATAAGTATAAAAAATGTAAACAAAAGAAAAAAAAAGAAAGAAAAAAATCAGAATTTACTATGCTGTGCCTCAGACGATAAATGCGCTTATACTTACCAGCTAGTGCAGTTATATGCGTAACCTTGCCATTTCCATCCACATTTGTATTATAAAATATTATGACCCCAGCAGAGAAGTACTTGATTTGGAAGAAATTTTGCCCTTTGTCTGTGATAGAAAAAAAAAACACTTCAAAACTCTAAATTATCATCTTTCTTAAAAAATCCTTTGGTGTGACTTGCTGGCTATCCACTATTATGGATATTTTCTTCCAGAATAATCTCTGTTTCACTAAAGTTCCATGTCCTGTGTTAGAATCAGGCACAAAAGCTACAGACAAAGGCCAACAATTCCACATCCCCATCTTAATGCGGTAAAGAGTCCTGACCTCGGAATCATCTAGGCATTCATGGATGGCAAGTGGTTTCCTGAGAGCCAAGATCCTGGTTGCAGGATCTTCAGAATCATGGTAGGTGGAGAGCTCGCACTTTCTAAATCATCCCACAGAAGCGAATGTTCAAATCCTCAGCAATTTTATGACCAAATTATGCAGTCTAAGCAATATTATCATGTATTCCATCCATGTCGAATGAATACATCACATTAAACTTGAAGCATAGAAAGAGCTGGGTATCTCTAACTCTCTCTCTCTCGGTCTCAATTTATATATATATATATATATATATATATATATATATATATATATATATATATATACAATTATACATATTTCATGTTATAGAAATGTCCCACTTCTATTTTTTCAATACACATATGTATAAATATGCATAAATATGCATATCATGATATACTTGTACCTTATTGAATCACATTTCTGTATATTCATATTCCAATGGGAAATGAATCTTCTCTGATCAAGACTAGAATACCTCATTGGACATTTTTGTCTCCATCAAATGAAACATGTAGGCAATTGGTCCTTTAATATTATAGGATGTGTTTTTGAAAATTTGTTATGTTAAAGCAAAAATATAGAAGTCTCTTATTGTTTGGGTTATTTTAGCTGTACTTTAAATTAGGTTGAATTCAACGTAAACATTTTGCTGTAATTTTCACTATTCTCAATCTTACTTTTGAGGTTTCAGACTGTCGGATCACAAATCCTTGATTGTGTGTCTATTACACATCTTTTTAATATTCAGAATCTTTGTTCAATGAAAAGCAGGTGTGATCATATCTGTCAGAGAAGAAGGCTAATTTTGCAGGAACATCCCACTTGGGAACCTGAGATGATATGGACCTTATTCTAACTCTCACTGGAGACTCCAATGCTCACCAGTTCACCAGCATTTCCAAGGTTGCATGAGCAAGGTGAAGTTTGCTAATGGTGGCCAGTGTCCAGACCCCCCAATGTGAGTGCCAACCAAGACCAGGAATCTGGACACCCCTCAAGGCTTGGGTCATGCAGTCCACATTAGAGCAAATACTCACACTTGGCTTCAAAAACATCATGAGGTCCTTTTGTGGCCACCACTGAGAACTTCTGACACTCCCCATTGGACCTTAAAAACAAACCAAGAGAAGGTCCCTTTTCCCTCATCTATTCTTGCCAAAATCTTTGTATTGGATTTGAAGAAGACCCAATATGGATATCTCAAAATTCAACTCACCTTGAACTTCATCAATAATTATATTAACAGGAGGTGTTTGGGTGCCATATTGTCATTTCCAATTTGTTTTTATGGAGGGAGGGGAGATCAGCATGGGAAGAGATGCATGTTTGAAAACTTCAATGACCAATTGGTGTTGAAACTCATGGTCTGAATCATAAATAGACTCTGCTTCCTATGAACAAATTCTCATTTTATTTTCTCCTGGTCTTGATTGAAAAATATTTAAGACTTTCATGATGTATTGTCATATTTGCGTTTTGATTTCAAGGAATATCATAGTTGTTTATTTATACACACTTTGTCATCGAATTAACCATTGAGTCATTCTTATGTGCAATGAATTAAATTTCAACCATGAAGATGAGACATTCTATATACACCTATATATATTACATTTAGATTTTATAGAGATTTTAAATTTTTGCCACACTATCCCAATAACCAAATAATCGTGATCATTCTACAAATATTCATTCTACAAATATTAACTTCCTAGTACATATATATATATATAAAATCAATTTTGTCATAGAAAATGTCAGCTGGAGAATCATGATTGTCATGGATCCATGTGTAGATCCTCCTCTTTTGAATTCATCCTTAAAGCTAATGGATGCAATCTATTGTCAATAGACAGAAAATGGAAAGAGTCCAGCACTCATACTGGGGTTCTGATGGACCTTTGAACTCAGCTCAGGATTCCAAGGAAAGAGTCTTTGCTCACTGTCTCGGGGTCTCTATGTTAAGGGATGTGGTTCAACAGGATCTCAAAACCACAATCTCCTTCAAGAAAACACCAATAGTGGTGAGTCTCTGGGGTGCTCCTGTTGATGTCCATGTTCCTCACAACCAAGAACACACATCCATGAAGAGGACCTGTGAGCATCATCAAGACGTCTCACCATGGATTGGAGCCCAGCCCACGTGTCAGAAGTGAACCATTTAGTTCCTTAACATGGGGACAATTTTCACTTACTTGACGTAGAAAGTGACGGCTAACTCCTCACATGCATCAATACATTCAAGGTGACGGAGAAGGACTCTCAGATCTCCTTCTTCACTAATCTTCTCTAGGTTATCAGCTCCTAAGTGAATGGTGCGCCAGTCCCCAGTGATCTGCAAAGGAAAGGTCCCCTGGGGATGGCTACTGGCTCCTCCTCCTCATCTCTCATCCACATTTATTAGAACCATTTCAGGTGGTTTAGCTCAGAAGGAAGCAACAAACGAAATCAGGAGGTAGCCATGCAAGCTCTGCTCTCCAGAGGAAGAATCCCATCAGATAAGGTCAGATTCCCACAGGGAGCATGGAATTGAGAGGCTCTGAAACAGATGAACAACTTCACCAAATGTATGGGAACTAGTAGGTGACACTGTGTCACCTTATGGCACCTTAACTTTTATTAATTTCCTTACTTCAGGAGGAATGTGATAGTCAGAGAAAGAATCAGAATACAGAAGTAGAGAAGGATCATCTCATGATTACAGATGTATGTGGAATGAGATGCTCCTAAAATCCCATGTCACTTAAAATTGGGAAATTTGGGGAGAAAGAGAGAAAGAAGGAGCCAGGAAGAGATCACCCCCAAATCAGCCCATCCAGGTACCTCTGCTGGGTCAAACTGGGATGAGGCACAGATCAGAGTGAATCCAAGAGCGAGCAGAAAGGTCCTCATCTTGATGCAATCTGTCTTCCTGTCCGTCAGGGGCTCAGGGGAGGTGAGTGAGTGGAGAGAACGAGTTTGCTGCCTCTTTATACAGTATTGATGGCTTGGCATGAGCAGCAATGGATCTATTGTTTATCATCCTGAACCTTCTGTTTGCTCAGGGCTTCCTGGTTGGCTTGGATGGGCCCTCTAGATTCTTCTGTTATTTAACTAATAAGATTAATATTAGTAAAAGCTGAAGTTCAACCAGATCATTGACTTCTAGATATGACTCATGCACAAAGCCTGTCATTGACTCCAAGGACAGTAATGTGAATTTCCTCTTTGATCCCCATGGCTGTCATGGAAAATTAAGGACAAAACATCTATTCAGACTCCTGTATCACTTCTTAAACATTTGGGTTGAATGCTTAAAGTTACTTGTAAAATCAAAGATGGTACCCTGTGGCCTAACCAAATAGGAGTACTGTACCTCTACATCAAATACAAGGTAACTAGGCATATCTCACACAGGTCCATGTTTAATTTAAGAAGATATTATCAAAAAATTAATAACAATAATAATTCATTTATATATATATACATATATATAATTTATGAGATATATATATATTTTCAACTGAGATACATGTTGCTTCAAGTTATCCAGTTGAATCCCCCTTGTGTCTCCACCAAGTAGATCAACCACAGCCAATCACCCCGAGAGAATCAGGGCACTGGCTATAGGGTCTACACCAATGGTAACTGTGAGGATCCTGTATGTTGGATTTTTGACCCTGGTTTTCTTGGAAGTTTGGAAGTCTCTTGTCTATTTCCCACATTTTTGAACTAATTTGATGTGAGTTTTGTGCATGGTGAGGGACAGGAGTCCTATTCTATTTTTCTACAAATATCTATCCATAGATATTTCCCTCATAACAAGTCTGACTTCCCCAAGAACGTATTTCTGGCAACATGTCAGACATCAGATGCCTAGACTCATGTGACTTTGTCTCAATATCCTTTATTCTATTTCTTAGGTCTTCATCCTCATATTGGGGAGTTACCAGGCTCTTTTTGCTATACTGCTGTGTAGTATATTTTCAGAACAGGTATTTCTTGGCCTCCTGCTTAGACAGTCTGACTTATTATTTCATTTTTGCTCTGGGTCTCTTATTCTTCCAAATGCATTTAAAACATTTTATTTCTAATTCTGTGATAAATGTCTTTTTTTTATTTACATGGGGACTGCTCTGAATCTGTACATTGCTTTTAATAGAATGGACATTTTTACAATATGAATTCTGCCTATTCAAGAACATGGGTGGTCCTTCAATTGTCTGTGGACTTCTTTAATTCCTTTCCCAGTGTTCACCGAATTTCATTGTACAGCTCTTCTACCTACATGCATAGATAATTGTCAACTATTTGATTTTTTGAGATGATTGTGGATGGAAAGGTTTTCTAAATTTCTTTACCTGTTGAATGACTGTGGCATCTATTAGTTTATACATGTTGAATTTGTATCTTTTTTCTTTGGTAAACTCATTTATAAGCTGTACAAGCCTTATGATGGTGTTTTTGCATCTTCTAAATATGATTATACCATCAGCAATCAGAGATATTTGGATTTCTTTTTTTTTTTCTATTTATATCCTTTGATTTACTTTTCTTGCCTGATCCCAATGGCTCATGTTTCAAGGACTTTATCATATAGGACTAGTGAAAGTAAAAGTCTTTTGTGGTTTATAAATCACGGGAAAATTCTTTCAGTTTTTCCCCCCATTTAGTATAATATTTACCGTGAGTTTGTAATAAATGCCCTTTATGTCATTGACGTAGGTTACTTCGATTAGTAGTAAGACTCTAAGCACGTTAGTGAGACTGTGTCTCAAAATCAAATATAAAATTTGCTAATAATGTGGCTCAGTGGTTAAGCTCCTCTTGTTTTGATCCCTGGGAACAAAAAAATTCAGGAAAATCAAAACATTGGGAAAACCTGTGTCCATCCAAAGAAAATAAAAACATGTAGCCTAATATTACTCAAGGGAAACCAGCCACACAATGGAAGGTTAACTCCTTCTGACCCAGTGAGTTACCCAAGAGATAGAAGATGGTGTAGCTCTCTGATAATCAATCAACGTAATTAAGCCCTTTATTAGAGAGAAGGTGGAGTTTCTCACATGGGCTGAATTGAGTTCCTTGCTGGACAATTCCTATGTTGAAATCCGTCCCCCAGGACTGGTGTCCCCAGTGGATAACTTAGCCATACTGAGGCACTTGGGGTGTGTACCAACTCAGTATGGATCATGTCCATATAAGAAGAGGAAATGTGAACTTCCAAGGAGCAGCAAGGATGGTGGAGAAGAGAGAGAACCATGTGAGCCCAGGACAAGATGGCGGCCATGTGCCAGACCAGGAGGGAGCTGCAGAAGAGCCAGGGCTGCCCACTCACTGGAATGGTCACAGATGGACACCTTCCCGTCATCTGTGATCCATGAAAAGATCACTGACTCACACCATTATGTTTTCATGGCATTCATAGGACCAGTGGATACCCACATGAAGTTCAGCAAGTTTCTTTTTGGTGACTGAGAGTTTTTAAATTAAAACACTCATGTCCTTCAAACCCTTCATCTTTACCTACTGTGAAGACTGTGTGGGATGAGTTAGTGGCTGGGGCTGCCATGACACAGCCCCACCCTGCTGGCTTATAGGGCAGGTGTGTCTTCCCACAGCCCTGAGGGCTGGCCTCTGAGTGGGCACCTCTGGGACCAATGACCTTCACCTCTGGGCAGGAAGCTCTCCTCTGCCTGCTCTCAGCCCTCTGCCCCCCAAGTCTTCTAAGGGTTCACATTTCCTGTGGCTTTTCCATCCCCCTGTTCTGCTGTCCTGGGGACTGACTCACTTGACCCTACAAATGGAGACGTTCAGGTTTCAATTCTTGACTTATTTACTTTTTATCAATGTAGGGACGTTTAGAGCCAACAGGGACCCACCTTTTGAACAACAATGTTGCTGTATAGAGTCTTTTCTCTATTTCAGCACTTTGAATTTGTCTCACTATTATTTTATGATCTCTGGATTTGCTCTCTCTCTCTCTCCAATATATATATATTCTACACTTATTATATATTAATATTTATTTATTCATTCATTTATATTGTATATTTATGTATGTAAATATAAATAAATATATACATGTATGTATGTATATTCTGTGTTTCCTGGTTGTGTTTTGTTTTTTTTATAGGACTGTGTATTGAACACAGGATGTCGCACAACTGAACTACATCCCCAAATATTTCATTTTATTTTTTTTAATTTAGAAAATGGGTCTCGCTATATTCCTGGGGTTGGATCTTGTGGTCCTTCTGCCTCAGTTTCTTGATTACCTGGAATCACCGTCCTGCACCATCCCATGACTGAGTTGTGATAAATTAGAGGACATACAGGGAATTGATCATTTTATATTTGTGTCATCACCTCTCTGCTGCTTGCAAGACTATTCTGACACTTTAGATCTTTCCGTATTTTAACACAGTGTACCCCCACAGGGTCATCAGGACTTCTCCGGCGTGGAGTTCTTGAAATACTTGAAATGTAGAAAATCTTTTTCTAGAACTTTTAGTCTGAAAAAATTCTGCAGGACTGGTGGCCTCTATGATATGCAGCCAATGAAGTCCCTCATCCATTCCAAAATATTCTTGTAAAAATTATTATATTTTTAATTACTATGATTTCAAATGTGTGTCCCAGAGAAAGAAGAGGGTAGACGTCAATCCTCTTTGTGCAGTTCCTTTAAACACCTGAATAAAACAACCCACAGGCTGTGCCCATGGATCCTGTGGTGTGCGGAACATGCATTCAGAGCCCAGAGACTGCACGTCTAGCCGTGGGTGATTCCTTCCTTCATCTGTGTTTCCTGGATTCACAGCCCCTGATCTTTCCCGAAGTTTCCAAGTCCCCAGGCACCTGTCTGCACATGTGTCACTTGCCTGGAGCTCTCTCTGCTGATGGACCTCCAGTAGGTTTGTCAACACCCACCTCCCTTGTCCTCCAAGGCACCTGCCTTAGGAAGGGGCATTTCCTACAGGGAGACTTTCCTCAAAGGGACAATGTTCTTTTTCGGCTCATTAGCACTTTGTCCACCTCCTAAGGGACAACGACATAGGCCAGCACCTTCTGATGGTTGTTCTTTGATCATATGAGACCCTCTGCAGTCTTTGGACTCAGTGAGTGATGTGTCCAAGTCTGAAAATGGAGACTTTTCTTGTTGATCTCCTTGTGCCCTGGCCCCATGTCAGATGTCACCTGTCTCTCCCACATCGATGACTAAGAACCACAGTCCTGGGATTTATGGGGAATATTACTCTAGAGACAGGAGGGACTCTCGCTCAATATTGATGTTCAGAACATTTCTCAACCTCAGCCCAAACACCCAGGGGCACCGCCCTACAGCTCAAACACATAATGATCTGATTATTGTCTGAAACTAGGAGGATTGTAACTAATGGGGATAATTCCCTCATCCCTGTCAGGTGGGTTTTTTTTTTTTAAATTCTCTAAATCTCTAGTGTGACCTTCTTTCTCTTTCATTGTTCAGCAGTCTGGACATGAAGCTTGGCCTCTCATGGGATATCTGATTAAAAAAAAATTCATTGCATCAGTAAATTTACTCAGCTGTCTTACCGTGGTGATGCAATGTCTTACTAGATCTACTTTTAGAGGAGAAAAAGTTTATCTGGGCTCAGCGTTTTAGTAGTTCAAACTGTGGCTGGCCAATTCCATGGCTCTGGCCCAAGGGGAGGCAGAACAAAATGGCGGAAGGGCCTGGAGGAGGAGAGCAGCTCAGGACAGGGCACCAGGGAGCAGAGAGAGCTCTGTCACCAGGGACAGGGGAGCACAGGGAACCCCTCCTCCAGCAATACCCACCTGTCTACAGTCACCACCCAGTGAGTCCATTCAAGTGGATTAATCCATTTATTAGGTTACAGTATTCACATCTTATCATTTCATCTCTGACTATTCTTGCATGATCTTACACAGGAGCTTTGGAGGGACACCTCATAACTGAACATAGCATACTCACATCTGCAATGTTGCAGCCCATCCCTTCTCCTATCCTTATCCTTAACTAAAATGACCTCCTGATTTCTTATAGATCCTGATTTTTAATAGGTTCAGTGAAGTAGGAATTTCTGTGCATTTAAATCCTCATTAATGGATTCAAAGACTCATATTTCAGCATATACGATCAAATTTATTAATTGATTAGTTATACAGGAATAGCAGGAAAAATATTAAAGAGAACAGACAGCAATTCTCTAAGACAGAGTTTGCTCCTTCCCAGAAATGATGAAATCATAATTTTAAACAGAGAGTCTTTGTCATCATGCCGATGATTCTGAAATCCTTTATAAGATGATGTTGCAAACATTCCTGATCTCATTAGGATCTGTCAATATTTAAAAGAAAAAAATTAAAATATCACCAAGCTGATCTCAGTTGCATGATATTGGGTAGTGTTTGAATGAAAAGGAAAGATCCACTTTTGGGTAGTGAAGTGCAGGACCGCTCACACAGACCTCTTTTCACTGGACCTTATCTGTTCCTGTATGGATTCCACAGGGATCATTTTCATGAGAAAATCTACATCTCCAACGTCACAATTGCTTTGAGACATTCTAAAGGCCATGTGTATGTGTGCAACAAATTATAAATTTTGTGCCTGAAGCAATGGTGCATGGTTGTAATCCCAGGGACTCAGCAGACTAACGAATGGGGATCTCAAGTTCAAGGTGAGTTTCTGAATCTTAGATGAGGTGACAGAATAAAGAGTAAGATGGGATGGAGATGTAACTCAGAGCTAGAGAGTCCCTGGGTTTAATCCCTATATCCCCATCTCCAAAACTATAGTCTTTGAGAAATCTCCTCTAGGGTTTTTGAAGATTTTCCAAGCAGGGTAGTTTATTTACACTGGAACTCACCAATGTTAAGGTTATTCCATTCTCCATGGCTTCACCAAAAGCTCTCCCACTCTCTCCCAACTCAAGAACCCCACTCTGAAAACTAATAGAGTGTTGTTTGTTCCATGTTTTCAACACATATACTCATCTGTAACCCTGAAGGAGAGAACATTTCATTCATTCATACATATGCCAAGTATCATAAGAGGAAAAATACCTAACAGAACAAATGTCAGGAAGTACAAACGTCAAGTGTCGGCTCACCAGGCAAGGTCCTTAGACATCAGGACAGTTATCTGGGAAAGAGAAGGAAAGGAGAAATCTAGATCAGTGGGGTTGCTCAATGTCTAAGGATCGGAATTTTGGAAATGAAAGATATGAACCAAGTTCCCTGTCCTTTGTTTCATTTCAGAATACTACAGGAACAGGGAAAGCGACTTTACCTGTTTCAATAACATGTCTTATGTTTTCCTTTGGAATGTCATTTTCCATTGTCAGCTCTTCAAACTTCTTTTGCACATCTTCCCTCAGATTGTCTTCCTGAGCTGTTTTGCATGTGGGATAATGTGGAACAGGTTTCTGTTAGAAAGCATCCTCTGGGTCCGAGGTAGACCAGTTGATCCCACCATCTCCATGCTCTGACTAATACTACTTCCAGTCATTTATGAGTGACATGGGAATGTGGGTATATTCCACTTATGGAAATCATATCATCCTGTAATTCTTAGGACTACTGAGGACATTCAAGATCCTTTATTGTGTGAACTCAATCCTGCCTAATGTTTTTGTATTATCAGGGGCTAAGCTTTGGAAATCATTCTATACTGTGCCTTCTCCTTTCAACTCTGTCTACATTCTAGAGTCTATGCCCCAGGATTCTGGATATTCCATCCATTATCAAACAGCACAAGAGGGGTGGTGTTGATCTGAGCTTTCCACCTAGCACATTAGCATACTCATCTCTGCTAATGCAAAAAAAAAGGGAAAAAAAGAAAGAAAGAGAGAGAGAGAGAGAGAGAGAGAGAGAGAGAGAGAGAGAATATCTCCTCATTCATTTTAAGGGTTTGAAAGTTTTAGAAGTGCCTTGCAGTAGGGCATCATATGAAATGTGTCTCTATTTCCTAGAAGGCAATGTCTCAGTACACCTCATTCAATGGACCCTAAGTGGGAACACATTTCTGTACTAGTACTAGTACTAGTACTAGTACTAGTACTAGCTTTTAGTACAATCTTTATACCAGCTTCAGTTATACAAGTACATATATGCTCATACTTTTCTCCTGAACTTATAATACAGAAAACAAATTATTATAGGGGCTGGGGCAGTAGTTTAGTTGGTAGACTGCTTGCCTCCCAAGGCCCTGTGATCAAATCCCAGCTATACAAAAAAAAAAAAAAAAAGAAAAAGAAAAAGAAAAGGAAATCACTATGCTGTGTTTTAGATGATAAATGTCACTTATACTTACCAGCAAGCACAGTCATATGGGTAACCTTCCCGTCTCCATCCACATTTATATTATAAAATACTTTGACACCATCAGAAAAGTACGTGATTTTGAAGAAATTTTTCCCTTTGTCTGTGATAGAAAAAGAAACACTTCAAAATTCTAAATTATCACCTTTATTAAAAAAATCTTTGATGTGACTTGCTGGCAACACACTATTGTGAACCTTTTGGTCCACAATAATCTCTGTTTCACTAACGTTCCAGGTCCTGTGTTAGAATCAGGCACAGATGCTGCAGAGAGAGGCCAACAATTCCATGTCCCCATCTGAACATGGTAAAGGGTTCCTGTCCTTTGAATCGCCTAGTTATTCATGGATGTCAAGTGGTTTCCTGAGAGCCAAGATGCTGGTTGCAGGATCTGCAGAATTATGGTAGGAGGTATTTTTCAAAATTTGTTATTTTCAAGCCTAAATATAGAAGTCTGTATTATTTTAGGGGGTTGCTTTTAGCTGAAGTTCAAATTAGGTTGACTTTAGTATAAATATCTTGCTGTTATTTTCACTATCCTCATTCTTACATTGGCGTTTCAGACTGTCATAGAATAAATCCTTATTAGTGAGTTTATTCCACCATCTTTTAATATTCAGATAGTTTGCTCAATTAAAAGCAGGTATGATAATATCTGTCAGAGAAGAAGGCTAATTTTGAAAAAAAATGTTGTAACTTAAGGTCATTTTAAAGAGCTCTCCATGCAGAGACCCCCATGAGCTATATGAACAGGGAACCCTTCTGACTCATTATTAATACCAACATCCCACTTGGGAACCTGAGATGATATGGACCTTATTCTAAGTCTCTTTGATGACTCCAATGCTCACCAATTCACCAGCATTCCCAAGGTGGCATGAGCAAGGAGAAGTTTGCTAATGGTGACCAGTGTCCAGACCCCCGATGTGTGTGCCCACCAAGAACACGAATCTGAACACCCCTCAAGGATTGGGTCACGCTGTCCACCTTAGAGCAAATACTCACAGTCAGGTTCATAAATATCATGAGGGCCTTTGGAAGATCTGACTAAGAACTTCTGAAACTCCCCATTGGACCTTGAAAATGAACCAAGAGAAGCCCATCTTATTCATCTATTTTTGCAAAAATATTTATATTTCACTTGAATAAGGGAATGAATGAGAAGGTAACTAAGATGGGAAAATCAATTGATGATTTCACTCTTCCATGCATTCCATGTCTCCATGATCTGGGACATTTATGGGTGATCTATGGCAGGATTTCTCAACCTCAGCAATCACCAGCTCTGGATGGGATGGTTCAGGTTGTGTTGGAGACTCCTGGACATTGTCTAGCTGTATAATCACTGCCCTGAACCCACCACATAACCTGAGCTCTCATTGCAATTGGGACAGCCAAAGAGATCTGCAGGTCTGACCATGTAGCCAGTGGAGGGTTTGCAAGGAAACTCCCATTTCAGGATGACAAGAAAATATATGCACATGCCTAAACATGCATACATAATATAGGTGCATAATATTTGTATATCTATTCATGCATGCATAATAGATGTATATAATATGTATATAATATTTCTATACATATGCATACATACATAATAGATTCCCATAATATTTTGTTTATATAATATTATATATTAATGTTAAACCCTTAATATTACCAACATATAATATTCCACCTAATCAATCTATATATATGCACATGACATTAATATACACACTTTTATTTTTTCCTGTCTTAATTATCAGAGCTCCAACCCTCCTATAAATGCTGCTGCTCCAGTGAATTCTGAAATATGAATTCCTCATATTCTGTCCTCTCTCTCTGTCTTCTGGGATTCAGGATACAGTTCTTTCCAAGCAGGGACACAGACACAAACACAGAATTGAGCGCAGAAGTGATGTCTGTTGTGTCAGAGGTGACCCTCGTTGTTCCATTACACTGGGGATGATTTTCACTTACTTGGAGTACAAGAGAAAGTCGATCTTGTTGCCTCTGTCACTACAATCTAAGTGACGGAAATGGAACCTCATCTCTCCATATTCACTAATCTTCTCTAAGTCATCAGCCCCCACGAGAATGCTGTGCCAGTCCCCAGTGACCTGCAAGGAAAGGTCCCCTGGGAATGGTTACTGGCTCCTCTTGTTCTTCTCTCGTCCACACTTATTATAACCATTGCAGCTGGTTTAGCTCAGAAGAAAAATTAAATCTAATCATGAATGAAAGAACCATCAAGGCTTGCCATTAGAGAAAATGTTCATTTATTGAGGAAAAGCTCTGCATATTTATAGAGCCAGGGGTGGTTTGACAGTTGTCATGGGGTGCTTTTTGATTGGAGGGTAAGGATCAGGTGAGCCAGCAGGGTTAGTCTGATTGGTGGGTAAGAATCAGGTGAGCCAACAGGGCTCACCAATGGATGGCAGGATCATGTGAGCCAGCAGGGCTCACTATTGAACAGCTCTTCTTGGAGGATGAGGAAGTTAGTCTTTGAAGCCGGGGCAACTCCCAACAATGAGGTCGCCATGCAAGTCCGGCTCTCCACAAGGTAGAATTGTATCAGATAAAGTCATGAATTGAATTGAGAGGCTTTGAAAGAACCAAACAAAACAAGCAAATATATAGTAAGTAGTAGATAGTACTTTGACAGATTAAATTTTTTTTTACATTTATTTACTTAAAGAGGCATGTGATAGTCATAGAAAGAGTTGGATTACATGAACAGGGAAGGTTAATATCATGGACATAGATGTATGTGGAATGAGATATTCATAAAATCTCATGTCACATAAAATTGAGAAATGTGGGAAGAGAGACAAGAGAGAGAGAGAGAGAGAGAGAGAGAGAGAGAGAGAGAGAGAGATATCACCCCCGAGACAGCCCATCCAGGTACCTCTGCTGGGTCGACCTTGGATGAAGCACAGATCAGGCTTAATCCGAGAGCGAGCAGAAAGGTCCTCATCTTGATGGGATCTGTCTTCCACTCTGCAGAAGCTCAGGGGAGGTGGGTACTGGACAGAACAAGTTGAATGCCCCTTTATATAGCATTGGTGACTTGACATGACAGGCAATGAATCCATTGTTTATATCGTGAGATCTTCTGTCTGCTCAGTGTTTCCTGGTTGGCAGGGATGAGCTCTCTAGGAACTCCTGTTCTTTACCTAATGCTATGGATATTGAAAAAGCTTTAGTTTGGCCAAATAATTGACCTTTACGTATGGATCTCACGGAAAGCCAGTCATTGATTCCACGGATAGTAATGTTTATTTCCTCCTTGATCCCCATGGCTGAATGGTAGATAAAGAACAAAACTTCTATTCAAGTTCCTGTATCACTTCTCTAAGATTTTAGTTGAATGGTCACAGATACTTCTAAAATCAAAGATGGTACCCTGTGGCCTAATCAAATTAGATCATGGTATCTCTACCTCAAATGCAAGGTAACAAGGCATCTCTCAAACAAGTCCAAGTTTAAATTTAAGAAGATATCTTAAAAAAAAATAATGATCATAAAAATGCTAGCCTCTTGCCAATTTATGATTTTTTTTTGTTTTGTTTTATTTAGATCCATGCTTTTTTAAGTGATCCAGTTGAATTATCTTTGGGTCAACAACCACATTAGATCAACCACAGCCAATCACTCTGAAAAATTAGGTCACTTGCTATAGGATCTACACCAAGGGCAACTGTGAGGATCCTGTCCATTGGATTTATGACCTGGGATTTCTTCTGAAAGTTTTTAAGTCTTTTGTCTAATTCCTACATATTTGAACAATTTTGATACAGGTTTTGTGCAGGGTGATGAATACGGGTCCTCTTTTGTTTTACTACCAATGGCTACCCAGTTTACCTGTGCCATTTTGTAAAGCATCTCTCATCTCCCTGTATATATTTTTGGCAACGTGTCAAACATCAGATAACTATACTCATAGGAATTTGTCTCAGTGTCCTCTATTCTATTTTTGGTCTTCATGCCCATCTTGGTGGAATTTCCATGCTCTGTTTGCTCTACAGCTCGGTAGTGTCCTTTTCAGATCGGTATTTTGGTGTCTTCTGCTTTGATAGTTTTGCTTATTATTTCTTTCCCTGCTCAGGTCCTCTGATTTTTACAAATGCATTTAAAAAATATTTTATAGAGTTCATAAAAAATGTCATTAGTATTTTCATATGGAGTGCTTTGAATTTGTTTATTGCTCTTGGTAAGATTCTACTTTTACAATATTAATTCAGCCTATCCGAGAACATGGAATGTTCTTCTTCTATGGTTTTTTTCAATTTGTTTCTTCCATGTTCCCTGGCTTTCCTTGTAGAGCTCTTTATATTCTTGCTTACATGATTTCCAAGTTTATCTCTTTTTGAGATTGTTGTGAATGGAATGGTTTCTTAAATTTCTTTGCCTGCTGAATTAACTGTGTAGGCAATCTATCGGTTTATATGTGTTGATCTTGTATCTTCTACTTTGAGAAACTCATTTATAATCTCTAGAATTATTCTGGTGCAGTTTTTCATTTTGTGAATATGATAATATTATGAGCAATTACAGATATTGGCCTTCTCTTTTCTTTGCTTTTTGTATCCTTTTGTTAGGGTCTCTAAACAAGTCAGGATGGAGCCTGGCATTTTGCCAGAGGGAGTGGTTTGTGAAGTAACACCAGCGAGCCATTAAGTGTGGAGATTCCTTATTGGTTGACTGCTGTATCTAGTTTATGTTAATTAAGATAAGCTGTGTGTTATGTAGATATACCCCTCCTGTCCTACAATAAACGGTTCCCACTCCTGCTGTATCAATCTACACAAGTTGCTCATCACCCCCGGGCTGTTTTGCCCAGCCAGCTGGGCTGCAGCAGATGGTAGCCTGTCCGGGGAGCCCTGGGACACTCATGGGTAAGTGACGAAAATAAGCTGCTCGTCCATAGGCAGATAGGGAAAGAGGGAAAAATGGCCATTTTGAGAAAATGGAGAAGATTGATACAGTATATTTGTGTCTTGTTTTGTCTTGAAATGTTGTATTGTCTTTGTGATGAAAATATGGAAGGAGTGTTAAGTAAATTACTAAGGGAAGAAGGCATCCCAGTGGAACCAAGAATAGTTAGGGCATGTGTTGATGGAAGCCCAGGAACTCTAGTCAGAAAGAAAAAGAAAGTTCAGAGGAGGAAGGATTATCAGGGAAAGAGTTGCAGCAAAAGGCTATTACTGAATACTTTTCATTACTGGAGGATGCGTGAATTGGAGCGGCGGATGCCACGTGCACAAGCCAGTCATGGCACAGCAAGGACTTTCCAAGTGGCGGCAGCCAGCTCTTCCACTGCCGCAAGCCCAAATCCAAACCTGACCTGGAGGCACAGTCTCGCAGGCTCTTGCTCCCTGTGCCCAGAAGCAGTTTGAGTCCAGGACACGCCCCAGGGCCATCTGGGGCTGCCCAGGACACTACAGCTGGCAGAAGACACTACCAGCATCCCTGATGTTTGGTCATTTTCAATGCCAATAACTAAGCTACAATGGTTCTCCCACACCTGGAAGCTAATGGGTAATGAGCACTATTAAGGCTTATTTCAAATGTAAAAAACCTTCAGATAATGTACTAAATTGTTCAGAAGGTTGTTTTCTTAGTGCCTCCTGGAATACTACAGGATTTTCTTTAGCATTATTGCCAGAGTTTCTGCCTTCATCCCAGTGCCGATGAGGACGAGGGTGGAAAAATTTCCAGTGTTGCTGAAAACCCAACGAAACTTCAGCTGAGAAACGGAGGAGACTTCGGAGCTGTTGCTGTTTCTGCTGCTACAGCTTAGGCTAGCTGCCTTCAGAACTTACCTGGACTGTGATTTAAGCTAGCTGCCTGCAGAACTTACCTTGACTGTGATTTACCTGGACTGTGAGTTAATCTATTGAGACACTGCTTTACCTGGACTGAGACAACAAACTGTAATCTATAACAAATTGTAACTCGGTATCTTTGCTAACGGTGTCATTGCTGGTATAATTTTTCCCAGGGCTTCTTGCATGGAGCCATCAATTGGCTTGGTATTGTGGCATTTTGTATCCTCCCCTTCTGTTTGTAGCAGATTATTTATGGTGATTGTGTAAAAACCACTATGGTCGTTATTTAAATTAGACAAAAGGGGGAAATGTTAGAGTCTGTAAACAAGTCAAGATGGTGCCTGGCACTTTGCCAGAGGGAGTGGTTTGTGAAGTAACACCAGTGAACCATTAAGTGTGGAGATTCCTAATTGGTTGAATGCTGTATCTAGTTTATGTTAATTAAGATAAGCTGTGTGGAATGTATATATACCCCTCCTGTCCTACAATAAATGGCTCCTACTCCTGCTGTATCAATCTACACAAGTTGCTCGTCACTCCCTGGTTATTTTGCTGCAGCCGGACTGCAGCATCCTTTGTCTTCCTTTTCTTGTCTGATCACTTTGGCTAATGTTTCAAGGACTATATGTAATAAGATGGTGTCAGTGGACACACTTATATTGTTCATGAATTAAAAAGAAATTCTTTTAGTTTTTCCTCCATTTAGTACTATTGACCTTGGGATTGTCATAAATGGCCTTTACATGGTTGATATAAGCTCCTTCAATTAATAGTGAGATTCTGTCTCAAAATAAAATATAAAAAGGGCTGGGAATGTAGCTCAGTGATTTAGCTACCCTCATTTTGTACCCTAGTATCAAAGAAATTAGGAATGAAATTATATTAAGAAAACCTAGGTCCACCCAAAGCAGTGAGAAATATGTAACGTAATATCTGCCAAATTAATCCAGCCATACATTTAAAGGTTAACTATTCCTGACCAAGTGATTTACCCAAGAGATATAAGATAATGTAGTTCCCTTATAATCAATTTAAGCACTTTATCGGAGAGAAGATGAAGTTCCTGGTAGGGGATGAATTGAGTTCCCTCTCTGACAATTTCTGTACTGAAATCTGTCCCACAGGACCAAGGTCCCCAGTGGGAATTAAGTTAATATGAGGTGCTTGGTGTTTGGAACATTCATTTCAATCAATTCCATGTCAAAAGAGGCAATGTGAACTTCCAAGAATCAGCATGGATGCTGGAGAAGCGAGAGAATTCTAAATGATCCCAGGGCAATATAGTGGCCATCTGCCATCCCAGGAAGGAGTCTCAGGAGTACCCAGGCCTGCCCATTTGCTGCAAGGACCACAGTAGATGCTTTCCCATTATCTGTAATCCATGAAAATAACATTGACTCTCATCAATACGTTTCCATGTCATTAACAGCACTAGCTGATGCCTACATGTCGCAGTCTGGCTGGGCACAAATCACGAGCCACTCACAGCTTTGTAGATTCAAACAGCAATTCTTTATTCCCGATCTCACACCGACTCTCTCCAAACACGTTCTGGGGAAATCCACGTTCTCTACCCAAATCCACACCTCCACTGGGCTTCTGTCTCCCAAAAATACTGTCTGAATCCCGTGAGAACTCAAGAGGAACTCAGGCAGCAGGATACGCCCTATTCCCAGCAGGAATAATCTTCCTAAACCAGGAACGCCCTAAACTCGGATTATCCTAAACCAGGAACACCCTAAACACGTTTCCGCCCTGGTCCTTGCGCAAGGTCACCTTCCAGGAGTCCTTCCATCCACTAAGCAACATGGGGGTACGCTGGCAAGGAAATTGTCATACCTACTTGGCTAATGGCTCCCAGCACCTACATGAAGTTCACCTTGCTTCTTTTTGGTAATGAGAGTTTTGTGTTAGAATTCTCATGTTCCTCCATCCCTTCCTCATTGTCAATGGTGAGGAATGTAAGGGATGAGTTAGTGGCTCGGCTACTATGGCAAAACCTCACCCTGCTCTCTCACAGGGCAGTTTATTTTCCCAGAGATGTGAGGGCTGACGTCTGAGTACTAATAATCTTCACCTCTGGACAAAACGAACTTCTTTGCATCTTCTGAGCCTTCTAGCAACCAAATTTTTTAAGAGTGTAAATTTCCTTTGGGTTTTCCCCATTCCCCTGATGAATACTCCAAGGGAATAATTGAGTTGATCTTAACATTGGAGTCTCCTTTAGTTTCAGATTCCTTGTTGATTGGAGCTCTCCCCTTGGTTTCCTGAACTCAGAGCACCCTGATCTTGCACCTAGGATTCCAAATCCACAGGGACCTCTCTTCAGGTATTGGAAGCTACCTATCACTCTCTTCTGACAGTTGTCATCTAGGACTGGCACAACACACCTCCCTTCTCCTACAAGGCCTCTGACTTAGGGAGAGACATTCCTTTCTTTTCAATCATTTGGAACAATCCACTGGGTCTCCTCAAACACACAGAATTTGTTTTGGCTGGTCACGAGCACTTTGCCCACATACAAGGGACCTGTACTTTATGCCAGCATCTTCTGATGAAGGTTCCTTGATCAAAGGAGACCTCTGCAGTCATTAGACTTGAGAAGGATCTGTCCAAGTCTGCAAATGGAAACTTTACTTGGGGCTCATTTTCTGCCTAGACCTCATATCAGATTTCACCTGTCTTGTGCATAATGATGACTAAGAACCATAGTCCTGGGAAATGTAGTCTAGATCTCTGATCTCCCCCACCTCTCTCTCTCTCTCTCCCTATCCCTCTCTCCCTTTGTCTCCCCTCTGATCTTCTGTGTCTTTCTTTCATAATATATATCAACACAATAACCCTGCAGGAACCAGGAGGAACTCTGTCTAAACCAGATCATTGAGGACATTTCTGAAACTCACTCCCAACCCCTGCAGTACATTCATGCAGATACAGCTGACACAAAACAAGGTTTGAACATTGTCTGATATTACATAAACGGACATTTATCAGGCCAAACGGACTCTTCAACTTCATTCATATAAGAAGGAACATTTTTATTGCATCTTGTAAGTCTCCATCATTTTCTATTTTCTTTTCTATTTTTTTTTCTTTTTTAGCACAGTCTTGGCACACAGCCTGGTCTCTTAAGTTATAACTGATCAAAAATTTTTTTTCTATTGCATAATAAAAGAACACATTAATTAGGTTTTTCACTATTGTGATATAAATACCTTATGAGTACAATTTTAGAGAAGGAGAATTTTTATTTGTGCTTCATGGATTTAGAGGTTCAGTTCATGTTTCAGTAATTCCATGGCACTGGCCAAGTTCAGGCAGAACAAAATGGTGGAAGGGCCTAGAGAAAGAGAGCAGCTCAGAACATGGCCCCAGGAAGCATAGAGAGCTCTGCTCATCACAAGATACAAATCCCAAAGGCATATATCACTTATATTTGAGAATAGAAGGTCAAATGCATCAAATCAATTAGGAATACAGAAATAGCAGGAAATATATAGAAGAGAACTGACAAGAAATCCCTTAAAGAGGGTTTGCAACTTTACAGAAAAAAAAGAAATTAGAATTTTAATAAAAAGACGGCATTTTATGTTCATAGAGATGATTCCTGAGCCCTTAAGAAGATGAAGTTGCAAACATTCCTGATCTCATTAAGATCTGTAGGATTCAAAAGGAAAAGAAATTAAAATATTGCCAAGCGGATCTTAATGACATGATATTGGGGAGTGTTAGAATGCAAAAAAAAAAAAAAACAATCATGGGTAGTGGAGTGCAGGAACACTCACACGCAACTCTTTTCTCGGAACTTATATGTTCATATAAGTATGGGATCTACAGAGGTCACTTTCATAGGAAAGTCTACACTTGCAAGGTCACCTCTTGTTTGAGGGATGCTAAGGTGCATGTGCATGTGTGCAGCACATTAAGGTTTTTTGTGTGCCAGGAGCAATGGTGTATGCTTATAATCCCAGGACTCAGAGACTGTATCAAGAGAAAAAGGATTTCAAGTTCAAGGTCAGATTCTGCATCTTAGAGGCTAAGTCAAAATAAAGAATAAGATGGGGTAGAGATGTAACACAGTGGTAGATTGTCCCTGGGTTAAGTCTCTTGTACCTTTCCATCTAGAATCTGAAAGTCTTTGAGAAATCTCCTTTAGTGATATTGAAGATTTTGTCATTGTAAGGTAATGTATTCCCCAATGTTAATACTACTCCATTCTCCATGCCTTCTCAAAAAGCTACCCCACTGTCTCCCAATAAAAGATCCCACTCTGAAAACTAAAGGGGTGTTGTTTGATCCATGTTTTAAACACATATAATCATCTCAACACCCTGAAAGTGGGACCATTTTACTCATTCATATCTATGCCAAGTATCAAGAGGGGAAAAATAACTAGCAGAAAAATGTCAGGAAATACAAACCTCAAGTATTTGCTCATCAGGCAAGATCCTTAGGCAGCAGGACAGTCATCTGTGAAAGAGAAGAGAAGGGAAAGTCTAGATCACTGCAGTTTCTCAATTGTAATGATTTGCATTTTGCAAATGAAAGATATGAATTAAGCTGCTTGTCTTTTGCTTCATTTCAGAATACTACACGAAAAGAGAAAGTAACTTTACCAGTTTCAATAATATTTCTTATGTTCTCCTTTGGAATGTTATTCTCCACTGTCAGCTCTTCAAACTTCTTCTTCTGCTCCTCACTCAGACTGTCTTCCTTAGCTGTTTTGCATGTGGGAAAACGTGGAAGAGGTTTCTGTCAGAAAGCATCCTCTGGGTCCCAGGTAGACCAGTTGATCCCACCATCTCCATGCTCTGATTAATGGTATTCCCAGGTCATTTTTGAGTGACATGGTAATATGGATAAATTTCATGTATGGAATATTATATCATCTTGGAATTTTTAGGACTATTGCAAACATTCAAAACCCCTTATTGTGTGAAATCAATCTTGTCTAATATTTATGCATTCTCCTGAACATCTCCAGGGTCTAAGCTTTGGGAATTATTCTATATGGTGGCTTCTCATTTCAACTGTGTCTACATTCTAGAGTCTATGCCCATATTCTGGACCATCCATTCAATATTCAATGGGAAAGGGGTGGGAGGTGAAATTGATCTGAACTTTCCACCTAGCTCATTAGCATCATCTCTGCTAATGCAAAGAAAGAAAAGAGAGAGAGAGAGAGAAACTCTCCTCCTTCATCTTTGAGAAATTAAGAGTCTAGCTCCATCTAATTCAAATGTTGATCTAAGACCTCAAAGGTTCAAGTGCAGCTTTTGTTTGCTCTGTGGAAAGACTCAAAAGTCTACGTCCCCATCAGGATTGGAGCAGCATATGTGAGGGGCTGGTCTTATTAAGTATGTATTCAAAGAAAAAAATTTATAAGTTTGGAAATTATTGGAACAATTATGATAAAATAAAAGATTTATGTTGGAGATCACTGTGGTCATTCATACTGAACTGAGTGTACCAAATTTGACTTTTTATATTTTCATAAGTGTTTTTTCCACATTGTTCACTGGTGCTTTATAATTTTGTATAAGGTTGGGATTCACAATTGTACATTCACAAGTATGGGAATATAATCGGAATTTTACGTTAAAATCTTGGTTCATTAGGTGCCAAACACCCACTACAATGTGTACCACTAGGAAATCTGCAGAATATGGTTTGCAACATTTAGGAGTGATTTTTGATAGGACACCATATGAAATGCATCTCTCATTTTCAGAGAGACAATCCCTCAGTACACCTGAGTCAATGGGATCTACTGTGGGAACACATTTCTGTACCAGTGCCTTAGTTCAGAAAACTTATACTCACACTTCTCTCCTGAATTGGCAACATGGAAGAAATCACTATGCTGTGCTTTAGACAGTAAAATCACTATATTTACCTGCAATCACGGTCTTATAGGTCACCTTGCCATCTGCATCCACATGTTTATTATAAAATAAAATGGCACCATTTGAGACGTACTTGATTTCTAAGGAATTGTCACCTAAGTCTGAGACAGAAAAAGAAACACTTGACAAATTCTTGGTCTATACACAAAGGACTTAAAATAAGCACATAACAGTGCTGCAGCCACAACAATATTTATAGCAGCTCAGCTCCCAGTAGCCAAGCTAGGGAACCAACCTAGGTGCCCTTCAACAATCGAATGGATAAAGAAAGTGGGGTCCATATGCAAATAGAATATCACTCAGCCATAAAGAAAAATTAAATCATGGCATTTGCTAGTAAATGGGTGGAGCTGGAGAATATCATGCTAAGCAAAATAAGCCAACCCCCGCTCCCCCCCCAAAAAAACTGAAGTTTTTCTCTAATTTTCAGATGGTAATTCACAATGGGAGGGGGCTAGGGAAGAATAGAAATATGTTGGATAAAGCAGAGTAAAGGAACTGAAGGGGACATGTGTGGAACCCTATGTACACATATCATTACATGACCCGTGTGATTTTACATCAGGTATAACCAGAAGAATGAGCAATCATACTCCATTATATATGATTATATATAGATATAGATATACATAGTTACAGATGTAGACATGCAAAAAAATTATAGATTTGTATAAGTACATGTCATAAAAACGTCCCATTTCTATTTTTCACATATATACACTCTAATTGTATAAGTAGACATATGTATATGGGAACATGTAAATATGCATTGTATTTTATTAAATCATGTTGCAGTATGTTCATGTCATTTTTTAAGTTCCAGGGATTGAACTCAGGGGCAATCAACCCCTGAGCCCCATCCCCAGCCCTATTTTGCATTTTATTTAGAAACGGTGTCTCACCGAGTTGCTTAGGGCCTTGCTTTTGCTGTGGCTGGCCTCCAACTTGCAATCCTCCTGCCTCTGTCTTCTCATACATATAGAATTGTGTATTATTTTTCATGTTGCTTTTAACTTAAGTTCAAATTAGTTCGAATGCAGTACAAATATTCACTGCTATTTTTTCTAGTCTCATTCTTCCATTGGGGGTTTCAGACTATCAGACCATAATTCTGTAATGGTGCATGTATTGCATATCTTTTTCATGTTTATATAATTTGTTCAATGAAAAGCAATTGTGATCGATCATATCTGTCCGACAAGAGGAAGGAGAATATTGAAAGAAATTTTTTCTTGTAATTTAAGGTACTTTTAAGTAGTTCTGGTGCAAGAGAGCCCCACGTTACTACATGAATAGGGAACATTTCTGACTCATCATTAATACCAACACCCACTTGGGAACCTGAGATGATACGACCTTATTCTAACTCTATCTGATGACTCCAATGCCCACTATTTCACTAGATTTTCCAAGGTTTGCATGAGCAAGAAGCAGCAGAAAGCGGAAGAGCATCCACACATGGTGATATGTGCAGTCCCCAGGACCATGAATTACCATGCACATCAAGGTCTGGGTCATGCAGAACACAAGAGAGCAAATACTCACAATTAGTTTCATAGACACCATTAGCTCCTTTGATTGCCATGACTGAGAACTTCTCACACTTTGTGTTCAACCTTGAAAACAAGCCAAGAGAAGCCTCCTTTGACTCGACTATTTTTGCAAAATCTTTATATTTGGCTTGAATAAGGGCATGATTGAGAAGGTAACTGAGAAGGGAAAGTCAATCGATGATTTCACTCTTCCATGCATTCAAGGTCTCCATGTTATGGGATGTTTCCTGATGTTCTATGGCAGGGTTTCTCAACCTTGGCAATTCCTAGCTCTGGGTGGGATGGGTCAGGTTGTGTTGGAGACTCTTAGGAATTCATCCTTAGAGATAATGGACGCAATCTCTTGGCAATAGACAGAGAATGGAAAGAGCCCACACACATGTGGTGGTCTGATGGACTTTGCACTCAGCTCAAGATTCCAAGGGAATAGTCTTTGCTCATTGTCTCAGGGTCTCTATGTTAAGGGATGTGGTTCAACAGGAGCTCAAAACAACAATCTTTTTCAAGAAAAAGAGAGGTCAGAAGACTCCATTCTGTGAGCATCATTGAGACGTCTCACCATGGATTGGAGCCCAGCCCACGTGTCAGAAGTGAACTATTTAGTTCCTCAACATGGGGACAATTTTCACTTACTTGGTGTAGAAGGTGATGACTAAATTGTGGCATCCATCAATACATTCAAGGTGACGGAGATAGACTCTCAGGTCTCCACCTTGTTCGATCTTCTCTACATGATTGGCCGCCATGAAAATGGTGTGCCAGTTCCCGGTGACCTGCAAAGGAAAGGTCCCCTGGGAATGGCTACTGGCTCCTCCTTCTCGTCTCTCCTCCACACTTATTTGAACCACAGCAGCTGGTTTAGCTCAGAAGAAAACAACAAACCCAATCAGGAGGTAACCAAGCAAGCTCTGCTCTCCACAGGTAGAATCCCATCAGATATGGTCAGATTCCAACAAGGAGCAAGGAATCGGGAGGCTCTGAAACAGCTAAAAATATCACCAAATATATGGGAACTAGTAGGTGATGCTGTGGAACCCTATGATACCTTAACTTTCATTAACTTCCTTACTTCCGGAGGAATGTGAAAGTCACAGAAAGAGTTGGAATACAGAAGTAGAGAAGAATTATCTCAGGATTATAGATATATGTGGGCTGAGATGTTCCTAAAATCCCATGTCACTTAAAATTGAGAAATTTGGGGAGAAAGAGAGAGAAAGAAGAAGCGAGGAAGAGATCACCCCCAAATCAGCCCATCCAGGTACCTCTGCCGGGTCAAACTGGGATGAAGCACAGATCAGAGCAAATCCAAGAGTGAGCAGAAAGGTCTTCATCTTGATAAGATCTGTCCTCCTGTCCTTCAGGAGATCAGGGTAGATGAGCAATTCGAGAGAATGAGTTTGCTGCCTCTTTATATAGTATTGGTAACTTGGCATAGGTGACAATAAATCCATTGTTTTTCATCCTGAACCTTCTGTCTGCTCAGTGTTTCCTGGTTGGCTTGCATGGACTGTCCAGGGCCTTCTGTTATTTAACTAATGAGGTTAATATTAGCAAATCTTAAGTTCGATCAGATCATTGACCTCTATACAAGTCTCAAGCACAAAGCCTGTCATTCACTCCAAGGACAGTAATGTGAATTTCCTCTTTGATCCCCATGGCTGTCATGGAAGATCAAGGATAATACATCTATTCAAGCTCCTGTACCACTTCTTTAGCATTTTGGTTAAATGCTTAAAGTTACTTGTAAAATCAAAGATGGTACCCTGTGACCTAACCAAATAGGATTACGGTACCTCTACCTCAAATGCAAGGTAACTAGGCATCTCTGAAACAGGTCCATGTTTAAATTTAAGAAGACATTACCAAAAAGGTAACAATAATAATAATTCAAATCTGGCCTCTTGTCAATTTATGATATATATATTTCTTGAATTGAGATGCATGTTCTTTCAAGATATCCAGTTGAATTCCCCTTGGGTCAACCAGCACATTAGGTCAACCACAGCCAATAACCCTGTGATTATTAGGACACTGGCTAAAGGATCTACACCAATGGTAACTGTGAGGATCCTGTATGTTGGATTTTTGACCCTGGATTTCTTCTGGAAGTTTGGAAGTCTCTTGTCTATTTCCCACATTTTTTAACTAATTTGATGTGAGTTTTGTGCAGGGTGAGGGACAGGAATCCTATTTTATTTTTCTACAAATAACTTTCCAGTTTCCCTTGTGACATTTGCAAAAAAAAAAGTCTGTCTTCCCCAAGAATGTATTTTAGTCAACACATCAGTCATCAGATACCTAGATTCATGTGACTTTGTCTCAGTGTCCTCTATTCTCTTTCTTAGGTCTTCATGCTCACATTGGGGGAATTACCAGGCTCTTTTTGCTGTACTGCTCTGCACTATGTTTTCAGAACCGATATTTTGGTGCCTCCTGCTTTTATAATTTGCTTATTATTTCTTTTCATGCTCTGGATCTCTTATTCTTCCAAATATATTTAAAAAATTTATTTCCAATTCTGTGATGAATGTCATTTTTATTTCCTGGTGAGTGCTCTGAATCTGTACATTGCTTTTAGGAGAATGGACATTTTTACAATATTATTTCTGAATACACAAGAACATGAGTGGACCTTCAATTTTCTATAGAGTCCTTCAATTTCATCTTCCAGTGTTCATTGAATTTTATTGTATGGCTCTTCCACTTACTTGCATAGATGATTTTCAAGTATTTAATTTTTTGAGACTATTGAAAATGGCAAGGTTTAACAAATTTCTTTGCCTGTGAAATTACTGTGGCAGTATACGACATCTGTTAGTTTATACATGTTGAATTTGTATCTTTTCTTCATTGCTAAACTCTTTTATAAACTCTACAAGCCTTCTGATAGTGTTTTTGCATCTTCTTAATATAATAATAGCATTAGCAATCAGAGATATTTCGACTTCTTTTGTTTTATTTATATCCTTTGATTTCCTTTTCTTGTCTTATCACAATGGCCCATGTTTCAAGGACGATATGAAATAGGATTAGTTACACTGAACAGTTTTTTGTGCTTTCTAAATTAGAAGGAAATTCTTTCAGTTTTTTCCTCCATTTAGTAAACCTTTGGTTTATAATGAATGCCCTGCATGTCATTGATGTAGGTTACTTTGATTAGTAGTGAGAAAGTAAGCACTTTAGTGAGAATCTGTCTCAAAATAAAATATTTTAAAAAATGCTAATAATGTGGTTCAGTGGCTAAGCTTCTCTTGTTTTAATACTTGGGAACAAAAAGTATTTGTGAAAATCAAAACATTATGAAAACTTGTATCCATCCAAATCATATAAAGATATGTCGCCTAATATTACTCAAGGGAAACCAGCCACACAATGAAAGGTTAACTCATTCTGGCCAGAGTGTTACCCAAGAGATAGAAGATGATGTAGCTTTCTGATAATCAATCAATGTAATTAAGCCCTTTATTAGAGAGAAGGTGGAGTTTCTGACATGGGCAGAACTGAGTTCCTTGTTGGCCAATTCCTATGTGGCAATCTGTCCCCAATGGATAACTTAGTCATAATGAGGCACTTGGGATGTGTACTAACTCAGTATGGATTATGTCCGTATAAAAAGAGGAAATGTGAACTTCCAAGGAGCAGCATGGATGGTGGAGAAGAGAGAGAACCATGTGAGCCCAGGACAAGATGGCGGCCATGTGCCAGCCCACGAGGGAGCTGCAGAGGAGCCAGGGCTGCCCACTCACTGGAACAGTCACAGATGGACAACTTCCCATCCTCTGTGATCCATGAAAACATCACTGACTCACCCCATTATATTTTCATGGCATTCATAGGACCAGTGGATACCCACATGTAGTTCAGCAAATTTCTTTTTGATGATTGAGAGTTTTTAAATTAAAATATTCATGTCCTTCAAACCCTTCATCTTTACCTACTGTGAAGACTGTGTGGGATGAGTTAGTGGCTGGGAATCCCATGACACAGCCCCACCCTGCTGGCTTATAGGGCAAGGTGTGACTTCCCACAGCCCTGAGGGCTGACCTCTGAGTGGGCACCTCTGGGACCAATGACCTTCACCTCTGGGCAGAAAGCTCTCCTCTGCCAGCTCTCAGCCCTCTGCCCCCCAAGTCTTCTAAGGGTTCACATTTCCTGTGGTATTTCCCATCCCCCTCATGTGCTGTCCTGGAAACTGACTCAGTTGACCCTACCCATGGAGCCTTGAGGTTTCAATTCCTCACTTGTTTATTTACTGTTTATCAACTTAGGGACGTTTTCAGCCAACAGGGACCCACCTTTTGAAGAACAATTTGCTCTATAGAGTCTTTTCTCTATTTCAGCACTTTGAATTTGTCTCACTATTATTTTAAGATCTCTGGATTCTCTCTCTCTCTCTCTCTCTCTCTCTCTCTCTCTCTCTCTCTCTCCAAAAATATATAATCTACACTACTTATATTCTTATATTTATTTATTCATTTATTTATATGTATATTTTTATGTATGCAAATATAAATAAATATATACATATATAGATGTATGTATATTCTGTGTTTTGTTGTTTTGTTTTGCTTTTATAGGACTGTGGATTGAGCACAGGGATGTCCCACAACTGAACTACATTCCCAAATATTTTATTTTATTTTTTTTTTAATTTAGAAAATGGGTCTTGTTATATTCCTGGGGTTGTAACTTGTGATTCTTCTGCCTCAGTCTCTTGAGTGCCTGGAATCACAGTCCTGCATCTTCCCACCACCGAGTTATGATAAATTGAAGGACCTACAAGGAATTCATCATTTTATATTTGTGTGGTCACCTTTCTGCTGCTTGCAAGACTATTCTGACACTTTAGATCTTTCCATATTTTAACACAGTGTACCCCCACAGGGTCATCAGGACTTCTCCGGCGTGGAGTTCTTGAAATACTTGAAATGTAGAAAATCTTTTTCTAGAACATTTGGTCTGAAATAATTCTGCAGGACTGGTGGACTCTATGATATACAGCCAATGAAGTCCCTCATTCATTCCAAAATATTCTTGTAAAAATTATTATATCTTTAATTACTATGATTTCAAATGTGTGTCCCTGAGAAATAAGAGGGTAGACGTCAATCCTCTTTGTGCAGTTCCTTTAAACACCTGAATAAAACAACCCACAGGCTGTGCCCATGGGTCCTGAGGTCTACTGAACATGCATTCAGAGCCCAGAGACTTCATATCTAGCTGGGGGTGATTCCTGCCCTCGTCTGTGTTTCCTGGATTCACAGCCCCTGATCTTGCCCGAAGTTTCCAAGTCACCAGGCACCTGTATGCACACGTGTCACCTGCCTGGAGCTGTCTCTTCTGACTGCGCTCCTGTAGGTTTAGCAACACCCACCTCCCTTCTCCTCCAAGGTATCTGCCTTAGGAAGGGGCATTTCCTAAATGGAGACTTTCCTCAAAGGGACAATGTTCTTTTTCTGCTCATTAGCGTATTCTCCACCATGTAAAGGACAATGACATATGCCAGCACCTTCTGATGGTTGCTCTTTGATCATATGAGATCCACTGCAGTCTTTGGACTCTGTGAATGATGTGTCCAAGTCTGCAAATGGGGACTCTCCTTGGTGATCTCCGTGTGCCCTGGCCCCATGTCAGACGTCACCTGTCTCTCCCACATCGATGACTAAGAACCACAGTCCTGGGAAATATGGGGAATATTACTCTAGGGACAGGAGGGACTCTCTCTCAATATTGATGTTCAGAACATTTCTCAACCTCAGCCCAAACACCTAGGGGCACCGCCCTACAGCTCAAACACATAATGATCTGATTATTATCTGACACTAGGAGGATGGTAACTAATGGGGATCCTGCCCTCATTCTTTCCTCAGGTGGGCATTTCCATTACATTCTCTCAGTCTGTATCATGACTTTCCTTTCTCTTTGTTTGTCCAGCAGTCTGGACATGAAGCTTGGTCTCTCATGGGATATCTTATTTAAAAAAAAATAACCACATCAGTAAGTTTACTCGGCTGTCTTACTGTGGTGATGCAATGCCTTACTCGAACTGTTTTTAGACGAGGAAAGTTTATCTGAGCTCAGTGTTTTAGAATTTCAAACTGTGGTTGGCCGACTCCATGGCTCTGGCCCAAGGGGAGCAGAACAAGATGGCGGCAGGGCCTGGAGGAGGAGAGCAGCTCAGGACAGGGCACCAGGGAGCAGAGAGAGCTCTGTCACCAGGGACAGGACAGAGACCCCCAAGGCACAGCCCAGGGACCCCCTCCTCCAGCCACACCCCACCTGCTGCACTCACCACCCAGTGAGTCCATTCAAGTGGATTAATCCATTTATTAGGTTAAGCATTCACATTTTATCATTTCATCTCTGACTATTCTTGCATGATCTCATACAGGAGCTTTGGAGGGACACCTCATAACTGACCACAGCACACTCAGAACTGCGATGTTGCAGCCCATCCCTTTTCCTACCCTCACGTGAAGTCAGCCATCACGTAATCCTCCTTACCTAAAATTACCTCCTGTTTATTTATAGATCCTGCTTTTTAATAGGTACAGTGATGTAGGTATTTCTGTCCATTTAAATCTTCATTAACTTATTCAAAGACTCATATTTGAGCATATAAGATCAAATTTATTAATCAGTTAGCAACAAGAATAGCAGGAGAGATATTAAAGAGAACAGACAGCAAATCTCTAAGACAGAGTTTGCTTCTTCCCAGAAATGATGGAATCATAATTTTAAAGTGAGTATATTTTGTCTTCATGCAGATGATTCTGAAGTCCTTTAGAAGATGATGTTGCAAACATTTCTGATCTCATTAGGATCTGTCAATATTTAAAAGAAAAAATCAAAATATCACCAAACTGATCTCAGTTGCATGGTATTGGGGAGTGTTTGAATGAAAAGGAAAAATCCACTCCTGGGTAGTGGAGTGCAGGACCGCTCACACACAGCTCTTCTCTCTGGAACTTGTCTGTTCATGGATGGGTTCTACAAGGATCATTTTCATAGGAAAATCTACATTTGCAAGGTCACCTCTTGCTTTGAGACACTCTAAGGGGCATGGGCATGTGTGCAACAAATTCAAAGTTTTGTGCTTAGAGCAATGGTGCATGGTTGTAATCCCTGTGACTCTGTAGACTGCGGGATGAGGACCTCAAGTTCAAGGTGAGTTTCTGAATATTAGATGTTGTGTCAGAATAAAGAATAAGATGGGATGGAGATGTAACTCAGGGGTGGAGAATCTCTGGGTTCCCCTCTTCCAGAACTGCAGTCTTTGAGAAATCTCCTCTAGGGTTATTGGAGATTTTCCAAAGCAGGGTACTTTTTCACACAGGAATTCACTAATGTTGAGACTCTTCCATTCTCCATGACTTCACAGAAAGCTCTCCCACTGTCTCCCAATTGATGAACCCCACTCTGAAAACTAAAGGGGTGTTGTTTGATCCATGTTTTAAACACATATACTCATGTCAGCACCCTGAAGGAGGGAACATTTCACTCGATGATACATATGCGAAGTATCTGAAGGGGAAGAAAAAGACCTAAGAGAACACAATGTCAATAAGTACAAACCTCAAGTTGTTGAGATCCACAGCCGAAGGGGCCCCAGCAAACTTCCAGCTGCCAGCTGATTGGCTCCTCTGTGGTGATGCTCATTGGGCTGTTTCCCTGCCCTTTCAGACCACGGAGCTGCTCATTGGGGGACTCTTTTGGCTCCACCCAGGTGCCCAGCAGATTTCCAGCTGATTGGCTCCTCTGTGGTGATGCTCATTGGGCTGTTTCCCTGCCCTTTCAGACCATGGAGCTGATCATTGGGGGACTCTTTTTGGCCCCGCCCACGCGACCCAGCCAATCGGCCTCAAGAGCAGGAGGAGTGGGGGAGGTTGCGAGGCTTGTGGGAAGCCGGTGGTGGCAGTTGGGCTCTGAGGGAATTCCTGAAGAGCTCCAGTGGTGGGGCGTGTGTTCTAAAAATAAAGTTTGTTTCTGCTTGATAAGTGGCTCCTGAATTGTGCGAAGTATCATAAGGGGAAGAAAAAGACCTAAGAGAACAAATGTCAGGAAGTACAAACCTCAAGTGTCTGCTCATCAGGCAAGGTCCTTAGGCATCAGGACAGTTATCTGGGAAAGAGAAGGAAAGGAAAATCTAGGTCAGTGGGGTTGCTCAATGTCTAAGGATTTGAATTTTGAAATAGAAGATATGAATCAAGCTCCCTGTCCTTTGGTTCATTTCAGAATCCTACAGGAACAGAGAAAGCGACTTTACCTGTTTCAATAACATGTCTTATGTTTTCCTTTGGTGTGACAATTTCCACCGTCAGCTCTTCAAAATTCTTCTGAACTTCTTCACTCAGACTGTCTTCCTTAGCTGTTTTGCATGTGGGATAACGTGGAAGAGATTTCTATTAGAAAGCGTCCTGAATGCATGTTCAGCAGACCTCAGGACCCATGGGCACAGCCTGTGGGTTGTTTTATTCAGGTGTTTAAAGGAACCAAACAACGAGGATTGAAGCCTACCCTCTGCTTTCTCAGGGACACACAGTTGAAACCATAGTAGTTAAGAAAAAAAAAAAACAGCTTTTACAAGAAAAAAAATTGGAATGGATGAGGGACGTGGCTGGCTGTATATTATAGATGACACCAGTGCTGCAGAATTAGTTCAGATTAAATTTTATAGAAAAAGATTTTCTACACATCAAGCATTTCAAGGAGTCCAAGTAGGAGAGGTCCCGGTGACCACATGGGGGTACACCATGTTCAAATGTGCAGGAATCTAAAATGTCAGAATAGTCTTGTAAGAAGAAAGGTGACCACACAAATATAAGAAGTTCAATTTTTTGTACATCCTTCAATTTATCACAACCCAGTGGTGGGATCATGCAGGACTGTAATTCTAGGAACTCAAGAGACTGAGGCAGAAGGATCACCAGTTCAAAGCCAGCATCAGGAAGGGAGCAAGATTCAGTCTGTAAGTTAAAAAGTAAATAAATAAAATATTTGTGGATATAGCTCAGTTGTAGGACATCCCTGTGCTCAATCCCTAGTCCTGCAGAAGAAAACCACACACACAACCACAAAAACCTGAATATAGATACATACATATATGTATATTTATTTGTTTTTACATATATAAATATACACATATAAATAAATGAACAAAAAATATAAATATGTAATATGTGTAGATGATATATATTTATTTGAGAGAAAGAGAGAGTCCAGAGATCATAAAAAAATAGTGTGACACATTCAAAGTGGTGAAATAGAGAAAAGACTCTATAGAGCAAAATTTATCTTCCAAAGGTGTGTCCCTGTTGGCTAAAAACTTCCCTAAGTTGATAAAGAAATAAATAAACAAGTCAGGAATCGAAACTTCAAGGGCTCCATGGGTAGGGTCATCTGAGTCAGTCCCCAGGACAGCAGAACAGGGGGATGGGAAATCCCACAGGAAATGTGAACCCTTAGAAGACTTGGGGGGCAGAGGGCTGAGAGCAGGCAGAAGAGAGCTTCCTGCCCAGAGGTGAAGGTCATTGGTCCCAGAGGTGCCCACTCAGAGGTCAGCCCTCAGGTCTGTGGGAAGTCACACCTGCCCTATAAGCCAGCAGGGTGGGGCTGTGTCATGGGATTCCCAGCCACTAACTCATCCCACACAGTCTTCACAGTAGGTAAAGATGAAGGGTTTGAAGGACATGAGTGTTTTAATTTAAAAACTCTCAGTCATCAAAAAGAAATTTGCTGAACTTCATGTGGGTATCCACTGGTCCTATGAATGCCATGAAAACATAATGGTGTGAGTCAGTGATCTTTTCATGGATCACAGAGGATGGGAAGGTGTCCATCTGTGACCGTTCCAGTGAGTGGGCAGCCCTGGCTCCTCTGCAGCTCCCTCGTGGGCTGGCACATGGCCGCCATCTTGTCCTGGGCTCACATGGTTCTCTCTCTTTTCCACCATCCATGCTGCTCCTTGGAAGTTCACATTTCCTCTTTTATTTATTTATTTATTTAGTTATTTATTTATTTAAGTGTGTGTCTTGAAATTTATTAAACTCACTCAGTTTTAGTGGCATTTTGTGTGTTCCTTAGAATTTTCTTTGTAATGATCAGCATGGTGTTCACAAACTGAAAACTGCAAATAAAGGCAGTTTTCAGTTTCTTTTTTTTTCTTTTTTTTAAATTAATTTTTATTGTTGGTGGTTCAAAACATTACATAGTTCTTGATATATCATATTTCACACTTTGATTCAAGTGGGATATGAACTCCCATTTTTACCCCATATACAGATTGCAGAATCACATCAGTTGCACATCCATTGATTTACATATTGCCATACTAGTGTCTGTTGTATTCTGCTGCCTTTCCTATCCTCTACTATCCCCCCTCCCCGCTTCCCCTCCCCTCTTCTCTCTCTATCCCTCTACTGTAATTCATTTCTCCCCCTTATATTTTTTCCCCTTTCCCCTCGCTTCCTCTTGTATGTAATTTTGTATACCCCTGAGGGTCTCCTTCCATTTCCATGCAATTTCCCTTCTCTCTCGCTTTCCCTCACATCTCTCATCCCTGTTTAATGTTAATCTTCTTCTCATGCTCTTCATCCCTACTCTGTTCTTAGTTACTCTCCTTATATCAAAGAAGACATTTGGCATTTGTTTTTAAGGGATTGACTAGCTTCACTTAGCATAATCTGCTCTAATGCCATCCATTTTCCTGCAAATTCTATGATTTTGTCATTTTTTAATGCAGAGTAATACTCCATTGTGTATAAATGCCACATTTTTTAATCCATTCGTCTATTGAAGGGCATCTAGGTTGGTTCCACAGTCTTGCTATTGTGAATTGTGCTGCTATGAACATGGATGTAGCAGTGTCCCTGTAGCATGCTCTTTTTAGGTCTTTAGGGAATAGACCAAGTAGGAGAATAGCTGGGTCAAATGGTGGTTCCATTCCAAGCTTTCCAAGAAATCTCCATACTGCTTTCCAAATTGGACGCACCAATTTGCAGTCCCACCAGCAATGTACAAGTGAACGCTTTTCCCCACATCCAGCACTTGTTGTTGTTTGACTTCCTAATGGCTGCCAATCTTACTGGAGTGAGATGGTATCTTAGGGTGGTTTTGATTTGCATTTCTCTGACTGCTAGAGATGGTGAGCATTTTTTCATGTACTTGTTGATTGATTGTATGTCCTCCTCTGAGAAGTGTCTGTTCAGGTCCTTGGCCCATTTGTTGATTGGGTTATTTGTTATCTTATTGTCTAATTTTTTGAGTTCTTTGTATATTCTGGATATTAGGGCTCTGTCTGAAGTGTGAGGAGTAAAGATTTGTTCCCAGGACGTAGGCTCCCTATTTACCTCTCTTACTGTTTCTTTTGCTGAGAAAAAACTTTTTAGTTTGAGTAAGTCCCATTTATTGATTCCAGTTATTAACTCTTGTGCTATAGGTGTCCTATTGAGGAATTTGGAGCCGGACCCCATAGTATGTAGATCATAGCCAACTTTTTCTTCTATCAGACGTCCTGTCTCTGATTTGATATCAAGTTCCTTGATCCACTTTGAGTTAACTTTTGTGCATGGCGAGAGAAAGGGATTCAGTTTCATTTTGTTGCATATGGATTTCCAGTTTTCCCAGGACCATTTGTTGAAGATGCTATCCTTCCTCCATTGCATGCTTTTAGCCCCTTTATTGAATATAAGATAGTTGTAGTTTTGTGGATTGGTTTCTGTGTCCTCTATTCTGTACCATTGGTCCACCCGCCTGTTTTGGTACCAGTACCATGCTGTTTTTGTTACTATTGCTCTGTAGTATAGTTTGAAGTCTGGTATAGCTATACCGCCTGATTCACACTTCCTGCTCAGCATTGTTTTTGCTATTCTGGGTCTTTTATTTTTCCATATGAATTTCATGATTACTTTCTCTATTTGTACAAGAAATGCCGTTGGGATTTTGATTGGCATTGCATTAAACCTATAGAGAACTTTTGGTAATATCGCCATTTTGATGATGTTAGTTCTGCCTATCCATGAACAGGGTATATTTTTCCATCTTCTAAGATCTTCTTCTATTTCTCTCTTTAGGGTTCTGTAGTTTTCATTGTATAAGTCTTTCACCTCTTTTGTTCGGTTGATTCCCAAGTATTTTTTTTTTTTTGAGGATATTGTGAATGGAGTGGTTGTCCTCATTTCCATTTCAGAGGATTTGTCCCTGATATACAGGAATGCCTTTGATTTATGCGTGTTGATTTTATATCCTGCCACTTTGCTGAATTCATTTATTAGCTCTAATAGTTTCTTTGTAGACCCTTTTGGGTCTGCTAGGTATAGAATCATGTCGTCAGCAAATAGTGATAATTTGAGTTCTTCTTTTCCTATTTTTATGCCTTTAATTTCTTTCATCTGTCTAATTGCTCTGGCCAGTGATTCGAGAACTATGTTTAACAGAAGTGGTGAGAGAGGGCATCCCTGTCTTGTTCCAGATTTTAGAGGGAATGTCTTCAGTTTTTCTCCATTCAGAATGATGCTAGCCTGAGGCTTGGCATAGATTGCTTTTACAATATTGAGGTATGTTTTTGGACATGATCCATACTGAATTAGCATGTACCCCAAGTGCCTCATTATGGCTAAGTTATCCATTGGGGACACCATTCCTGGGGGGCAGATTTCAATATAGGAATTGTCCAGCAAGGAACTCAATTCAGCCCATGTCAGAAACTCCACCTTCTCTCTGGTAAAGGGCTTAATTACACTGATTGATTATCAGAGAGCTACATCATCTTCTATCTCTTGGGTAACTAACTGGGTCAGAATGAGTTAACCTTCCATTGTATGGCTGGTTTCACTTGAGTAATATTAGGCAACATGTTTTTATGTGCTTTGGATGGACACAGGTTTTCACAATGTTTGGATTTCATGAATATTTTTTGTTCCCAGGGATCAAAACAAGAGGAGATTAACCACTGAGCCACATTATTAGTACTTTTTGTATTTAATTTTGAGACACAGTCTCATTAATGTGCTAGTTCTCACTAGTAATCAAAGTAACCTACATCAATGACATAAAGGGCATTGATTATAAACCAAAGGTAAATATCATACTAAATGGAGAAAAAACTGAAAGAATTTCTCTTTAATTTGGAAACCACAACAGAGTGTTTACTGTTACCAATTCTATTTGATATAATCTTTGAAACATGAGCCATTGTGATCAGGCAAGAAAAGGAAATAAAAGGATATAAATAGAAAAAACAAAGTCCAAATATCTCTGATTTCTGATGGTAATATCATATTTACAAGATGTAAAAACACCATCATAATTCCTGTAGAGTTTATAAATGAGTTTAGCTAATAAAAAAGATACAAATTCAACATGTATAAGCAAATAGATTTCCTATAGTGCTACAGTAATTCAACAGGCAAAGAAAGTTGAAAACCTTTACATTCACAATAACCTCAAAAATTTAAATACTTGAAAATTATCTAAACAAGTAGATAGAAGAGCTGTACAATGAAATTCATTAAGCACTGGAAAAGGAAATTGAAGAAGTCTATAGAGAATTGCAGGACCACTCACATCTTGGATAGGCAAAATCAATATTGTAGAAATATCCATTCTACTAAAAGCAATGTACAGATACAGAGCACTCCCCAGGAAAATAAAAGTGACACTTATCCCAGAATTGGAAATAAAAAGTTTTAAATGCATTTGGAAGAATAAGAGACCCAGAGGAGGAAAAGAAATAATAAGTAAGATTGTCAAAGCAGGAGGCCAAAAAATACCTGATATGAAAATATACTACAGAGCAGTACAGTAAAAAGAGCCTGGTAATTCCACCAATATGAGCATAAAGACCTAAGAAATAGAACAGAGGACACTGAGACAAAGTCACATGAGTCTAGGCTTCTGATAACTGACGTGTTGACAGAAATACGTTCTTGGGGAAGTCAGACTTGTCACGAGGGAAACTGGATAGCTACTTGTAGAAAAATAAAATAGGACTCCTGTCCCTCACCCTGCACAAATCTCATATCAAATTGGTTCAAAAATGTAGGAAATAGACAAGAGACTTCCAAACTTCCAGAAGAAATCCAGGGTCAAAAATCCAACTTAAAGGGTCTTCACAGGTACCATTGGCATGGATCCTACAGTAAGTGCCCTGATTCTCTCACTGTGATGGCTGTGGTTGATCTAATATGGTGGTTGATCCAAGGGGAATTCAACTGGATATCTTGAAGGAAGATGAATCTCAATTCAAAAAATATATATATCATAAATTGACAAGATGCCAGTATTGAATTATTGTTATTACTTTTTTCTGTAATGTCTTCTTAAATTTAAACATGGACCTGTTTGAGAGATGCCTTGTTACCTTGCATTTGAGGTAGAGATGCCTTAGTCTGATTTGGTTAGGTCACAGGGTACCATCTTTGGTTTTAGAAGTAACTTTAAGCATTCAACCCAAATGTTAAAGAAGTGATACAGGAGTCTGAATAGATGTTTTGTCCTTGATCTTCCATTGGGGATCAAAGAGGAAATAAATATTATTGTCCATGGCGTCAATGACAGGGTTTGTGCTTGAGAATTATATAAAGGTCATTGATCTGTTCGAACTTAAACTTTTACTAATATTATGGTCCTGGATGGTCCATCCAAGCCAACCAGGAAACACTGAGCAGACAGAAGGTCAGGATGAAAAACAATGGATCCATTGCTGCTCATGCCAACCATCAATACTATATAAAGAGTCAGCAAATTCGTTCTCTCCACTCACTCACCTCCCCTGAGCCCCTGAAGGACAGGAAGACAGATTGCATCAAGATGAAGACCTTTCTGCTCGCTCTCGGATTCACTCTGATCTGTGCTTCATCCCAGTTTGACCCTGCAGAGGTACCTGGATAGGCTGATCTTGGGGGTGATCTCTTCCTCCTTCCTTCTTTCTCTCTTTTTCCCCAAATTTCTAAATTTTAAGTGACATGGGATTTTAGGAGCATCTCAGTCCACATATATCTATAATCATGAGATGATCCTTCTCTACTTCTGTATTCCAACTCTTTCTGTGACTATCACATTCCTCGTGAAATAAGGAAGTTATTAAAAGTTAAGGTACCATAAGGTGACACAGTGTCACCTACTAGATCCCATAAATTTGGTGAAGTTGTTTAGCTGTTTCAGAGCCTCTCAATCCCATGTTCTCTGTGGGAATCTGACCTTATCAATGGGATTCTACCTCTGGAGAGCAGAGCTTGCATGGCTACCTTCTGATTGGGATTGTTGTTTTCTTCTAAGCTAAACCAGCTTCCATGGTTCTAATAAGTGTGGATGAGAGACAAGAAGGAGGATCCAGAAGCCATTCCCAGGGGACCTTTTCTTTGCAGATCACTGGGGACTGGCACACCATTTTCCTGGGAGCTGATAACCTAGAGAAGATTAGTGAAGAAGGAGATCTGAGAGTCCTTCTCCGTCACCTTGAATGTATTGTTGCATGTGAGAAATTAGCCGTCACCTTCTACATCAAGTAATGAAAATTATCCCCATGTTAAGGAACTAAATAGTTCACTTCTGACATGTGGGCTGGGCTCCAATCCATGGTGAGACGTCTTGATGATGCTCATAGAATGGAGTCTTCTGACCTCTTTTTTTTTTTTTTGTAAAGGGTATTATGGTTTTGAGATCCTGTTGAACCACATCCCTTAACATAGAGACCCCGAGATAGTGAACAAAGACTCTTCCTTGGAATCCTGAGCTGAGGGCAAAGGTCCATCAGACCCCTGTATGTGTGTTGGGCTCTTTCCATTCTCTGTCTATTGACAATAGATTGCATCCATTAGCTTTAAGGATGAATTCAAAAGAGCTGGATTTGCACATTAATCCATGTCAATCATGATTCTCCAGCTGACATTTTCTATGACAAAATTGATTCAATGGATATATATAGTTGAACAGGAAGTTCATATTTGTAGAATGATTAGGATTATGTGGATTTTGGGATAGTGTGGCAAAAATTTAAAATCTCTGTAAAATGCAAATATAACATATATAGGAGTATACAGAATGTCTCATCTTCATGGTTCAAATTGAAATCATTTTCCATAAGAATGGCTCAGTGATTAATCCAATGACAAAGTGTGTATAAATAAACAACTCTTATGCCCCTTAAAATAAAACACAAATATGACAATTACATCATGAAAGACTTGAATATTTTTCAACCAAAACCCAGGAGAAAATAAAAATGAGATCTAGTACATAGGAAGCAGAGTCTGTTACGATTCAGACCATGAGATTCAACACCAGTTGGTCATTGCAATTTTCAAACATGCATCTCTCACCATGGTGATCACACACACACACACACACACACACACACACACACACACACAAAATTGAAAAGACCATATGGCACCCAAACACCTCCTGTTAACATGATTATTGAAGAAGTTGAAGGTGAGTTGAAGTTCGGGATATCAGTATTGGATCCTCTTCAAGCCCAATACAAAGATTTTTGCAAGAATAGATGAGGGAAAAGGGACCTTCTCTTGGTTTGTTTTTAAGGTCCAATGGGGAGTGTCAGAAGTTCTCAGTGGTCACCACAAAAGGCCCTCATGATGTTTATGAAGCCAAGTGTGAGTATTTGCTCTAATGTGGACCGCATGACCCAGGCCTTGAGGGGTGTTCATATTCGTGGTCTTGACGGGCACACACATCAGGGGGTCTGGGCACTGGCCACCATTAGCAAACTTCTCCTTGCTCATGCCACCTTGGGAATGCTGGTGAACTGGTGAGCATTGGAGTCAACAGAGAGAGTTAGAATAAGGTCCATATCATCTCAGGATTGAGAGAGAGAGATAGAGAGAGAGAGAGAGAAAGAGAGAGAGAGAGAGAGAGAGAGAGAGAGAGAGAGTGAGTGTGTGTGTGTGTGTGTGTGTGTGTTAGAGAGAGATCCAGCTCTTTCTAGGCTTCAAGTTGAATGTGATGTATTCAGTCGACATGGGTGGAGTTACATGATAATATTGCTTAGACTTGGGTAATAAAATTGATGAGGATTTGAACATTGGCTTCTGTGGGATGATTTAGAAAGTGCGAGCTCTCCACCTACCATGATTCTGCAGATCCTGCAACCAGGATCTTGTCTCTCGGGAAACCACTTGCCATCCATGAATGCCTAGATGATGCCAAGGATGGGGAGCCTTTACCACATTAAGATGGGGATGTGGAATTGTTGTCCTCTCTCTGCAGCTTCTGTGCCTGATTCTAACACAGGACGTGGAACGTTAGTGAAACAGAGATTGTTGGGGAAAAGGTCCATAATAGTGTGCTGCCAGAAACTCACATTGAATGATTTTTAAAGAAAGGTGATAATCTAGAATTTTTAAGTGTTTCTTTTTCAACGACAGACACAGGGTGGAATTTCTTCCAAATCGAGTACTTCTTCAATGGTATCATAGCATTTTCTAACATAAATGTGGATGGAAATGGCAAGGTTACTCATATGACTGTGGTTGCTGGTAAGAATAAGTGACATTTATTCTCTGAAGCACAGCATAGTAATTTCTTATTTTCTTTCTTAATTTATTTTCTGTGTGTGTAATGCTGTGGATTGAACCCAGGGTCTTATGCATGGGAGACAAGCTCTCTACCAACTGAGGTCTTAGATCACATTTGAAATTGACACAGCTTAGAACTTATTTCAGTAGTCATAAGAATTACAAAAAATATGATTCCCATAGGTGAAAATTACCAACGTTCCCATGTTACCCATAAATGACTGGAAGTACTCTTAGTCAGAGCATGGAGATGGTAGGATCAACTGGTCTACCTGGGACCCAGAGGACGCTTTCTAACAGAAATCTCTTCCACATTATCCCCTTTCAAACATAGCTAAGGAAAACAGTCTGAGTGAAGAACAGAAGAAGAAGTTTGAAGAGCTGACAAAGGCAACCAAGATGCCAAAGGAAAACATAAGACATATTATTGAAACTGGTAAATTCACTTTCCCTCTCCTACATTTTTCTGAAATGAACCAAAAGTCTTGGAGCTTCATTCTTATTTTCCATTTGGAATCATCAAATCATTACACATTGAGCAACCCCAGTGATCTAGACTTTCCCTTCCCTTCTTTTCACAGACGACTGTCCTGCTGCCTAAGGACCTTGCCTGATGAGCAGACACTTGAGGTTTGTACTTCCTGACATTTTGTTCATACACCATTTCTCTGAGCACATAATTTTTAGTGTGTTGCACACATCTACATGCTACTTTCAAATCTCTGAAAGCAAAAGATGACCTTGCAAACGTAGACCTTCCTATGAAACTGCTCCCTGTAGAACCCATACATGGACGTACAAGGTCCAGAAAGGAAAGTTGTGAGTCAACGTTCCTGCACTCTATTACCCAGGGATGGATTTTGCCTTTTCATTCTAACATGTCTAAATATTAAAATCAGGTTAGCAATATTTTAATTTCTCTTTCTTTTGAATCCTACAGATCCTAATGAGATCAGTAATGTTTGCAACATCATCTTCTCACGGGCTTAGAAATCCTCTAGATGAAGACAAAATATCCCTCTTTTATTAAAATTGTAATTTCTTCTTTTCTGGGGAGGTGCAAATCCTGTCTGAGGGATTTCCTGCCAGTGTCTTCTATATCTTTCCTGCTATTCCTTATTCCTAACTGATTAATAAATTTGATCTTATATGCACAACTATGTTTCTTTGAATCAGTTAATGGGGATTTAAATGAACAGAAATACCTACTTCAAGGTGCCTATTAAAAATCAGGATCTAAAAGAAAACAGGAGGTCATTTTAGTTAAGGATGAGGATAGGGGAAGGAATGGGCTGCAACATCGCAGGTGTGAGTGTTTTGGGGGTTAGATATGAGGTGTCCCTCCAAAGCTCCTGAGTGAGATAATGCAAGAATAGTTAGATATAACATGATAAAATGAGAATGCTGTGACCTAATAAATGGATTAATCCAGTTGAATGGACTAACTGGGTGCTGATTCTAGGCAGGTGGGTATTGCTGGAGTAAGGGGTCCCTGGGCTGTGCTTTTGGGTTCTCTCCTGTCCCTGGTGAGCAGAGCTCTCTCTGCTCCCTGGTGCCCTGTCCTGAGCTGCTCTCCTCCTCCAGGCCCTGCCGCCATTTTGTTCTGCTCCCCTTAGGCCAGAGCCATGAAGTCGGCCAACCATGGACTGAACCTCTGAAACCATGAGACCCACATCAATTTCTCCTCTAAAATTGTTCTTCCAAGGACTTGGGGTCAAAAAATTGAAAAATTTGACTAAAAAAAGTTTATATGAAACTGTTTTTCTATACTTCTAGTATTCAAAGAAGTTCCAGGTAGAAGATGCACAGATAAACACACTGAGATCCACGGTGTTCCAATGTGCAAAAAAAAATCTAAAACAACAGAATAGTTTGAAAGCAGCAGCAGAAATATGACTACAAAAACAAAATGATAAATTGTTGTGTCTCTTCAGATTTATCATAATCCAGTGGAATGTGAAGTCGCAGTTCTGTAATTCTAGGTACTCAACTGACCCTGAAGGATCTCAAGTTCAAAGCCAGCCTCAGGAACTTAATCAATTCCTGTCTCTAAATAAAAAATAGATTGTTTGGGGATGTAGCTCAGTGGTAGGACACCCCTGGGTTCAATCCCCAGTATAGCAAAATTAAAATAAATAAATAAATAAATAAATAAATACACATATATAAGTGAATACATGAATATAAATACAATATATACTATATGTCGTTATATGTATATGTATATATATATATATATATATATATATATATATATATATATAGAGAGAGAGAGAGAGAGAGAGAGAGAGAGAGACCAGAAAAACTCTTTCAAAGTGTTGAAAGAGAAGAAAGACTCAATTCAGCAAAATCATTCATCAAATATAGGTTCTGTATTGGCTGAAAGCTTACTAGACTGGAGAACAAAAATTTAAATCAGGAACCTGAAACTTTGAGAGGCTCCAAAGGGTAGAAAAACCTCAGGCATTCACACGGATGGCTCTCAGGAGAATGGGGAGAAGCCACAGGAAATTGGAACTCCCAGAAAACTTGGTTGCAAGAAGACTCAGAAGATGCAGAGGAGAGCTTCCTGCCCACAGGTGGAGGTCATTGGTCCCAGAGGTGCCCACTCAGAGGTCAGCCCTCAGGGCTGTGGGAAGACACACCTGCCCTATAAGCCAGCAGGGTGGGGCTGTGTCATGGGATTCCCAGCCACTAACTCATCCCACACAGTCTTCACTGTAGGTAAAGATGAAGGGTGTGAAGGACATGAGCGTTTTAATTTAAAAATTCTCAGTCATCAAAAAGAAACTTGCTGATCTTCATGTGGGTATCCACTGGTCCTATGAATGCCATGAAAACATAATGGGGTGAGTCAGTGATCTTTTCATGGATCACAGATGATGGGAAGCTGTCCATCTGTGACCGTTCCAGTGAGTGGGCAGCCCTGGCTCCTCTGCAGCTCCCTCGTGGGCTGGCACATGGCCGCCATCTTGTCCTGGGCTCACATGGTTCTCTCTCTTTTCCACCATCCTTGCTGCACCTTGGAAGTCCACATTTCCTCATTTTATATGGATATGATCCATACTGAGTTAGTACATACCCCAAATGCCTCATTATGGCGTAGTTATCCATTGGGGACAGTGGTCCAGGGGGACAGATTTCAACATAGGAATTGGCCAGCAAGGAACTCAATTCAGCCCATGCCATAAACACCACCTTCTCTCTGATAAAGTGCTTAATTAAATTGATTGATTATCAGAGAGCTACATCATCTTCTATCTCTTGGGTAAATCACTTGGTCAGGATGAGTTAAACATTAAGTGTACAGCTGGCTTCATCTAGCTGATATTATGCTACATATTTTTATATGGTTTGGATGGACGTATATATTTTGATTTCCGTGAATATTTTTTTTTGGTACCAAGGACTAAAATGAGGGGAGCTTAATCTCTGAGTCACATCCTCAGCCCTTTTTACATTTTATTTTGAGACGGAGTCTCATGACCTTACTTAGCATCTCACTATGGATTGAAGGGAGTTACCTCAAACATATAAAGACCACTTATGACAAACACAGGTCCACATCGGACTAAATGGGGAAAAATATTAAAAGAATTTCCTCTTGATTCAGAGACAACACATGGCTTCTCACCATCACCATCCTATCTCATATAGTCTGGGAAACATTAGCCAGAGTGATGAGGCAAGAAAAGGAAATCAAATATGCAAATAGGAAAAGAGAAAGTCCAACTCTCTCTGATTGCTGATGGGTATTATCATATTTAGAAGATGCAAAAACTCCATCAGAAGAGTTGTAGAGTTTATAAATGAGCTTAGCAAAGAAGAAAGATACAAGATCACCATGCATAGACTAATAGATTTCCTATATTGCCAAAGGTAAGCAAATTTGGAAAACCATTGTATTCACAATAATATCCAAAAATTAAATACTTGAAGATCATCTAAGCAAGAAGGTAGAAGAGCTGTACAATGAAATTCGTTGAACACACAGAAGAAAGAAATTGAAGAACACAATAGAGAATGGAAGGACCTCTCATGTTCTTGGATAGGCAGAATTAAAACTGTAAAAATAAAAGTAATGTACAGATTTATAGCACTCATCATGAAAATAGCAATGATTTTTATCATAGAATTGTGAAAAAATATTCTGAATGCATTTGGAAGAAATAGAATTTCACAGGATCCTCATAGTTACTCTCGGTGTAGATCCCATAGCAACATCCTGATACTCTCAGAGTCATTGGCTGTGGTCCATCTGATGTGGTTGTTCACCCATGGGCAATTCAACTGGGTAACTTGAAAGAACACAGATCTCAACTCCAAAAAATAAATAACTCATAATGACTAAAAGGCAAGCATTTTTTTTGACATGTCTTCTTAAATTTAAGCATAGACTTGTTTGAGAGATACCTTTGTACCTTCCCTTCAAGGCAGATATCCATCTATATACATCTGTCTTCTCTCTGCCTCTGTCTCTGCCTCTCTCTTCACCATAGATCTCAATTTTATATAGACATGAGATTTTTATACGCATCTCAGTCCACATACATCCACATTCATAAAAGAGTCTATCATTTCAACTTGACTTCTCCACTAGATTGCCAAGTAAACAGAGAAAGTTCAGTCACCCAAATATTGACCTTGCATTTTCCATAATATTTGGTGATGTGACATTAGCTTTTTTTTTTTCAAAATCTCTCCCTTTGATGCTTCCCATGGGAATCTCCATCATGACAACATCTTGTATGTCTCTACTTTGTGGAGAGCAGAGCTTGGTGTGGCTCATAAGTCGGAAGGAGAGAAGAGAAAGAGGAGCCAGTAACCATTCCAATGGGATCTTTCCTTTCCAGATCACCGGGGACTGGCGTACCTTATATATGGCGGTCGACAATGTAGAGATCAGTGAAGGTGGAGAGCTGAGAGTCTATTCCCATCACTTTGAGCGTAGTGATGAGTGCAACAAGTTAGAGGTCACGCTTTTCAACAAGTGAGCAATTTCCCCCCACGTAAAGGAACACAATTGCTCACTTTGGGCAGGTGTGCTGATCTCAAATGTGGAGTGAGACGTCTTGCGTATCTCCCCAAATTGACTCTTCTGAGCCGTCTACATGGAAGTGTGTTGTAGGTCTGTGAGGATCCTGGACATCACCCCAGAGGATCTCATGGAGTGGTGTTTCCTCAAAGGAGCTCTCTGGTTGTGAGCTCCTGTTGAACCACATCACTTAACACAGGGACTCAGAGAGAGGAAGGAAAGCATCTTTTCTTGGAAGCCAGAGCTGTGTTTATTATAAATAGATTGCGTCCATTTAGGTTTAAGGGTGTAATTCAGTGTGCAGGGATCTGCACATTTATCCATGTCAATCATGATTCTCCACCTGATACTTTCTGTGCAATCCTGAATCAAGAAATATATACTTCTAGAAGGAAGTCATTATTTGCAGAATGGTCAGCATCATGTGGACATTGTGATAGTGTGGCAAAAACTTAAATTCTATACATAATATATGTGTAACATATATAGGTAATACATATGTATGTACACGTATGTTACACATATCATATATGGGTATCTATAACGTCTCATCTTGATGGTTCAACTGACATCAATGCACATAAGAATTATGCAATGGTTAATCTAATTGCAAAGTGTGAATAAATGAATGACTTTGTCATAGACATTTAAATAGAAATTTGACACATCCCTGAAAACATATCATTTTTAAACCAACACTAGGAACTCATGACAATTAGCATGCAGGAAGGCAGAGATCTGTAAAGATTCAGGTCAGGAGTTGATTCACCAATCGCACATTGAAGTTCTCACACACTCATCCCTTCACATGCTGCCATTGAAAAACTAATTTGAAAATAACATGGCTTTACAATAAGTGTTGGTGAGGATATGGGGAAAAGGAACAATCATACATTGCTGGTGGGACTGCAAATTGGTGTGGCCAATATGGAAAGCAGTATGGAGATTCCTTGGAAATCTGGGAATGGAACCACCATTTGACCCAGCTATCCCACTTCTTGGACTATACCCAAAGGACTTACAAACAACATACTACAGGGACACAGCCACATCCATGTTTATAGCAGCACAATTCACAATAGCTTAAGTACAGAGCAAACCTAGATGGCATTTATAGATGAATGAATAAAGAAAATGTGACATATATAACAATGGAATATTACTCAGCAATAAAAAAGAGTAAAATCCTGGCATTTGCAGGTAAATGGATGGAGTTGGAGAAGATAATGCTAAGTGAAGTTAGCCAATCCCCCCCCAGAAAAAATGCTGAATGTTTTCTCTGATGTAAGGAGGCTGATTCATAGTGGGATAGGGAGGGGGAGCATGGGAGGAATAGACAAACTCTAGATAGGGCAGAGGGGTGACAGGGGAAGGAAGTGGTCAGGGGGTAAAAAAAAAGAAGTTGGAATGAGATGGACATCATTACCCTAAGTACATGTATGAAGACATGAATATTGTGAAAGTACTTTGTATATAATCAGACACATGGAAAAATGTGTTCTATATGTATAATAAGAATTGTAATGCATTCTGATAGTTAGAATAAAAACATTTAAAAATATTTATATATTTGTGTGTTTCCATAATTTTTAATTTATACTTATTTTATTAAATTATTTTAATTGCTTTTTAAAAAAAATTTATCAGCAGTCTGGCAATAAGCCTGTCCTCTCTACTGATATGTAGTAGAAAACTTGAATTGCATCCGAGAAAGCTGTATTATTCAGATTTTACACTGCTGTGGTTCAAAATCCTGACAAGAGCAATTTAGAGGAGGTCAAGTTTATCTGGGGCTCATGGTTTCCAAGATTCAGTCTGTGGTTGGCCGACTCCATGGCTCTGGCCCAAGGGAAGGCAGAACAAAATGGCTGCAGGGCCTGGAGGAGGAGAGCAGCTCAGGACAGGGCACCAGGGAGCAGAGAGAGCTCTGCTCACCAGGGACAGGACAGAGACCCCAAAGGCACAGCCCAGGGACCCCCTCCTCCAGCCACACCCACCTGCCTACAGTCACCATCCAGTGAGTGTGTATCAGGAAATTAATCCTCTCTTATGTCATACCTCTCATTATCCAACCATTTCACCTCTGAACTTTCTTTCTTGCATTACCTTTTGGGTGAGAGCTCATATTCACAGCATAATAGATTCACACCCATAATGGTACAACTCATCCTCTTCTCAATACTCATGATGCAGTCACCATTTATGCAATTAGTTTTTTGGATGGAGGGGGGGGTCCCAGGAGTTGAACTCAGAGGCACTCAACCACTGAGCCCTATCCCCAGCCCTATTTTGTATTTTATTTAGAGACAGGGTCTCACTGAGTTGCTTAGCATCTTGTCATCACTGAGGCTGGCTTTGAACTCAGGATCCTCCTGCCTCAGCCTCCTGAGCCTCTGTGATAAGAGGCATGCACCACCATGCCCAGATATGCAATTATTTTTAAGAAGAATGATTTCCTGTTTTCTTATAGATCCATTTTTTAGTTGTTGCATTAAGGTAAGTGTTTCTGAAATTCAAATGAACTTCTTCAGACACATATTTCTGCATAGAATATCAAAATTATTTAATCAGGAATACAGAAACAAGCATACTAAAATATAGAAGAAGAGAAATAGGACAATTAGCAAGACAGATTTGCAACTTAAAAGAAGAAATTACATATTTTTAAAACATGGGATGTTTTATCTTCATGTAGATTATTCTGCAGCTCTTGAGAAGATGATACTGCCGATATTCCTGATCTCAATAGCATCTGTAAGCATGTAAAATTAAAAAAAAAAATTAAGAAGTATCTGATCTGATCCTAATGGCATGATGTGATTGAATATTTGAATAAAAAGGCAAAAATCTATTGTGTGCAATAGAGTGGTCAGACGCTCACACAGGCCTCTTCTCACAAGTTACTGTATGCTTACGTTCAACTGCTACAGGGAAGATTTTCATAGGAAAATACACTTTTGCAGGAAGATGGTCACCTCACTTTGAGAGGGGCTAAGGTGCATACTGAAGTGCATGACACATTAAAAATTACTTGACGAGAGCAGTGGTGCATGCCTTTAATCCCAGTGGTATGGGAGGCTGAGGCACAAGGAACTCAAATTGGAGGCCAGCATTTGCACCTTAGTGAGATACATCCTCAGAATAAAGAAAAGAAGAGGCGGAATGTGACTCAATGGAAGAATGTCCCTGGATTCCATCCCCAACACACACACACACACACACACACACACACACACACACACACAGTGTAAATATTTGAGAAATCTACTCTACGGTTATTGAAGATGTCCCCATTGTAACATACTTTATCCACAATGGAGTCCACCAAAGACAATATTGTTTGATGGCTGAGTTCTTTACAAAATCCCCTCAATCTGTCTCCAAATTCAAGAACCCCACTCTGCACCCCGGGGTAGTCTTTCTTGTCAATGTTTTAAACACATACACTCACCTCAGCCCCCTTCAAGGGGGGCAATTTCACTACTAAATACTCAGGCCAAATATCACGAGGTGGAAAATCCTTAACTGAACTAAAAAATCAGATGAAACAAACCTTAAGAGTCTCCTCATCAACAAGGTCCTTAGGTAGCAGGACAGTCATCTGTGAAAGCAAGGGGAAAGGAAATCATGATCTCCGGGGATTGCTCAATGCCTAAGGATTTCCATTTTGCAAATGGAAGATCTGAGTCAAGCTCACTGTTCTTGGTTGATTTCAGGTAACTTGTCTATACCACAGGAAATGGAAAAGTGACCTTACCAATGTCCGTCACATTTCTTATGTTTTCCTTTGGAATGTTCATTTCCACAGTCAGCTCTTCAAATCTCTTCTGCTCCTCCTCACTCACCCTGCTTCCTTTTGCTGTGTTTCAAGATGGATAAAGGAGACGGGGTTTCTGTTAGAAAGCGTCCTCTGGGTCACATGTTGTAACCATTGTTCCCACCATTGCCACGCTGTGTCTAAGGCTACTGTACCAGATCTCTCTTTAAGGACATGAAAACACTGTGAATTCCACATATAGAACATTCTATCACTGTCCCATTCTTATGACTACTGAGGACATTGAAGACCCTTTATTCTGTCAACTCAAACCTGCCCAAATCCTGTGCATTCTCCACAAGAAACCAATGGCCTGAGGTTTTGGAATTCTTCCACCCTGTGGCTTCTCGTTTTTCCCGTGTCTACATATTAGAATCCACTCTTCTGTGCTCTGGACCACAAATCCAATATTCAATAGCAGGAGTGAAAGTGATCTGAACTATTTATCTAGCACATTGGCATGACCGTCTCTGCATACAAACAATAGCAAACAAGAACCATCTCTTCCTTCATCTAAGACAAAATAAAGTTCTACCCCCACCAATTTGACACGTGGATCTCATACCACAATGGTGCATATTGACCTGTCATTTTTTCTGAGGCATGAGTCCAAACTACCAGTTCTTGGGGGAACCGGGAACACTCTGTGTGAACAACTCATGTGATTGTTTTTTTAATGAGCAAATAATGTAAGCTTTGCCATTGTTCAAAATCTTATGCTAGAACAAACCGTTTAAGGTCAAGATGAATGTGATCGTGAATTCTGAAACCAGTCTACTGAATCCAACATTTCATACATACATATCTTTTCAATACTTTCAATTCATTTTGTATTTTCGCTGGTGCATTATAGATCTATGTATAGTTATGCAAAACTAAACACATGCTCCTATTTCTCTCCTGTGTTAACAAAACAGAAGGAATTTCTATGCCGTTCCCCAGAAGGTAAGAGTCATGATACTCACCAGCCAGCACAGTCGCACGTACAACTTTGCATTTTGGTCCGTATTTTCATTATAAAATATTACGACTTGATATGCGTAGTACTTGATTTGGAAAGCATTTTTACCCAAGTCTGGGAAGGAAAAAGAAACATTTCAAAATTCAATATAGTCAACTTTAAAAGAGACCATATGCTTTGATTTACTCGTCACGGGTTAATATGGACCCTTTCTACAATAATTGTCCCTGTTTCACTAAAATTCCACCTAATTTGTTAGAAGTGGGTAAATAGCTACAGACCCAGGGAAGCAATTTCAGATCCCCATGGTCAAGAGTCCCAGTCTTGGAATTGCCTAGTCATTTCTGGATTGAATGTTGTTCCTTGGAAGCAGCGATTCTGGTTGCAGGATCTGTAGGAAGAAGGTAGATGGGCACCTTGCACTTTCTAAAATCATCTCCCGAAAGCCAATTTTCAAATTTTCAGCAATTTTATGACTCAATGGTCAGGCCAGCCAGTATTATAATGGAACTCTACCAATGTAGACTGGAATACATCATGTTGAACTTAAAATGCTCCAAGTATCATTTTCTATTATAGTAGATTACCATGGAAAAGATATGCTAACAAAGGTCTCAGGAAATGCTAGATATATATGTGTGTATTTTATTGCATCATATTGCTGTATATCTATATTTAAATGAAAATAAAATGTGTCTGACAAAGATTGCAATATCGCATTCTTCCTTTTCTATGCATAAAATAAAGTATTAAGGCATTAGGTCATTTAGTATAATGGGAGTGGTGTTTGAAAATTAGATATTTGATATCTTAGAAGTCTATATTTTTGTTTCTGTTGGATTCAACTAATATTCAAATTATTTGCAAGTTGATATGAATTTTTTGGTGGTTACTTTAACTATTCTCATTCTTACCTTTGGGGTCTCTGTCAATTATACCATAATTCATTGATAGTGTGTGCATTACTCATCTTTTGATGAAATGGTAGTGGGATCATGAGGAAAACTCCCATTGAAGTAAATTTCATAATTTAAGGTTACTTTAGAAAGTTCCCTATTCCAGAAATGCACATGAAATATATACCCAGGGAACCATCTTGACATATAATTATTGCCAACATCCAACATGGCAACCTGAGATGATATGTACCTTATCCTGACTCTGTCTGATGACTCAAATGCTCACCACTTCACGAGCATTTCCAAGGTTGCATCAGCAAATAGAAGCAGAAAGAGTGACAGTATCCCCACACCCCGATGTGTGCGATCCCCAAGACCCTGCACTGCAACACACCTCCAGGGTTGGATCATGCAGCACACAAAAGAGCAAATACTCACAGATAGCGTCGTAGACATCATCCCGGACTCTGTTCCCCACAACTATGAACTTACTACACTTTTTCTTCAACCTTAAAAACAAAACAAAAGCGCACACAATCCTTTTTCCCTATCTCTTCTTGCAAACTCCCTTATATTTGCTTTAAAGAACTGTAAGAGTTGCAGTGCATTCAAGGTGCTAAAAACCATCCATGATTTCTGAAAGAACAAACGAGGCTTGTCGTCGGAGCAAATGCCCATTTATTGAGGAACAGCTCTGCATATTTATAGAGCCAGGGGTGGTTTGACAGTTGGCATGGGGTGCTTTTTGATTGGAGGGTAAGGATCAGGTGAGTCAGCACGGTTAGTCTGATTGGTGGGTAGGATCAGGTGAGCCAGCAGGGCTCTGATTGGTGGTTAAGGATCATGTGAGCCAGCAGGGTTCTGATTGGTGGGTAAGGATAATGTGAGCCATCAGGGCTCTGATTGGTGGGTAAGGATCATGTGAGCCAGCAGGACTCTGATTGGATGGCTCTTCTTGGGGGATGGGGAAGTTAGTCTTTGGAGCCGGGGCGACTCCCAAAAATTTCACTCTGACACAGATGTAATGTCTCCACATTCTGGATTTTGCTTTGCTGTTCTGTGACTGGCTTTACTGATTGTCTTGTGGGTGGGGTAATTCATGTTGGTGTTGGAGATTCTTGGGCATTGTCCAGCTGTAGTATCACTGACCAGAACCCAAAAGATGTCCTTACCTCTCACTCACAATTGGGACAGCCAAAGAGGTGTCCATTGTATCCTTTGTTGCTTATATACATCTTAAAATATATGTGTATATACATGTGTGTTTCATACAAGTATTACATTAATATTATATACAGATTTAAATATTTCCCTTATACAGGAAAATGCCTATACAATACTAACAATTCTATAAATACTGACTTTTAGAAATATGTATTTATTGATTAAATATTGACTTTCAAAATGTCAGCTGCAGGATCATGATTGACAGGGGTAAATGTAGGGTCCTGCCCATTGAAGTCATGCTTTAATCGGATTGGGATGCCACTATTGCCAAGAGATGTGAAATGGCAAAGACTCCAACTCAGGTCCTGGGGTTCTGATGGCCATTGGAACTGGGTTTGAGCTTCCAAGGAGAGAGTCTTTCCTTCCTGCCTCTGAGTCTCTATAGTGAGTAATGTGGTTCAACAGGAGTCAAAACCACAATTTCCTCTAAGGAAACACCACTGCACGGGATTCTCTGGGGTCCGCCTACCGAAGTCCTTTGTGAGAGTCTGTAAACAAGTCAGGATGTCTCCTGGTATTTTGCCAGGGGGAGTGGTCTGTGGGGTGGCACCAGCGAGCCATTAAGTGTGGAGATTTCTTATTGGTCGACTGCTGTATCTAGTTTATGTTAATTAAGATAAGCTGTGTGGAATGTATAAATACCCCTCCTGTCCTACAATAAACGGCTCCCACTCCTGCTGTATCAATGTACACAAGTTGTTAGTCACCCCCCCCTGGTATTTTGCTGCAGCCAGACTGCGGCAGATGGTGGCCCATTACGGGGAGCCCCAGGACACTTGGGGGTGACGAAAAAAAAAAGCTGCCAGTCCAAAGATAGGACGGGAGCAAATCTGCTCGTCCCTAGACAGATAGGGTGAGAGGAAAAATGGCCATTTTGAGAAAATGGAGAAGATTGATACAGTATGTTTGTGTCTTGTTTTGTCTAAGTGTATTGTATTGTCTTTGTGATGAAAATATAGAAGGGGTGTTAGGTAAATTGATAAGGGAAAAAGGCACCCCAGTGGAACCAAGAGCAATTAGGGCATGTGTAGACCGAAACCCAGGAACTCTAGTCAGAAAAAAGAAAAGAGTTCAGAGGAGGAAGGATTATCAAGAAAGAAATTGCAAAAGGCTACTACTAAATACTTTTTGTTACCAGAGGGGGCATGAATCAGCACAGTGGCAGCAGCGGTGGCTGCCACGTGCGCAAGCCAGTCATGGCGCAGCAAGGACTTTCCAAGCAGCAGCAGCTGGCTCTTCCACTGCCGGGAGCCCAAATCCAAACCTGACCCAGAGGCACAGTCTCTCGGGCTCTTGCTCCCTGTGCCCGGAAGCAGTTTGAGTCCAGGACACTCCCCAGGGCCATCTGGGGCTGCCCAGGACCCTACAGCTGGCAAAAGACGCTACAGGCATCCCTGATGTTTGGTCATTTTCAATGCCAATAACTAAGCTACAATGGTTCTCCCACACCTGGAAGCTAATGAGTAATGATCACCATTAAGGCTTATTTCAAATGTAAAAAAACCTTGAGATAATGTACTAAATTGTTCAGAAGGTTGTTTTCTTAGTGGAATGCTACAGGATTTTCTGTAGCCATCTGAGTTCCTGCCTTCGTCCCAGTGCTGTGAAGATGAAGGTGAAAGAATTTCCAGTGTTGCTGAGAACCAGAAGAGACTTCAGATCAAGCTAGCTGCCTACAGAACTTACCTGGACTGTAATTTAAGCTAGCTGCCTGCAGAATTTACCTGAACTGTGATTTACCTGGACTGAGAGTTAATCTATTGAGACACTGCTTTACCTGGACTGAGACAACAAACTGTAATCTACAACAAATTGTATGTAACTCATTATCTTTACAAACAGTGTCATTGCTAGTATAATTTTTCCAAGGACTTCTTGCATGCAGCCATCAATTGGCTTGGTATTGTGACATTTTGTATCCTCCCCTTCTGCTGGTAGCAGATTATTTATGGTGTTTGTGTAAAAACCACTATGGGGTCGTTATTTAAATTAAACAAAAGGGGGAAATTTTAGAATCTGTAAACAAGTCAGGATGGCGCCTGGTATTTTGCCAGGGAGAGTGGTTTGTGAGGTGGTGCCAGCGAGCCATTAAGTGTGGAGATTCCTTATTGGTTGACTGCTGTATCTAGTTTATGTTAATTAAGATAAGCTGTGTGGAGTGTATAAATACCCCTCCTGTCCCACAATAAATGGCTCCTACTCCTGCTGTATCAATCTACTCAAGTTGTTCATCACCCCCCGGTTATTTCACTGCAGCTGGACTGTGGCAGTCCTTGTTTGATCCTCACAAGCCTACAACACAGTTCCATGAAAAGAGGTCAGAAGACTCAATTCTGTGAGCATTATCAAGACATCTCACAGTGGATTTGATCCCAGACCACGTGTTGGAAGTGAGCTCTCTTGTTCCTTTAGGTTCAGGAGAATTTCATTTACCTGGTGTAGAAACGGAAGGCAATCTCATTACAGTCCTCACTACACTCCAGGTGACGCAGATGGACCCACAGCTCCCCATTTTCATGGATCATCTGTGGATCATCAGCAGCCAGGAGAACCATGCGCCAGTACCCCGTGATCTGGAGAGGAAAGACCCCCTTGGAGTGGATACTGACTTCTCTTTCTCTCCTCTCACCCACCCTTATCACAACCATCAGACACTTTAGGTTAGAAGAAAAATGAATAAACCCAATTCCTTGAGAACTTTCCACCAAGTAGAATCATAACAGATAAGGTCATGAGTCAGATTCCCATAGAAGGTCATGAGTCAGATTCCCACAGAAGGTCATGAGTCAGATTCCCATAGAAGGTCCTGAGTCAGATTCCCTTAGAAGGTCCTGAGTCAGATTCCCATAGAAGGTCATGAGTCAGATTCCCATAGAAGGTCAAGAGACAGATTCCCATAGAAGGCCATGAGTCAGATTCCCATAGAAGGTCCTGAGGGAGATTCCCATAAAATTGAGAGATTTTGGAAGAACCAACATGACATCACCAAATATGATGGAAACTCCAAGGAAATACTTTGAGAACTTAACTTTATTACAATTAAAATTACTATTATTTTACTTGAAGAACCATCTGATGGAAAAATACAAAGAGTTGATAAAAAGATTATATGATGAATATGAATATACATGGACTGAGAAGCCTATAACATCTCATCACATAAAAATGAGAAATGTGGGAAGAGAATGAGAGAGAGAGAGAGAGAGAGAGAGAGAGAGAGAGAGAGAGAGATCCCCCTAGATCAGCCCAAACATGGTACCTCTGCAGGGGTGAACTGGGATGAGACACAAAACAGACCAAATCCGAGAGCTAGCAGAAAGATCTTCATCTTGAGGAGATTTGTCTTCCGATTTTGCAGGATCTCAGAGTAGCTGAGTGCTTGGGGAGAATCCTAGTGATGTGACTCTATATAGCACTGGTGGCTTGGCACGGCAGGCGATGAATCATTGTGGGTCATCATGAGACCTTGTGTCTGCAAGTGTGTCCTGGTTGGCAGGGATGGGCGGTGGAGGACAATCTGCTATGAAACTAATGAGATTACTACTAGAAGCAGCTTAATGTTGGGCAAGTGATTGACCTTTATCTAAGGCAGAAGCACAAAGCAAGCCATTTATCTGTGGACACTATTATTTGTTTCATCTTTGACCCTGATTGCAGAAGTGGAAGGTGAAGTCCAAAACATCTATTCCCAGCTCCTGCGAAACTTCTCTAATATTTTGGGAGAATGTTGTTAGAAACTTTCTAGAATCAAAGATGGTACCCGTGGTCTGCCACATTAGATCACAACATTTATACCTGGGATAGAAGATAACAAGGCACCACTCACGTGAGTCTATGATTAAATTTAAGAAGTTGTTTCAGTAGTAGTAATAAAAATTAGTGACTCAATCAATTCACAAGTCTTCCTTGGAATTGAGATCCATGTCCTTTCAAGTTATCCAGTTGAATTACCCACATTAGCTGACCACATTAGATCATCCCAGGGTCCATCTCTCTGAAAGTAGTAGGACACAGGCTGTCATGTGTATACCCACCCTAACTGTGAGGATCATGGGAATCCAAACATGAGTATCAAAGTACACTCAAATATTTTTACCTAATTTACTTCCAGCAGTTATAAAATTTCTTGTCTAATTCCTAAATCTTTGATGCATGTTGATTTGAATTTTCTGTGGGTAGAGAGACGGAGGTCTCATTTCATGTTGCTATAGGTAGTTATCCAGTTTTCTCCAACACCATTTGTTAAAATGGCGGTCTTTTCTCCAAGATATATTTTTGGCAACGTTGCCAAATATCAGATAGCTGTGGGTATATGATTTGTCTCTTGGTCCTCTATTTTATCCCTTTGCTCTTTGTGTCGATTTGATGCCAATATCAAACTTTTTTGTAAATACCTCTCTGTAGTATAATTTCAGATAATGTCACCGGCTTTGATTTTCTTTGTTATTATTTCTTTACCTTTTCTAGGTCTCTTATTCTCCCAAATAAATTTAAGAATACTTTTCTAATTCTGTGAATAAAGTCATTGTTATTTTTACAGGGATTGCATTAAATCTGGATATTGGTTTTGGTGGTATGGCCATTTTAAAAATATTAATTTTGCCTATCCAATAACATGGGCTGTCCTTCCATCTTCTAAGATCTTCCTCAATTTCTTCTTCAGTTTTCTATAAATTTCACTGTAGTGCTTTTATACCTATTGTTTATATTAAGACCTAAACATTTAATTCTTGAGGTTATTGTGAATGGGATGATTTTTTTTTCCTGATTTCTTTCAATGGTGAATCACTGTGGGAGGATAGGAAATCCACTGATTTTGTATGTGTTGATCTGTATACTGCTACTTTGCTAAACTCATTTATAAACTCTAGAATAGTCTTCTGGTAGAGTTTTATGTATTTTCTAGTTAGAGGATAGTATCTTCGGCAGAGATAGTTTTTCTCCTCCTGTTTGTAGCCCCTTGATTGCCTTTTCTTGTCTCATCACTCTGGCTAGCATTTCAAGAATTATATTGAATAGGATTTGTGAGAATGGACAGCCTTTTGTTGTTCCTGAATTTATAGGAAATGCTTTTAGTTATTCTTCCTTTTAGTACAATGCTGACCTTGGGTTTGTCATAAATGACCTTTACAATCAATCGTGAGGCTCTGAGAAAGCTAGTGGGATGCTGACTCAAAATGACATACAAAAAGGGATTGGGATATGACTCAGTAGCTAAGCTCTCCTATGTTCAGCACTTAGGACAATATGTGTGTGTGTGTGTGTGTGTGTGTGTGTGTGTGTGTGTGTGTGTGAGATTGAGAATCAGAATATATTTTGAAGACATATGTTCATCTAAAGCATATAAAAATAAGTAACAGAATATTAGGTAAATTTGAAACCAGCCATGCATTTGAAGGTTAACTCATCCTGACCAAGTGATATAAGATTAATTAAGCATTTTCATCAGAGAGAAAGTGAAGTTTCCAAGATGGGCTGAATTGAGAGCCCTGCCTGCAAATTTCCATGTTGAAATGTGTCCCTCAGGAGCAGTGTCCCCAGTGGCTTATCAAGCTAAAATGAGGCACTTGGGGTGTGTATTAATTCAACTTGGATCATGTTCATAGTAAAGGGGGAAATGCGAACTTGCAAGGAAGAGTACGGATGCTGAAGAGGAGAGAGCATACCATGTGAGCCCAGGACAAGATGGCGGCCACCAGCTTCCGCAGGAGGATTATTCGGGAGAATCCAGGCTTCCAGACAGAGGGAAAGTGTTGCAGACAGATGACCATCTGTTTTAGTCAGCTTTTTTTTTTTTTTGGTCACTGTGATTAAAAGATTCTCTCATAACAATTATAGAGGACAGAGAGTTCATTTGGGGGTTCATAGTTTCGGAAGTCTCAGTCCTTAGACAGCAGGCTCCATTCATTGGGGCTCAAGGTGAGGCAGAACAACATGGTGGAAGAGTGTGGTAGAGGGGAGCAGCTCACATGGAATCAGGAAACAGAGAGACAGAGTCTCCAGTCTCCAGATTAAAAAAAAAAAATCTATACCCCAAAGGTCCCAATGCCCACTTGCTCCAGCCAAACCTCAGCTACCATCGGTTAATCCCTTTAGGGATGAATTCACTGATTAGGATAAATGTATAATCCATTCATTTCTGCTCCAAACCCTCTTGCATTAGCTCACACATGAGCTTTCAGAGTTCAGCTCCCATGCAGACCATAACAGCTTCCCGTTGTCTTTGATCCATGAAAAAAAAAAATTACTAACACTCACCATTATGTTTAGATGCCCTTCATAAGATCGTTTGGTACCTGTCTACAGCTCAGCAAGTTTGGTTAAGTCCTGGATTCCTGGGCGCTTTTCAAATGAGAATGCTAGTATCCTCCAAGCCCTTCCTTTTTATGACTGTGAAGAGTGTAAGGGATGAGTCAGTGGCTGGGGCTGGCGTGACAAAGTTCCAACCAGGTGGTTTACACTGCAGATTTTATCTTCTCACAGACCCGGAGGCTGAGGTCGGAGTCAGCACCTTTGATTCTCCCAAATGAAGCTGTTCAGCTGGAACATGCTATGAGAAGAGCTTTGTCTCCTAGGAGGAGCATTGGTTTTTTTGTAGGTAGGTGGTAGGTTGGACATTAGGCATTTTGTCACCTCAGTGGGGACTGATGCTTTATAACAGAAGCTTCTATAATGTTTCTTTAATCATAACAAGACTCTCTGTCACCTTTAGGCTTTTGAGAATAATGTGAACAGTCCTTCATCTGTCGCCTTTACTTGGTTTCTGTCCTCTGCCTTGGCCTCGTATCAGATTGTACCCGTCTCTTCTATATTGTTGACTAAGAAACATAACTATTGAGAAATGTTGGGGCTATACCCCTAGGGACCAGGAGAAACTTTCTAAATTGGATGTTTCAGGACATTTTTGAACCCAGGCCCAACCACCTGCAGCACATTCATGCAGCTCCACCACATAATAATTTGAATATTTTCTGACGTCAGGGCAAAGTAGACTCTAAAATTATTCTGGTTAACCAAAATCCTTCCCTCATTTATGTTAGGGAGGACATTTGCATTGCATCCTATAAGTTCCTATAATGAGTCTTATATTTTTTTAACATATTCTAACCATGCAGATGACTTCTCAAGTGATATGTGTTAGATAATTTGCATTGCATCAGAAAAGTCTATTTTATTCATCTTTTTTTCAAAACTATGACCAAAAGACCTGACAAGAGCAATTTTAGAGGAGCTAAAGTATATCTGGGGCTATAAGTTTCAGATGTTCACTCCATATATGGCTGGCTCCATTGCTCCTGGCCCAAGGGGAGGCAGAACAAAATGGCGGCAGGGCCTGGAGGAGGAGAGCAGCTCAGGACAGGGCACCAGGAAGATGAGAGAGCTCTGTCACCAGGGACAGGATAGAAACCCCAAAGGCACAGCCCAGGGACCCTCTCCTGCAGCACATTCCACCTGCCTATAGTCACCACCCAGTTAACTCATTCAAGTGGGTTAATCCAGTATTAGATCACAACTCTCATAACCTAATCCTTTCACCTCTGAACTGTCTTGCATTGTCTCATACATGAGTTTTTGCTGGACCCTTCCTGTGTAATCCTTACCACATTCACCTCTGTGATGTTAGAACTTATTCTTTCCTCTGTATTCAGGAGTCATGAGGCACTTTTGCCACTATGTTTAACTAAAATAATTGTTGTCTTATACACCCAGCTGTTTAGTGTTTCACTGGAGTAGGTATTTCTGTGCATGGAAATTCTCATAAATATCTTCAAAGACACATATTTGTGCATATAATATTCAATTTATTTAATCAATTATGAATTCAGGAATAGCAGGTGAGACATGGAAGAGAACAGATAAGATACAGTTTGAAACTTCACAGAAAAGAAAAAAAATAATTTTGAATTGTGAGCAATAATTTTTTGTTCTTCATATAGATAAATCTGAAGACGTGGAGAAGATAACTTTGCGAGTATTCCTGATCTTATTAATATCTGTGAGGGTGCAAAAAAAAAAAAAAACATTGAGATGTACAAGCTGATCATAATGACATGATGTAGGTGAGCATTTGGATAAAAAGGCAAAGTACATTAATGTGTCATAAAATGGACAAACACTGACACACTTTTCTTCTCACTGAACCTGGTAGGTTCATGTTCTACTGGGATTTGTTTTACATGAAAGTCTACATTTGTGCAACGGCGGGCAACTCCTTGAGAGTTTCTAAGTTGCATACTGAGGCATGCAATGCATTAAGAAACAAGTGCTTGGAGCAGCGATGCACGCCTAGAATCCCAGAGAGAGTCTGCAGGCTGAGGCAGGAAGATCTCAAGTTGGAGGCCAGCTTCTGTATCTTAGGCAGATGCCGTCTCAGGATAAAGAATAAGATGGGCTGGAGGGCATTTCAGCGGTCATGCTCTGGTTTCAGTTTTTAGTACCACACAACAAAATTTTTTAAAAAGTGTGCCTTTGAGAAATCTCCTCTTGAGTCATTTGCCACTTACAAGATGCTATTCGCAATGGGACTGACCAGTGTCAATATTATTTGATGGCCGAGTACTTCACAAAATTCCCTCAATCTGTCTCCCAGTTGAAGAACCCCACTCTTTATCCCAAGGTAGTCTGGCTTGTCAACGTTTTAAACACAGACACTCATCCCAGCCCCCTTCAAGGGGGACAATTTCACTATTAAGTCTTTATGCCAACTACCACAAGCGGGAAATTCCTTAACAGAACTAAGAGTCGGGCGATACAAACCTCAAGAGTCTCCTCATCAACAAGGTTCTTAGGTAGCAGGACAATCATCTGTGAAAGAGAAGAAAAGAGAAATCATGATCGCTGGAGTGGCTCCATGTCTACGGATTTCCATTTTGCAAATGGAGGATCTGGATTAGGTTCACTGTCCTTGGCTTCATTTCAGATAATCCGTCTACACTGCAGGAAGAGGGAAAGTGACCTTACCAGTGTCGCTCACGTTTCTTATGTTTTCCTTTGGGATGTTCATTTCCACCGTCAGCTCTTCAAATTTCTTCCGTTCCTCCTCACTCAGACTGTTTTCTTTTGCTATGGTTCAAAGTGGATAATGCAGACGGGGTTTCTGTTAGAAAGCGTCCTCTGGGTCACATACTGTAACCATTTTTTTTCCCACCATTGCCATCCTGTGTCTAATACTACTGTACCAGATAACTCTTGGGTGACATGAAAACACTCTGAATTCCACATATGGAACATTGGGTCATGGTCCCGTTCTTAGGACAACTGAGGACATCGAAGACCATTTATTCTGTCAATGCGACGTTGCCCAAATCTTATGAATTCTCTAGAATACACCCTGGATCTGAGAATCTGAAATTCTTCTACACTGTGGCTTTTCATTTTCCCTATGTCTTCATATGAATCCATTCCCTGGTGTTCTGGACCACTAGTCCAATGTTCAATAGCCAGAGAGCAGATGATCTGAACTCTTCATGGCACACATTACCATGGTCCGCTCTGCTAATACAAACAGAAACAAACGACGAGTATCTCTTCTTTCATCTAAGAAAAAATAAACTTCTACCCCCACCTATTTGACACGTGGATCTGATACCACGATTCTGCATATTGACCTGTCCTTTGTTATGATGTGTGCGTCCAAACTCTCTATTCCTAGAAGACCTGGGAGCATGGTATGTGAATGGATGATACTGACTCTTTCTTTCACGAACAATACACGTAAGCTTTGCCACTGTTCCAAAACTTATGGTAAAACAACAATTTTAAGTTCATGGTGTATTTTGTCATGAATTCTGAAACAAGTCTACGGATTCTGAACTTTATACATATGTATTTTTCCATTTCATTTTCTATTTTTCTTTGTATGCAGCCCCACATTTCTCTCCTTTATCAACAAAATAGAAAAAAAAAACTATGCTGTTCTCCAGAGGGTAAAAGACATGATACTCACCAATAAGCCCAGTAAAGTGTCTAACTTTGCCATCTATACCCGTATTTTCATTATATATTGCTATGACTCGATCTGAGACGTACTTGATTTTGAAGAAATTTTTACCTGAGTCTGGAAGGGAAAAAAATAAATATCTCAAAACTCAATATTATCACTTTTTTTTTTTTAAAAAAGTCTATCTTCTATTACTTGCTTGTAACACTTTAATGTGGACCCTTCCATTCATAATAACTCCTATTTCACTAAAATGGCACTTTATGTGTTATAATCAGATAAGTTGCTACAGATCCAGGGAAGCAATTCCAGATCCCAATCTTCAGATGGTCAACGTTCCCAATCTTCAGATGGTCAACGTTCCCAGTCTTGGAATTGCCTAGTCATTCATGAATTGAATATTGTTCCTTGGAAGCAATGATCCTGGCTGCAGGATCTGTAGGAAGATGGTAGATGGGCAGCTCCTACTTGGTTAATCATCTCACAAAAGCTAATTTTCAATTTCTCAGCAATTTTATGACTCAATGGTCAGGCCAGGCAGTATTATAATGGAACTCCACCAATATAGACTGGATATACTGTGTTGATCTTAAATATTCAAGTTATCACCTTCTCTTGTAGTTGATAACAATTAACAATCATATAGCTAATGAAGGAGATATATATATATATATATATATATATATATATATATATATATGTACATAAAATAAAAATGAATGTGTCAGACAAAGATGATAATATCAAATGTACATTTTCAATTCACAAAATAAAATATTCAGGTCAATTAACATTTATGCAATTGGTGTTTGAAATCCAGTCACTTGATATTATGGATACAGAAGTCTGTATTAATGTTTTGTTGGTGTCAAGTAACATTCAAATTATGTTTAATTTAGTATGAACGTTTGGGCTGTTACTTTAACCATGTCCATTCTTACCTTTGGAGTTTCAATCAGACGGTAATACTGTGTGAGTGTACCTATTACATATCTTCTTAGTATTCAAATAGTTTATTTAATAATATGACAAGTGCGATTCTATTGTCAGACCAAAGGAAGACTAGTTCTAAAATAACTTTTATAATTTAAGGTTACTTTAGAAAGCTCTCTATGCCAGAAAAACCCACAATATATATACATATTCTCAGGGAACCATCCTGACAGATAATTAATACCAACATCCAACATGGCAACCTGAGATGATACGTACCTTATCCTGGGTCTGTCTGATGACTCAAATGCTCACAAGCTTACCAGTATTTCGAAGGTTGCATGGCAAATAGAAGCAGAAAGAATGACGCCCAGGTGTGTGCAATACCCAAGACCCTGCACTGGGACACGCCTGCAGGGTTGGATCATGCAGTGCACAAAAGAGCAGATACTCACAGACAGATTCGTAGACATCATGCTGGGCTCTCTTCCCCACAACTGTGAACTTATGGCACTGCTTCTTCAACCTTCAAGACAAACCAAGAGAGCACACAGTCCTTTCTCTTCACCTCTTCTTGCACACTCCTCTTGATTTGCTTGGTAGAACTGTAGGACTTGCAGTGCCTTCGAGGTGGTCAAAGCCATCCATGATTTCCCTCGGGCACAGATGCAATGTCTGCACATTCTGGAATTTGCTTGGTTGTTCTAGGACGGGTTTTCCTAATACTAACAATTCTATAAATACTGACGTTTAGAAATATGTATTTATTGATTAAATATCGATTTTTTCAAAACGTCAGCTGCAGGACCATGATTGACAGGGGTAGATGTAGGGTCCTGCCCATTGATCAGATTGGGATGCCACTATTTCCAATAGTTGTGAAATGGCAAAGACTCCAACTCAGGTCCTGGGGTTCTGATGGCCGTTGGCACTGGGTTCGAGCTTCCAAGGAGAGAGTCTTTCCTTCCTGCCTCTCTGTAGTGACTGACGTGGTTCAACAGGAGTCACAACCACAATTTCCTCTAAGGAAACACCACTGCACGGGATTCTCTGGGGTCCCCCTACTGAAGTCCTTGTGCCTCACAAGCCTACAACACAAGAGAGGTCAGAAGACGCCTCACAGTGGATTTGAACCCAGACCACGTGTCGGAGCTGAGCTCTCTTGTTCCTTTAGGTTCCGGAGAGTTTCACTCACCTGACGTAGAAACCAAAGGCAATCTCATTACAGTCCTCACTACACTCCAGGTGACGCACGTGGACCCTCAGTTCCCCCTCTTCATCGATCATCTGTGGATCATCAGCAGCCAGGAGAACCGTGCGCCAGTTCCCCGTGATCTGGAGAGGAAAGACCCCCTTGGAGTGGATACTGACTTCTCCTTCTCTCCTCCCACCCACCCTTATCACAACCATCAGACACTTTAGGTTAGAAGAAAAATGAATAAACCCAATTCCTTGAGAGCTTTCCACCAAGTAGAATCGTAACAGATAATGTCATGAGTCAGATTCCCATAGAAGGTCCTGAGTCAGATTCCCATAGAAGGTCCTGAGGGAGATTCCCATAGAAGGTCCTGAGTCAGATTCCCATAGAAGGTCCTGAGTCAGATTCCCATAGAAGGTCATTAGTCAGATTCCCATAGAAGGCCATTAGTCAGATTCCCATAGAAGGCCATTAGTCAGATTCCCATAGAAGGCCATTAGTCAGATTCCCATAGAAGGTCCTGAGTCAGATTCCCATAGAAGGTCCTGAGTCAGATTCCCATAGAAGGTCCTGAGTCAGATTCCCATAGAAGGTCATTAGTCAGATTCCCATAGAAGGCCATTAGTCAGATTCCCATAGAAGGTCAAGAGACAGATTCCCATAGAAGGCCATTAGTCAGATTCCCATAGAAGGTCAAGAGACAGATTCCCATAGAAGGTCCTGAGTCAGATTCCCATAGAAGGTCATTAGTCAGATTCCCATAGAAGGCCATTAGTCAGATTCCCATAGAAGGCCATTAGTCAGATTCCCATAGAAGGTCATTAGTCAGATTCCCATAGAAGGCCATTAGTCAGATTCCCATAGAAGGTCCTGAGTCAGATTCCCATAGAAGGTCCTGAGTCAGATTCCCATAGAAGGTCCTGAGTCAGATTCCCATAGAAGGTCATTAGTCAGATTCCCATAGAAGGCCATTAGTCAGATTCCCATAGAAGGTCAAGAGACAGATTCCCATAGAAGGCCATTAGTCAGATTCCCATAGAAGGTCAAGAGACAGATTCCCATAGAAGGTCCTGAGTCAGATTCCCATAGAAGGTCATTAGTCAGATTCCCATAGAAGGCCATTAGTCAGATTCCCATAGAAGGCCATTAGTCAGATTCCCATAGAAGGCCATTAGTCAGATTCCCATAGAAGGCCATTAGTCAGATTCCCATAGAAGGTCCTGAGTCAGATTCCCATAGAAGGTCCTGAGTCAGATTCCCATAAAATTGAGAGATTTTGGAAGAACCAACATGACATCACCAAATATGATGGAAACTCCAAGGAAATACCTTGAGAACTTAACTTTATCACAATTAAAATTATCATTATTTTACTTGAAGAGCCGTCTGATGGAAAAATACAAAGAGTTGATGAAAGGATTATATGATGAATATGAATATACAGGGACTGAGAAGCCTATAACATCTCATCACATAACAATGAGAAATGGGGAAGAGAGAGAGAGAGAGAGAGAGAGAGAGAGAGAGAGAGAGAGATCCCCCTAGATCAGCCCAAACATGGTACCTCTGCAGGGGTGAACTGGGACGAGACACAAGACAGACCAAATCCGAGAGCTAGCAGAAGGATCTTCATCTCGAGGAGATTTGTCTTCAGATTTTGCAGGATCTGAGAGTAGCTGAGTGCTTGGGGAGAATCCTAGTGATGTGACTCTATATAGCACTGGTGGCTTGGCACGGCAGGCGATGAATCATTGTGGCTCACCATGAGACCTTGTGTCTGCAAGTGTGTCCTGGTTGGCAGGGATGGGCGGTGGAGGACAATCTGCTATGAAACTAATGAGATGAGAACTAGAAGCAGCTTAGAGTTGGGCAAGTGATTGTTCTTTTTGGCAAGGCAGGAGCCCAAAGCAAGCCATTGATTCCAAGGACAGTAATATTTATTTTATCTCTGACCCTGATGGTGGAAATGGAAAAAAAAGGATTTCAAAACATCTGCTCTCAGCTCCGGTATAACTTCTCTAATATTTTGGGAGAATGTTGTTAGACACATTCTAGAATCAAAGATGGTACCCATGGTCGGCCATATTAGATGGAAGCACCTCTGCCTGGAATAGAAGATAACAAGGCACCACTTGCACGAGTCTATGATTAAATTTAAGAGAACATTCCAATAGTAATAAAAATAAATACAAATTACTGACTCCTCATCAATTTATGAGTCTTTCTTGGAATTGAGATCCATCTTCTTCCAAGTTTTCCACTTGCCCACTAGCCACCCTAGATCAGCCCCGGGACAATCTCTCTGGAAGCAGCAGGAGACATGCTGTCGTATGTATCCACCCCCAACTGCGAGGATCATGTCAATTTTTAAAGTACACCTATATGTTGGAGTGTCGACCATGGTTTTCTCCTAGTAGTTATAAAATTTCTTGTCTGATTTCTAAACCTTTGATGCATACTGATGAGAATTTTCTGTAGATAGAAAGATGTCGAATTTCATATCCCTACCGATATTATCCAGATTTTTCTGACATCATTTATTATCAAAAGGCTCTACTTTCTCCAAGATATATTTTTGGCAACATTGTCATATATGAGATAGCTGTCGATGTGTGGTTTTTTTCCCTGTGTCTTCTACTTTAGTCCTTTGGTCTTCATATCCACTTTGATGGCAATAACATAATTTTTTGGTTACTAACACTCAGTAGAATGATTTCAGATCTGTATTATGACATCTCCTGCTTTGATTTTCTTCTTTAGCTCTTCTGGGTCTCTTACTCTTCAAATAAGTTTTAAGAATTTTTTTTTTTTTTGTAATTCTGTGAAGTATGTCATTGGTATTTTAAAAAAAAGATTGCATTGAAAGTGCTTTTTGATTTTGGCAATATGGCCATTTTTAAAATATTAATTCTGCCTTTCAAAGAACATGGAATATTCTTCCAACTTTTAAGATCTCTTCAATTTCATGATTTTTTTCAGATTTCTCTCTTCACTGAATCACTGTGAGAATATAGGAAATCTATTGATTTTTTTCCATGTTGATTTTCTATCCTGCTACTTTGTTAAACTCATTTATAAACCCTAGAAGATTTCTGATAGAGATATTTGCATCTTCTAGTTATAGCATAAAATCATTGGCGGAGAGAGTTCATCTTCTCTTTCTATTTTGTATCTCCTTGATTTCCTTTTCTTGTCTTATTACTCAGGCGAATGTTTCAAGGACTATATTGACTAGGATTAATGAGAGTGGACAGCCTTTTTTTGTTCCTAGATTTAGAGGAAATGCTTTCACTTATTTTTCCATTTTGTACAATGTTGACCTTGGGTTTTTCATAAATAACCTTTACAATCAATAGTGAGGCTCTGAGCAAGTTAGTGAAAACCTGTCTCAAAATAAAGCATTAAAAAGTGCTGGGGATGTGGCTCTTCGAAGTACCCTTTCCAAGAGCCACATCCTAAGTTCCCCTGGATTCAATCTTCAGTACCATGTGAGCCCAGGACAAGATGGCGGCCATCAGCCAGCCCAGGGGCTAATTCAGGAGAATCCAGATTTGTGCATGGAGGGAAAGTGTTGCAGACAGATGGGCATCTGTTTGAGTCACCTTTGTGCCCCTGTGACTAAAAGACCCTACAAGAGCAATTGTACAGGAGGAAGAGGTTATTTGGGGGCTCAGAGTTTCAGAGGTCTTAGTCCATAGACAGCAGGCTCCACCCCTTGGGTGCCACGGTGAGGCAGAACAATATGGTGGACGAGTGTGGTGGAAGGAATCCACTCAAATGGAGATCAGGAAGCAGAGAGATACCCAACTCTCCAGATACAAAGTCTATATCCTAAAGCCACGTCCCCAATGCCACCTTCTCCAACCACACCCCACCTGACTCTAGTTACCACCCAGTGTATCCCATTAGAGATTAATTCACTGATTAGGTCAAGGCTAGAATCCAATTATTTCTGCCCCCTACCTTTTTTCATTAGCTCACACATGAGATTTTGGAGGACACCTCACATCCAAACCATCACAGCACCCCATTGTCTTCGATCCATGAAAAAAAAAATATATATGAACTGTCACCATTATGTTTAGATGCCCTTCATAAGATCGTTTGGTACCTACGTACAGTTCTGCAAGTTTGGTTAAAGTCCTTGATTCCTGGGAGCTTTTAAAATGAAAATGCTCCTGTCCTCTAAGCTCTTCCTCTTTATCTCCTGTGAAGAGTGTAAGGGGTGAGTTTGTGGCTGGGGCTGGCTTCTATAATGTTTCTTTAATCATAACAAGACTCTCTGTCACCTTTAGGCTTTGAGAATGATGTGTACAGTCCTTCATCTGTCGCCTTTGCTTGGTTTCTGTTCTCTGCCTTGGCCTCGTATCAGATTGTACCCGTCTCTTCTATATTGTTGACTAAGAAACATAACTATTGAGAAATGTTGGGGATATACCCCTAGGGACCAGGAGAAACTTTCTAAATTGGATGTTTCAGGACATTTTTGAACCCAGGCCCAACCACCTGCAGCACATTCATGCAACTCAGCCACATAATGATTTGGGTATTTGCTGATCTCAGGCCGATATAGACTCGGAAAATATTCCAGTCGACCAGGATCATTAATGTCAGGAGGGACATTTGCATTGCGTCCTGTAAGTTTCTCTCATGAGTCTTTCTTTCTTTCTTTCTTTCTTTCTTTCTTTCTTTCTTTCTTTCTTTCTTTCTTTCTTTCTTTCTTTCTTTCTCTTTTTAACCTATTCTGGCCATGTAGACTGGCCCTCTCAAGTGATATGTGACAGATAATTTACACTGAATCTGAAAAGTCTATTTTATTTGGCTTTTTCAAACCTATGACCCAAAGATCTTACAAGAACAATTTTAGAGGTGCCAAAGTATATCTGGGGCTCATGGTTTCAGAGGTTCTGTCCATGGTTGGCCCACTCCATGGCTCTGGCCCAAGAGGAGGAGAACAAAATGGAGGCAGGGCCTGGAGGAGGACAGCAGCTCAGGACAGGGCACCAGGGAGCAGAGAGAGAGGAACGGGCCGGGGACAGGACATAGTCCTCCACAGAAGGTTTTCAAGGACCCACTCCCTCCAATCTGTTTCCTCCTATGATTTCCACCCTCTCTCAGTGGCCCATTCAGCTATGAATCTGTCAATGGATTAATCCACTTAAGAGTTCAGAGTGCTCAGGATCCAATCCTTTCCCCTTTGGTAAAATTCACAGAAGCTCACGTCCAGGTCAGCAGGTGACCAGCATCCCATTAAGTAATGCAAATAACAATCTCATGGTCCATCCCAAGAGTCACCTTCATCTCCAAGAACTTCATGGTCAAACCCATTTTTTTTTAAACCAAGTTGCTGGCACAAAACACGGAGGAGGGAGAGAGGACAGAAGTAGAGGAGGCTCTTTGGATTGAAGAACGGGCCCAGGGTGGGGATTGCAGAGGGAGCCAGCTTTGGAGATGGGCCTCCAAGACCTCCTGCTGCAGAGAGGTTCCTTGACCTAGAGCCGGTGGATGCTCTCCCAGGTCCATCCTGGAGCTGGGGCTGAGAGGTAAGGAATGGAATGCATTCAGCTCTAAGAAAGGTTTGTCATCTGGGTACAGATAGGTTTGGCTTCAGGATGTTTATTTAGATTTTAACAGCAGGGGACATGGCTGCAGTAATGCACACCTGTCTTCCCATTGGCTCGGGAGGCTGAGGCAGGAGGCTGGCGAGGTCAAAGCCAGCCTCAGCCAAAGAGAGACCTTAAACAGCTCAGGGAGACCCTGTCTCTAAATAAAATGCAAAATAGGGCTGGGGAGGGGGCTCAGGGGTCGAGTGCCCCTGAATTCAATCCCTGGTATCCCTCTTCTCAAAAAAAAAAAAAAAAAAAACCAGGAGACACATCATTCAATCCAACAGATGGTTAATACTAAGCATAAAATCCAATTTATCACTGAAGCTAAAATTAAACAGGAACGAAAAGGCAAATATTCCTTAGTGGTTCTTGCAAAAACCGTACTGGGGAAAAAATAACAGAAAGCACAGTTGTTCTCTCACATAATTAAGGGAATTGTGACTTGCATTTTGCTGAAATATTAAATGTCAAAATTGAACCATTATATTCAAAGTCCATCAGTGCTAATAAAATTGAGACTCTTGATAATGCTCAATTTTTTTTTTAAACTAAGGGTTAAGCCCAGGAGTGCTTAACCACTGAGCCACATCCCCAGCCCTTTTTATTTTTTAATTTTGACACAGGGACTCACTAGGTTGCGTAGGACCTTGATAAGTTGCCGGGGCTGGCCTCTAGTTTCTGATCCTCCTGCCTCAGCCTCCTGGACCACTGGGATGACATATATTTTACCTCCAATCACACGGAACTCTTATCAAACGCAGTTAAAAGAAAAAGGCTTCTCGCTCCCTAGTATAAAGATGTTATTATATATTTGTTTTTAAAATTAATAATCTTAGTAATTTCCCATTGCCTTCCAACAGCTGGGGATGTGGCTCAGTTGATAGAGAGCTTGCCTCACATGCACAAGGCCCTGGGTTCAATCCCCAGCTCCACACATACACAAATACAAAAATAAAAATAAAGCCGTCTTCCAATTGCCTTCGAACTGCTTTTTCTTGAGGGGTTACTGTGTGCCATGACTTTAGCTGAAGTTGATGACTGGTTCTGAATAATCCAAAATATCACGTGCACAAACTAATGTGGCTGACTATGAGCCATGCATTCCTGTAGCAATTTACAAATGTGCATTTAATTCTCATAGTAACCCCATACGATCCTTTCTGTTGGCATCGAATGGCAAAGAAGCCTATGAAAAAGGAATTGAAATCACTGCTTGATAATCTAACGGCTCACCTTCATATCTGTATTCTATTTGAGATCTTTGTGCTGTGATATTTTCTCACTTTCTGCACGATTAGAAGTACCGAGACAGAATGCTGGAGGTCTCTTGCTATTTTTTGCAATATCTAGTGTTTGCCTTTAAGAGACTTAAATACATATTTACTTTCTAGGTTTTAGAGACATAGGAAAAAGTGAAGCTATAGTGCAGATATTCCACAACGGATCCCACTTTGATATAGTTATCATTCAGTAAATAAAAAATAATACTAGGAGGAAGAGCAGGGGAGGAGATCAAATAGTTCATGGGCAGGAAGCAGGTCAGGGCATAGGGTGGTACTTAAGTGAGGTGGGTCGAATTAGGCCATGCTCACCTACAGATAGGGCACTGTGAATTTCGCTGTCATGCGTAATAATAATAATAATAATGCACCAAAAAATTAATAAGTAGCACATTTAGTTGATCATCTACAGGGGCAGCCACAGGAGTTAGGAAATGAATTTGCAAGATTGCAAACTTAATTGCATTCCTGTGTGCCCCCGGAGGATCAAAGGGATCTTTCAACAAGATCCTGTTTCTATTACTGAAAACATAGTCCTAGCGTTGGGAAAAAAAAAAAAAAATCATCTCCTAAAGAAGAAGAACGCCTTTCATCTTGGGGCTGGACCCACTCACAGGTTGACATTTTGTGTGATCTGCAGCCAATGCAAACGCTCAATAGGGCTCCCCAGTTCGAGGTAGGGGACACCGAGAGTCCCTGGCCCTCAGATTAACTTCCAGAGCCGGTGACTGCCCAGGGCAAGTTCCTCTTCCTCCTTGGGGTCGTTTGACTGTTGCAAAATCTGGGCGCTCGGCCAAGGAGCCTGGCTGCGGCCCGGAGCCTGGCTGGGCTCCGAGCCCTGCGCAGGTCTAAGTGCCGCACACGGGGACCAGCGCCACCTGCTGGCCACGCCCGGGAACGGCGGCCGGTGCGTCCCGGGCTGCGGTTTCCCCAGGGAACTTGGCCGCAGGCCCAGGGCACGCAGCCGGCAGAATTCTCCACCTGTCAATCAAACCAGAGGGGAGGCTCACTCCTAAGAGATAGGGCTTGCAGAAAAAAGGAGGTGAAGGAGGGGAAGATTGCACGGATACAGTATTTTATATTTCTATCTTCATTAAACATCCATTTCACATTAATTAGTATTGTCTATTTCATCTTCATGCAAAATCCACCTCTATTTTCCTTTTTTTTTTTTTTTTCCAACGTGTTTAGAATTCCTTGTACTCTCGGGGTTACCATAATACACTGCCGGCTACTTTTCTTGGATCTATGAATGATGGTCACTTGGTGGAGACCTGTGGCCTACAGAATAAAATCCCAAGGTCAACTCCACTTTTGCCAATTTAAAGACATAACGATCCATCGGTGATACGGGAAGAAGTGATTTTCTTTTCTTTTTTTTTTTCTTTTTTTTTTTTTCTAATGCACTTCTCTTGAATGTGCCCAAAGGACCTGGAGGAGATGTGTGTGATTCCAATTTAAACAGCAGTGTTCTTCAAATTTGCTCGACCGCTTCTTAAAAGGAAGCAACAAGCCTTGGCTGTGAACAATTTGATGTTTGCTTTTTTTTTTTTTTTTCCTACAAGAAACAAGGATATTTGAGCAATTAATCAGAATTGGCACTCGGTATCTCTGTCTCTGCAGCATCCCTCCGGCAAAAGCCATTTTGTAAGGGTGAGGTTTGCTGACTGACTTAGAAAACTCTGTGGGGAGGGAGCACAGAGACTTGTTAATTGCACAACAGCTGTTTGTTTTCGGCTCCAAGGATGTATTTCAACAAAGCAGAAAATCTGATTTCTTTTGATTCTATGATGATTACTATTATTATTAATTATTATCATTATCATTATTAAGTACTTTAATCACAAGAAATGCCTGCATTTTTTAAAAAATGCTTTGCAAAAATTCAGGCTCCTGAATCCTTTCGTCACTGCATGAAACCAAGGTGCATCGAAGCCCCCATGGTGTGACGAAAATAGGGACCATAAGTGGGTGTCACTTTAAAAAGCCATGGCACGGAGCTCGGGGTGCAGATGAGTGATGGAGGGTTTGCTTCGTGGACCCAGGGACAGGACAGAGACCCCAAAGGCACAGCCCAGGGACCCCCTCCTCCAGCCACCCCCCACCTGCTGCAGTCACCACCCAGTGAGTCCATTCAAGTGGATTAATCCACTATGAGTCTACACCCAGTGAGTCCATCCAAGTGGATTAATCCACTATGAGTCTACACCTCTCATAATCCAATCATTTCACAATTATTTTGCATCTTAACACCATTTCCATAAACTAGTTCCGGGGACGTGTTGGCTTCCTCTATTATTTTAATAGATGTGTTTCTCATTCATTTTTGGCTCAGCAAGTTGATTTATGTTAACCTGAGAAAGTGGGGGTTTTTTTAATTATTTATTTCTGAGGTGTAGGTGGACCCAATACGTTTGTTTCATCTATTTTATTTTTATATGGAGCTGAGGATCCAACAATTATCTGTTAGTATCTGGGTGGCTCAGTGCATGCGTGTGTGTGTGTGTGGGTGGGTGCACGTCTGTGTATTTGCACCCGTTTTATTGATGCACAGATAAGCAAGCGGCATGCACTTATGGGATTCCGCATGCCTTAGCATAGACATGCATTGATCAATGATTGTCCCCGGGCCAAGCCTATTAAGCTGTCATCACTTCACAGAGCTGTGTGTGACAGGCACCTGCAAGGGTGACATTTAGGATCCGCTCTTAGCAACTGAGCCTGTGACCCAGTCCTGTGATCTGCAGCGGACCTGGGACCCACCGTGGGACTGACGCTTTTGCAAAGCTACTTACTGAGCTTCTGCAAACTTTGAGCATCATGGATCTGTTTTCTGCACCCACAGCTCCTGGAAAAGCCGACCCTCTCTCTCTCTCTCTCTCTCTCTCTCTCTCTCTCTCTCTGCCTCTGTGAATGCCCACGGTATCGGCTCCCCTCCCTTGTTCCTTCCAGAAGATGCAGAGAGGATGCAAGTTCGTGCTACGCTCTTTTTGCAAGCGTCCAGAGAACTCTGTAGGATATCTGTGTGCCTCTCCGTCTTGCAAGATTTTTTTTAATGAAGCAGATGACTTTAATTGAATAACGGATTTTTTTTAATAAGGCTAATGGGCCCATTTTGTACCTTTTATTGTTATAAGTGGGAAAGCAAAAAATGTCGTAATACCGTGGCACGCGTAGGTGCTCACAGAGGTTCCCATAGGTGACAATGTATACACTGAATACGTGGCAGATGGTATGTAGGTTCATAGATGATTAAATAACATGCATGAAATGCAAAAATCATATCTGAAATGTAGAAAGGCTACATCTATAGATGCATTGTCCATCGACATTGAAATGGTGGTAAAAATCCAATACTCAGCCAAACTGAGAGTGGAAGAAATATTAGGAGACCCCTGTAGATGGTGAAGGCTCGAATAGGAGGTGTTCCCCCAAATCTCGTGGCTGAGAAAATAGATGTGAGCAGATTTTAGGGGTGAAGTGATTGGAAGATGAGCCAAGGGACAGTTAAGACATTTAGGAGGCTGAGGCAGGAGGATCGTGAGTTCACAGCCAGCCTCTACCAAAGGGAGGCCCTAAGCAGCTCAGGGAGACCCTGTCTCTAAATAAAATGCCAAATAGGGCTGGGGACGGGGCTCAGTATTCAAGGACCCCCTGAGTTCAATCCCCAGTACCAAAAATAAAAGAGAGGAAGAAAGAAAAGAAATGTTAAAAGTGAAATTTGACCATGAAATTCGTGAAGGCCCTCCCTGAACAGGAGAACACATAGTCTAGGAAGAGGTAATTCCTGAACCCCATGGATCAAGCCATGAAAGCGATACAGTTGCAAGGAAATGTTTTCCAAGGGATCTGAAGGTGAATAGGTCGACTTAGTGTTAACATGTTGAAAAAAGTAACATGGTAATCCGGGCTTGATGGACTCTACCAGGAGAGATCCCGTCTGCATTCACATCCACACCCGAGATATAGCTGGAAACGCTCCAGGATCTATCTCAACTTTGCGGCTTTAGTAGTCTCAGGAGGATTTTCTTAGCAATAAAATGCAGCTGATGCCTCTGAGCATCTAGAGGTAGCGTCATGTGTCTGTGTGTCTTTAAATATTTGGTGCAAATGAATGCCATCAGAATGAACCCATAATTATGCATTCGGAATCATCAGATTTTTTTTTTTTCAAAATGAACATCATTTAATGTCTAAGCATTCATGGTAACATGAAGATGAAATTAGAAAAACGAGAGCATTCTCTCTCTCTCTCTCTCTCTCTCTTTCTGTTTTTAGGATCTAACCCAGGGCCTTCAGCAGGCTCAGCTACCCACCTGGGACCCACGGGAAATTCATTAGGAGACTTGTTTCTCCGATCACACTTTTCTAAATGGGAAAAGAGTACGTTTTCTCTGTTCCGAAACTATCATGAAGTCAGCCTTTCGCACACAAGGCAAAAAAAAATATTGATTGCTTTCGGATTCGGTCTTGCCAAACAGCTCACGGGGGCTAGGAAAAATGCACATTTAGAGATTGGGTTCCGAGCGCGGTTATCTGTTATGGTTAGGTTTCAGGCCTTGGCAAGAATGGGCTTATATTTTTGTTTCCCCGAGGAATTGCAGATGGGATCTATTAAACATGTAGTTGTAAAAATGGGTCATTGTGCCAGACATGGTGGCCCACACCTGTCATCCCAGCGGCTCGGGAGGCTGAGGCAGGAGGATCGTGAGTTCAAAGCCAGCCTCAGCCAAAGGGAGGCCCTAAGCAACTCAGGGAGACCCTGTCTCTAAATAAAGTACAAAATAGGGCTGGGGACGGGGCTCAGGGGTCGAGTGTCCCTGAATTCAATCCCTGGTTATCAGAAAAAAATAGGGATATAGGGTTATAGTCATAAAAAAAGGAAAAGTAACTATGCATTGATTTGCAATTACCACCCCGTCCCCGCTGAAGAAATAGATATTTATGAAATATATTTTGGGGAAAAAATATTCATTAAGTAGACATGGTTGATATTTATAGGGAAGTACACTTGCAGATTTCTCCGTCTGATTAACTGCGTATCGGGAAGCCAGCAGGGTGAGGATTATGTGAGAAATTGGATGAGAAGTCATCTGTGTTTGCTGCATCAAGATGATTTTTCTTTGATTAGACTAATTCCAGGTATAGAGATCCTCCTTAATCAGAGGAAGCAACCGATTTCACTAGCTTCAATGAAAGTCTAAATTTATCCTCGCCCCGAAAGTCTAATGTAACTCATCTCCAGCTCATCAATTAGGGACTGTTATTCCAATTCTGCTCCTAATCACAGCAAATGAGATAATTTATGTTACAGCGAGTTCATTTTTTTTTCTCTCTCTTAGTGAGATACCGTAAAATTGGCACTTGGAGCTGGCTTCCCCCTTTTGGCTAGTTATAGGACAGCAGAGGCCCTGCATTTCTGAAGAAAGTTGTTTATTCTTGAGGGCAGGACGAATTTCCGTCCTCCAGAGTAGGTTGAATTCCAGAGAACCTGGTAAAGCACCTCCATCTTGGCCCCGGACCACATGTGTCAGTCAGCTTTCTGTTGCTGTAACCAACGCCAGAGGTATTCCACTTTATAAGAGAAAAAGGTTTGCCTGGTCTCACAGTTTTGTAGCTTTCAGGCCACATTTGCTTAATCCCAGACTTTTTTTTTTGGCAGTTTGGTGACGCAGAGCGTGATGGCACCGACCTCAAGGTGCAGAAAAGATGCTCCCTTCATGGCTGGAAGAATAAAAAGGAGAGAGGAAAAAATTAGGGGCTCACATTCCCCTTCCAGGACCTGACTTGCTCCAATTAAGCTCCACCTCTTAAAGGGTCCACCACCTTTGGAGAGTTTGGTGTTATTGGACCAAGTTTTCTGCCCATGAGCCCTTAGGAGTCATTTAATTTGGAACTTATATCATGATTTTTCTGGTCTAGCCAGAAGCAAAGAACAGATGACATCATTTCTATACATGATACTAGGACAAATAGCAGGGGACCCGGTGTAAAGAGGAAGGCTTTCTCCATAAAGACAAGCATGCAGAGACGATGTCCTATGGATGCAGCAACCATCTTTGTGGCTAGATCGTCTATCATCTCCCGCAGTGATAAAGTTCCAATGTGGAGTGTTCCCCAAAGAACCATGCGTGGATAGCTGAGTCCCCTAGGTGGCGCTATTAGGAGGTGGTGGTCCCTTTAAGAGGTGGGGCTTGATGGGAGATCTTTAGGTCCTTGGGGGTGTGGCCTGGGATCCCAGCCCCTCCCCTTCCTCCCTCTCACTCTCTTCTCCCAAATGAACAGGATTCAAGCTCCTCAGCCTTCCCACCCTCTCCCAAATGGGGGGCCCAATTCAACCCTTTCTCTTTATAAACTGGGCATCTCACTTATTTGTTAGAGTGACGGAAAGTTGAGCAAATACAGACTTTATTTTTATTGGATTTGATTAATTAATCATTTTTTGAGGACCAGCGGAGCTGAAGATCTCCTTATTTTTGCAAAAATCCCTGACCCCATACAATTTCGTGAACCTTAGTGCTCGTGGGAACTATCAGATCTCTAGATCCAAAACTTTCTAAGCACACAGTGAATTTGGGGTGTGGAAACAAATTTTTTAACTCTATACCTATGTTATCAAATCTGAAAAATCTCCCAAGTCTGTGACACCTCGGGTCCCACAGCCTTTCAGATAAGGGAGCTAAAACCCGGATCCCATTTTCTTTATCTGATCATCCATCCATGAAGAGGCCAGTGGCTTCCATATCTTTGCTCTGAATGTCTGGGCTGAGTTTCCATTTCACGGTTGTGAATCGAGCTGCAGTGAACACGGATGGGTGGGTGTCTCTTCAGGGTGGTTATTTTATCTCCTTTGGATGTGCATTCAACAGAGGGGTGCTGTATCACTGGTTAGTTCCACCTTTAATCTCATGAGGAACCTGCATGCTGTTTTCCAAAATGGCGGCACCCATCCACATTCCATCCACCATATTGGATTGCACCGGACATAATCATAAATGCATGGAATATAATTTGCTCCAAGTCAACTTCCACATCCTCATCTACATTTTTTTTGTCCCTTGTCTTATAAGAGAAGCTATAATGTTGCAGAGGTGACCCCCACCTTGGGAGTCTGGATATCAGAATTAGCCTTTGGGGACATGGCGCCATGTTGTGAACAGAGAAAAAAGACGGGGGCAAGAGTTTTGAAAATGTGCTCCATGTCACCTAGACTCAAATATTGCCACAGGAAAGAAAGAGAAAAATAACTCAAGGAAAAGCCTGTAGATATCTTTCAACCTTTTCAACCTTTGAAGAATTCAAATGACGAGCTTTTCAATGTCATAATTCTGGAATCTGGAGTTGGAATAAGCGGGTCTTGCTCAGAGCGTCAACTAGCATTCCCCAGATCTACCTAGCCACCAAAATTCTGATTATTTGGTCGCCGTTTCCGATAACATCTCTTAAGATCTGAGAAACCTTCCTCAGAATGTCCGCCTTAATAAAGAGCATTTAATAGACGTGGGTTTTCATCAATCAGGTTCCAATGAGATTAACACTGGAGCACTTGGATTCTTCCCAATCCAATTTACACAACATATGTTTGGACTCCTTCTCTGAGACGTGCTCAAACTACAAATTATTGGACACCTTCTCAGCAGTAACGGAATATGTGAGCCTTGGGAGAATGTGTGCACAGTATTTTTTTAAAAATGTTTTTATTAGTGCATTGAAATTATATATATATATATATATATATATATATATATATATATATATCAGTGAAATCATATATATATATATATCAGAATTATATATATATATATATATATATATATATATATATATATTATTCTGACAAAGTTGGGCATGCAAGGGGTATCATTTGCTGCAATTGAGTCCCCAGGGATTCCTCATTCCCTCCCCTTCTCCCTAAGCCTGTTCTTTTTGTATGCTGTCCTGTTCTTCTTTACATATATGAATATGCTAATTAATGCCTTATGGATTTGCATAAAGGTGGAAATCGCTGTCATATATTCATAAACGTGTGTAGGAAATGCTGGGCAATTTCACTCCACTCTTCCTCCGTTTCTATCTCTTATTCTCTCCCTCCTCATCCCTTACCTGTGTTCCACTGATCCCTCTTCTATTTTTAAGTGCCAGTCACACAGGACAAGGTACACTTGCGTGTTTTGTTTATCCACCATTAATATAAATGCTAAAATACTTTTGAAACTATGATATATATCATACAAAGTAGAAAATAAATATGAGCAAATTCATAAACTGTTCTTGTCCATGTATATTTCTGCATTGAAATCACATCTCAATGCCCCTTTTTTGGTATTTAGCTTTGGGGATGAGACACAGTGTGTTGACATGCTGCTTAGTCTCCTTTCTTTACTAGAATATGAAAGCTAGAAATTTAAAAGTAAAATTCTCGTCATTGTTGTTGAATAAATTGTATCCCCCCTCCCAAATGTGCATGTTCAAGACTTTAAAAGGAGCCCATCTCAGGACCCTTCACTAACGATCTCCGCAGAGACCCTGTTCCCACGCCAGGTCACTCACAGGTCCTGGGGTCCAGATGGGGACAGGACCCGCCTCTTACAATGTTGCTCCATCGTTGAGCATCTGCGTATGGAATTAAGTGGGATAAAGAGAGAAACCCACTTGCAGGTATTGAAGGGCTCATGGGGCAGGTCTACGTTGATGTCATGGAAAAGGTCTTCAAAGACGTAGTCTTAGGAAAGACTTTGGGGTGGACTTACTTACCAACCCATTTTATTTTATTTCATTTTGAGACAGGATCTCAGTGAGTTGCTTAGAGCCTTGGTCCACTGTAGAGGCTGGCCTCCAATTTAACTAATGTAAATGGTGCTCGTGTATTTAAGTCAATTTTCTTTTTTTTTTTTTTTAATCTGTGGCTGAACCCAGGGGTGCGTAACCACTGAGCCACATCCCCAGCCCTCTCTGTTTTTTTTTAATTTAGAGACAGGGTCTTGCTAAGCTGCTTAGGGCCTCCCTAAGTTGCTGAGGCTGGCCTCCAATTGTGATCCTTGTGCCTCAGCCTCCCAAGTCGCTGTTATTACCAGGCTGTGCCACCGCACCCGGCTTTTTGTTCTTCTTTGAAAACAAACTAATTCCTATTTCAGTGGTTCCTGGGGGACTCGGAGTAAGAGAGACCTTTCCTTTCATTTCTAGATACTTTGTTTCCTTGCAAAACTCTTTGCTCCGGAAGACAGGAAAACAGGGCGATTTGTGCGCCTCGGTTTTGCTCCCTTGGTCCCGTCCCTCCAACAATGGTGGTGAGGTTGGACGCTTGGTCCCCAGGTGGAGGGATCGGGAAGCGTTTCAGACGTGGGAGCCCCTTAGGTCCCTGGAGGAGGCTGCTTTTGGAAGGTAATTCTCCAGGAAGGAGATGCTCTCACCCTACAACCTTCCATGTGTCACGTGCACATGAAACTCCGACGCCGAGAGCTGAATGACCTCTTTTTTACTTTCATGCAGAGACTGAGCTGAATATTTCAATGTACAAAACCTAACCGAATTGCATCCTTAACAACTTCTTTCTTTTTTTTTTTAAATAAAATGCAGAGGTTTCCGAATGCCTTGTGGGTCCTCTATTTCTGATTAGTGATCGACCGTCTTTAAATCGTTGAGACCATTCAGTCAGTGGTATTCGAATCCACGCTGGAAGGGGGTCTCTCTCTCTCTCTGTCTCTCTTTTTTTTCCTTTTTCCTTTAGGGTGAGATTTTTCCTCCAGATTCTCAGGCATGGCATTTTGAAGGATGCACATGGGCAAGTTTGGCTGCGGGTGTCTGCAGGATGCAGCATGAAGAATGCGCCCATGTGAGCATCTGTGCATTCCTTATTAGCAGGTCAGGTGCAGCCTCCACGCAGCAGATGGAGGCAGGGGTCATGTTTCTCTTGCAACCTCTCAAACATCCCTGGTTCGGAGCATTTTCCAAGGGAAGAATTTTCTTTGCTTTCTTTTTTTTTTTTTTTTTTTCTGTCTTCTTCGTATCAAGCTGCTTCACCGTCTAGACCCACCACACGGCTTTTGGCAGCAGCGAAAGCCTGACCTATATAATGTGTCCCATTTTAGAGCCGTTTTACCAGGTCAGGATATTTTTGTGCGAGAATTTTTTTTTTTTTTTTAAAGTTCTCTGCGCCTCGGGAGCCGGAGGCGAATTTGCTTGGTTCATTTCCTGGGCAAGTGTCCACATTGAACCCACGGAAACGGAGCCTGCAACCTCAGGTTGGCTGCAAAGCAAGCAAAGCCCGAGTGGGTCACCCTATGGGCTCTGCCGAGTTCCATGAGTTGCACCCCAAATATTTAGAGACCTACATGGTCATTTTTGGCCATCCATACATAATGTAAATGGGGCTAATGGATTTACATAAATATTCTTTTTCTTCTTTTTTAATCAGCGATTGAACCCAGGGGTGCTTAACCACTGAGCCACATCCCCAGCCCTCTCTCTCTTTTTTATTTTGAGACAGGATCTTGTTAAGTTGCTCACGGCCTCCCTCTGTTGCCGAAGCTGGCCTCCAACTTGTGATCCTCCTGCCTCAGCCTCCTGAGTCGCTGGGAGTACAGGTGTGCACCAACGCACCTGGATAAAGAGATATCCATGAAGACTACCCCGATTCTGAGCTCCTGGGGCTGTAAGGTGCAGAGTAGCTCTTACAAGCCTCTTCCCACCTGCGTCTATCCATTTCCTGTTCACCAGTGGGGATCTTTGTGAGTGTAGACAGGGGACCGGCCGCAAACTGGCCGTGGCCAAGAATCTGCATGGAGGCTGTTGTACCGAGGCTTGATGGAGGTCTGGGTCAGACACCTTGCGGGTCTCAGGTACGGTCCCTAAGGTGTTTCGGAGAACTCCCGATGTTGATTCTGGGTGAGTGATGGTCCTCTGTCGATGCAGCTTGTGGACGCGATTCGGGTTGGAGGGGGTCATAAGGACGAGCCACACTGTGGTCACGGTGGCTCTGGAGGAAGAAGAGAGACCCGATCAGGCACGCGAGCTCCTTCTTCCCCGAGATGCAGCAAGAAGCCTCCAGCACCACGGACAAGGAAACCTCTTTTCTTTATAAGTCACTCTGCTGCGAACACTGTGTTACAGTCACTGAAAGCCACCGAGACCCTGTTTTTCAATGGAACGTGGTTTGGTCTTACTTTTGGAGGCTGAGGATGTGGCTCGGAGGTAGAATCAGCACTTTTTTGTAGGGGGGTGGTGCCAGGGGTTGAACCCAGGAGACCTTAACCCCTGAACCCCATCCTCAGCCCTTTATATGGTTCATCTAGACACAGGGTCTCCCAGAGTGCTTCAGGGCTTCTCTAAGTGGCCGAGGCTGGCCTCCAATTGGATCCTCCTCCCTCAGTCTCCCGAGTTCTTTTTTTTTTTTTTTTTAAATGCTTGATTGAAATAAAAAATTAAAAAGCCCAACGCATGTGGGTGCCTGTCTGTAATCCCGGTGGCTCGGGAGGCTGAGGCAGGTGGATTGTGAGCCCAAGGCAGCCACAGCAATTAAGTGGTTAGTTAATTAATGAACCTTAAGCAGCTCAGCAAGACCCTGTCTCTAAATAAAATATTAAAAAAAAAGGGCTGGGGATGGGGCTCAGTGGGTAAGTGCCCTGGGTTTAGGCAGCAGGGTGGTGCACACCTGTAACCCCAGCAACTCAGGAGGCTGAGGCTGGAGGACCACAAGTTCAAGGCCAGCCTCAGCCGTTTAGTGAGACTGTAAGCAACTCCCTGAGACCCTGCCTTAAAAATAAAAAAAAAAAAAGAATAATAATTCAAAAAATAAATAAATGAATGCTGCTAATGCATTAATGCTAATGCTCAACCACTCCCTGATTCACTCTCCAGGACCAAAAATAAGTACGTAAATAGATGAATTAGTTAAGTAAATCAAATCGAAACAAAATAACTTGGATCTGTTCTGCACAGTAACAATGTTACCATTGCAATTGTCTCCTCAGAGACATATTAACCAGGGAACATAGAAGCGAATATGAACCCAACTTCCATCTTTCCTTCCTTACTGAGCCACACCCCAGCCCTTTTTATTTTATTTTATTTTATTTAGAGACAGGGACTCCTAAGTTTGCTTAGGTCCTTGCTGGATGGTTGAGGCCATCCTCCTGCCTCAGCCTCCCAAGGTACTGAAATTCCACCTGCTGACCGCTGCCCCTGGCTCTCTCTATTTGAATACTGTGCCTTGGGGAAACGGAAGTAGCCAGTGTGGTCAGAACAGAAGAGAAGGAGACAAATCAATGATATATATATATATTTTTTTTGATGTAACATTTCTGCAAAATATCAGTGCAGAAACTAAAGCTGCTCCCCAAGGCATCCCCTCCTGCCCTGCCTTTCTGGTCTGGTACCTTCCAATTTCCTAAGCTACTGGGTTTTATTCCGCGTGATCAGGACTGGCCCAGGATCTTCCTTTATGGCCATTTCATTAAAAATCAAACAAACCAAGGGGCATGATTCCAAGCCCAGTAAGCAAACAGCAGCAGGGATATAATCCAGACCCATCGACATCAGGAATACTCACCTTGAGTCTCTTCTTCATTTATTTACTTATTTATTTTGGGTCCGTAAGATTGAACACAGGAGCCCTCGACCCCTGAGCCCCATCCCCAGCCCTATTCTGCATTTTATTGAGAGACAGGGTCTCCCTGAGTTGCTTAGGGCCTCCCTTTGGCGGAGGCTGGCTTTGAACTCACGATCCTCCTGCCTCAGCCTCCCGAGCCCCTGGGATTACACTTATGAGCCAGCATGCCTGACTCCAGTTTTATTTTTAAATTCTTGCTTTTGCACATGATTTGAGTAGCCCCTTGCATTTTTCTTATAGATTCGCGAGATTTTTTTTTGTTTACATTATTGCTATATCATACTGTATTCCTATGAATCCATATAAGGTGTGCATATATATGAATTTCTATATGTTATACTGAATATGGAGCTATTTATATTGAATGCTACATGAATTATGTGGATGTAAATATAATCAACTTATATGATATATAATTATATATTTTAATATATAGTGTCATTTTGAATATATATTATTATAAATTATATATCATGGTTATATACTATGAATATATAATGTGATCATATATTCATATTGTATATATATATTTATATATTTTCATTATAAGATGCATTAAACGTGACATATTTGTGTATAATTCTATGTGCATTTCATATACATATTTTTTACATGCTATTTCACATGCATCATTTAAAGAGAGCTATTCCCCTAACCTTACACCATCCAGAGATTTTCGTCTGCCAACGTATGACCAGTATATGGGGCTTATCTGTCTAAAATACCTACTTATATATGAAAATACAGGGGAAGGGCCCGATGGTCTCTTGCAGATAAAGAGCTACTTTTCCGAATGGTCGATGCTGATGGCTGAGCCTGGTGCATTGACCCCGGGCCCCGAGTCAGCTCCACTGTGCAAGTTTTGATCGATGGCGCTTTGACCGACGCCATGAAACCCGGAGGGAAACTCTGATCGACGAGTCTTGATCTGCAAGATGCAGATGGGCACCTTCATTGACCTAATTGGGTGCGCTCGCGGAGCCTGTGTGTTCTGGGGTAACTTAATCTCCAGATGATCAACACCTTCCGATTGTGGTCGGGATGAGTATCCTTTCAATCACAGTTAGCAGACCATTAGGACGGAGCGCAGAATGTTGACTTTGCTCAATGCACCTGATAAATGAATCTTTCAGCCATTAGTCTTGACAAGCTTGCTTATTGAACCTGAGTAATATATAGATTTTTTTTTTTGTAGATGATCACATCTTCTGCTATTAATAACATTTTTAATAAATTTTTCTTTATTCAGTAAGTTTTTTTTCCCTTAGATGATGCACCAGGACAGGTCATATGAGAAAATATGCAGGGTGCATATCATCAAGTGCGAATGCACATATGAAATTTATGGTGAAATGCACATTATATAATATTCTTAGCCTGGTTTCTCCCCTTTTCTAGACATTTCCCAACACCTGGGAATCTGCCCTTCCTCGTCCCCGGCTCCTTTTTATTCTGAGAGTTTTGGTGTGTGGCGGAGGCTGGCCTCCGAATGGCGATCCTCCTGCCTCAGCCTCCGGAGTCACTGGTGTATTACGCTTGTTACTGTGCCTGGCTCCATGTGCTCATTTTAAGCGAGAGAAATCCAAGCAGAGATGAAGGAAAGGGGGATGGAGGGGGAGGGAGGAAGAAGAGGAGGAATAAAGAGAAAGAGTGGGATGCATTTTGAACATCATCTACGAGGCCCACGTTGCTGCTCCGTGTCCGAGGTTGGCAAATTGCTTGCTCTGGGTCCCAGCAAAGGGCTGAGTGGATGGGCTACAGGGATACCAAGCAAAATTCAGACACCAGGGCTGAGAAGTAACCTAAGAAAGTTCGTTATCGGCTTGAAAAGGGACTTAAAATCAGCCCACTAGAGGGACACAGCCACATCAACGGTCACAGCACCTCAATTCACAAGAGCTAAACCTGTGGAACCAACCTAGACGCCCTTCAGTAGATGGATGGATAAAGAAACGGTGGAACATCTACACAATGGAATATCACTCAGCCATGAAAAAGAACATCCAGACCAATTTATTCTTTCTCCAAGCATTCGATGGCAGCAAATTTAGGACAGATGTGAACGGAGACGGTCTGAAATATTTTCATATTTGTTTTTAATGTCGTCCACTTACTCAGCACCTCGAGTCTGTTCCTAGTGTATCCACTTACATTTTGTGTATCTTTCTTATTTGTAAAACAGAACTTACAAGACGCTCTTAAAGGCACCACCGTCCTGGTACGAAATGATTTCTAACGCACCCTTCACTCCCCAAATCCCATCGTAGGAGAATCCTGAATGCGCTCGGAATCCATTAGGTTCCCGTCCCCACCATAAATCACTGTGATAACGGGGCAGGAGGGAGCCGAGACTCCCTGTGACACACTTTTCCAGGACACACGGAGGAGACTCTTTTAGCTCTGCCTTCTGCAAAAGAGCGGAGGGAGAGCGACTGTGCCCCCAGTCCCCCTCTCACCCCCAACCCATTTTATTTTATTTTATATCTTATTGTTTTGAGACGGGGTGTCTCTGATTTGCTCAGGGCCCCACTAAGTTGCGGAGCCTGGCCTCCCATTTGCAATCCTCCGGCTTCGGCCTCCCAGGTCGCTGGGATTGCAGGCGTGTGCCACCACACTCGGCTCCCCAGGATCTATTAATTGATCTATTGTTTTTTTGTTGGTGATGGTGTTTGTAACCGCAGCAGCTCTGGAGGCTGAAGCAGGAGGATCCCAAGTGGGAGGCCAGCCTCAGCGACGTAGCAGGACCCTAAGCAACTCAGCAAGATTCCGTCACTAAGTAAAATAAGAAGGGGCTGGGAAGGGGGCTCCGTGGTTAGATGCCGCGGGGTTCAATCCCTGGTAGGGGGACACTGATGCACACAGAGGGACGAAGCAGTGTGACAGTTGACATGTGTGTGCCCACGTGCCTCCAGAGCCACCTGGCCTCCGTTGCAACTCGGCAGCTGACGTGCCGCCGGACGGAGACTCAAAAATAGGTCTGGCCCCCGGCGAAAAAAATCTGCGTTTGAACAGAGAAGGTTAGTTAAGAAAAAGAAAAGGAAAAAAAGATCTATATAAAGCCGCCTGCCTGGCTCCACAGTTGGTGCTAAAAAAAAAAGGTCATTTTTTTGTGGTGATGAAATGACTCATTTGCATTTCGCGGGGAACACTGTGACTTTAATGGCTCAGGCGCCCGGGTTCTCTTTTGTGCTCCATGTTGTTAAATATTATTTAACAAAAATAAGACCAAAAAAAAAAAAAAAGAAAGAAAAAAGAATCACTGAATCAGAAAGTTAACCTAAAACAAATGCTAAGAAAAAGTCACCAAAAGCCCAGGAAAACGTCTTTTTTTCTTTGCAACCAAAGGAGCCACGGCTCGTGAGGCCGGTGCTGTTAGTATCTAACCTTTGGTTTGGTTGCTGCCATGGACCGTGCAGATTGTCACCCCCCACCCATGTGTTTCTATATGGAAATTTTACGTGTGGAATCAGGAGAAAAATGTAGCCTTTTTACAAGTCAATGCAAATATTTCCTCCTTTTTTACTGGTTCTTTTTAGTTATGCAAAAACGGCGGGATACATTTTGACATGATTATAGAGGCATGGATGTCGGTGAGATTATTATTATTTTTGGGGGGTACCAGGGATTGAACTCGAGGACACTCGACCCCTGAGCCCCGTCCCCAGCCCTATTTTTCATTTTATTTAGAAACAGGGCCTCCCAGAGCTGCTTAGGGCCTCCCTTTGGCTGGCCTCCAACTTGCGATCCTCCTGCCTCAGCCTCCTGAGCTGCCGGAACGTCATCCGAGGGCCCACGGCTGTATACAACTGTTTCCACTTGTCTGTCTTTTCCAGCTCGACATATTGATGTCTCAGTGTTTCTACTTAAATGCACTAAAGTGTGGAAACACGGAGACGTTGACTCCCTGGCTCGGTTTCTCCTTTTGGTCTGGATGGCGGGTGGTGCCAACTTTCAATGCCCAGGTCCAGGATTTGGAAACACCAAAATGGCCCCATCTGTGTCTTATCGCACGGACTTAAGCATCAGTTTCCTTCCTACCAGGAGGGGAAAATGCGGAAGGGATCGAGAGCCGATTGCCTCTCTGGGTTCCTGCAGTCCTGCCAACTTTCCCATCTCAGTATCCCATCGTGCAGCGTCTCAGGGTTTGGCACGGTGGCCCACGCCTGTCCTCCCAGGGGCTCGGGAGGCTGAGGCAGGAGGATCGTGAGTTCAAAGCCAGCCTCCGCCAAAGGGAGGCTCACGGTCCTCTACGTACCCAAGCAGAGACCCTGGGCACGGGAGGGTGATGCCTGTTTTAAAAAAAATCATCTGTTGTTTGAGCGACTTGCAGAAGGTCGAAAGATGAACCAGGTCACCGTGGGCTGTGCCGACCGGGGCTAATGGCCCAAGTCCTGGGAGCGTTGATCTGCAAAAAAGTCATAAAAGGTGCACGGTTTAGCTGTCGTGAGTTGAGCCGCTACGAACACGGAGGTGGCTGTGCCCCTGTGGTATGGGCTGATTCTAAGTCCCTTGGGTAGAGACCGAGGAGTGGGACAGCTGGGTCCCAGGGTGGCTCCATTCCGAGTTTTCTGGGGAATCTCCATCCTGCTTTGCAGAGCGGCTGCCCCAATTTGCAGTCCCACCAAGAAAGATGATGTGTACATATATATATATTCTATGGAATATTACTCAGCCTTAAAAAAGAATGAAATGATGGCATTTGCATGTAAACGGGTGCAGCTGGAGACTATCACGCTCAGCGAAATAAGCAAATCCCACAAAACAAAAATCCAATTTTTTTTTCCTGATAGGCAGATGCTAATTCACAATAAAGGGGCTTCTAGGGAAGAATCGAGGTGCTTTGGATTAGGCAGAGGGGAGTGAAGGGAGGGCAGGGGCGTGGGGCAGGAAGGACGGTGGAATGAATGGGACATTGTGACACTGTGTGCACGTGGGACCCCAGGACCAGGGTGATGCTACGTCATGCACAACCAGAAGGGGGACAAGCGACCCTCCATCTGTGTAGGACGTGTCCAGGTGCCGTCCACTGTCCTGTGTCGCTAATGAGAACATTTTGGTTTTTTTTTTCTTGCTTTCCGAAAGTTCTGCAGGTGAAAATCTGTAGCGTTCTGCCACTTTTCTCCCATCTCTTGATAAAAAGCATCCATGGAGATGATTGCATCTGTACGGACGACCGTGAATTCTGCTTTTAAAATATCTCAGCGTGAAGGAAGGCATTTTGCACTCTTGAAAGTGACTCTCATTGATCCCGATGCACATGACAGTTTGTGCCGATCACTGCCTCAGTTTAATTACCTTTTGGAAAAAAAAAATCCCTCCTACTAATTGCTTAGAGATACAGTAGCTACGAAGACTGTCAATCATATGGAGCTGAGCTTTATGCAAAAGCCGTTGCATTAAAAAAAAAAGAAAGTGGAGAGTTAATGGTTTAGTTCCTCGTGACTTGTGTGAAGACCAGTGGATGCTTTTTTAAATGATTCTAGATGCAAAACGCATCTTTACGGATATGTCATCTCTCTGTTCTAAAATATGGTGTCTATCATGTACTATCATCAATATTACCTGTGATCTCTACCCAGCAAACCATCAATATATCTATATAGACATCATCTTACACCTATCCCCCATCGATATCTGATCTATCATCTATTTTCACCATCCTCCTGCCTCAGCCTCCCGACTTGCTGGAATTGTCAGGGTGCAGCAGCGTGCACTGAGCAAAATATTCAGGATTATGTTTTCCCAGAGTCCATTCGGTATCTTGCGCGTATCAGCCAGGACGCACTGAAAGTTTCAGAAGCACAGGAGACACATAAAAACGTGAGCCTTGGGGTGAGATTAACCCCCTTAGAATACGATTTGATACGCGGTCTGGTCCTCGATTACGTGCCACTTGTGAGATTTTCAGACTCAGCGAGACTTTTGGTGATTTCCTCAGTTGCCAAACACATAGAACGACTGACGTAGGTGTTTTCTTTTAAGATCTCAAATAAAGTGTCCGGGTTCTTTGGCCATCCATATGCGTCATGGTACCAGGGTCTTTCTCTTGGAAGTTCCTTGACTATTTAATCAAAAACAATCCGTCAAGGGCAAAGACAAGTTGAGGCTCTACATTTTGAACAGTAGACAACCACTATTTGAACGGCTATTTGACCGCAGAGTTCCTGCCATATTGGAGGCCAGCAGAATCACGGAGAGAAAATCGTCCTTCACATTTTTCCGGAGAACGGGGAATCATTCGGCAGGCTCAAAGCCACTGGCCTCGTACTGTGCTCACGGAGTGAGATCTGAGCAGTGAATCACCTTCTAGATGGAAGTCCACCCGCCGGGCCACAGCACCCATCTTCATCATCTGTCTCATTGGTACATTTATCATCTATCTATGCATCCATCAGTTGACCTGACGGCTGACATATCTCTCCACCCACCCATCCACCCATCCATCCATCCATCATCCACTTATCCATCCATCCATCCACTTATCCATCCATCCATCCACTTATCCATCCATCCATCCATCCACTTATCCATCCATCCATCCATCCACTTATCCATCCACCCATCCACTTATCCATCCATCCATTTATCCATCCATCCATCCACTTATCCATCCATCCATCATCCACTTATCCACCCATCCATCCATCCACTTATCCATCCATCCATCCACTTATCCATCCATCCATCCATCCACTTATCCATCCATCCATCCACTTATCCATCCACCCATCCACTTATCCATCCACCCATCCACTTATCCATCCATCCATCATCCACTTATCCATCCATCCATCCACTTATCCATCCATCAATCCACTTATCCATCCATCCATCCATTCACTTATCCATCCACCCATCCATCCATCCACTTATCCATCCATCCATCCATCCACTTATCCATCCATCCATCATCCACTTATCCATCCATCCATCCACTTATCCATCCATCATCCACTTATCCATCCATCCATCCACTTATCCATCCATCCATCCACTTATCCATCCATCCATCCACTTATCCATCCATCCATCCATCCACTTATCCATCCATCCGTCCATCCACTTATCCACCCACCCATCCTTCCCTCCATCCCTCCACATGGGTGAGCATCTCTCTCTCAAACATGACGTTGTCTCTATTTACGTGTCTGCATCTACCTCTGGATCTGTCTAGCGACCTCTCCATCCATCCGCCATCTTCCATCATTTATATATTTTGTTCACTTCTCTGTTCCTCCTTCCCTCTGTGCAACACCTCCCTTATCTACAACCAATAATCTATCTTTCATCACTTATTTAAATATCTTTTTCTACCATCCATCCGTGCATCCATCGACCCACCCATCATCCACCCACCCATCATCCACCCACCCCATCCACCCACCCATCCATCCACCCATCCATCCACCCATCCATCCATCCATCCACCCATCCACCCACCCATCCATCCATCCACCCATCCATCCACCCATCCATCCACCCACCCATCCACCCATCCATCCATCCATCCATCCATCCATCCATCCATCCACTTATCCATCCACCCATCCATCCATCCACCCACCCATCCATCCACCCATCCATCCATCCATCCATCCATCCATCCATCCATCCATCCACTTATCCATCCACCCATCCATCCATCCATTCATCCATCCATCCATCCATCCATCCACCCACCCATCCATCCACCCATCCATCCATCCATCCACTTATCCATCCACCCATCCATCCATCCATTCATCCATCCACCCACCCATCCATCCACCCATCCATCCATCCATCCATCCATCCACCCACCCATCATCCACCCACCCATCATCCACCCACCCATCATCCACCCACCCATCATCTACCCACCCATCACATGTCGATCTCTTCCATCTCCCTCATCACACAGAGTCACCCTGAGCGTCTGGAGCCTGGGGCTGCCCAGGAAGCAGGTGGGGTGTATTTCTAGCAGCTCTTGCACCCACAACCCTTTAACCAGCATCGGGTACCATGGCTCCATGGGACAGAGCACTTGGACTCTTTTCTGGGCAGCTTCCCTTATGCACAGACCAGCAAGGGAGATACACCAATTGCCTGTTGAACAGCCATCCTGCCTTTCAGCCAAGGAGATTAATTGAGCTGGTTTCATTTGACTGGCTCCGTCCCACTCAATCGGTCCATTTCCCACATTATTCCTATTATTCTGGTCATACGTGCGGCTGCGATGTCACCGAGAGTCTAAGGGGGGTTTTCTTCCTCCACAGAACGTACACAGCAGACACTGATTTATCCATTCATTTATTTTCAGCCTCAGTCTGGGTTCTAGATGGCTCGACAATTTCTAGTCATTTTCAGCAAACAAAGTCGTTTTCTTATTTTAAAGGTGAACTTATTGTGATTCTTAGGAATGGATGAGGGCAAAAAAATAAAACGCTCAAGGTGAAACCGATTTTCATCCCTACTCAAAATAAAGATGGAATAAAATAAAAACACGGGGGCTAGATCATTCGTCTTTCTAAAGTGATCTGATACGTTCGATCGACGGGATTATGCCAGCGTTTTGATCCATGGATTCACGAAAGCTAAGAATACCTACTGAGGATTTCACAATGCACGACTCTTTGAAAACCCCACACTTAAAGGATGTATCTCTGTTGTACTTTTTTTTCTCTCTTTTTTTTCTCCCCAATTCTGAATGCCTGACTTCACAGACTCCCAGGCACTTTAATGATCTGCTGTCTGGCTCCGTGGGGACCCCGACTTCAACAGGATCCTCTGGGCCCATTGGGAGAGAAAACGAGGCTCGCGTTTGGCCTCCTGGGCACTTGTGACGTAGTAGGAATCAGGTGGGAACCGAATCGGCTTTAAATGACCAGCTATTATTTGGGGGAAAACAAACAAACAACAAAATCAAAAGAGGTCAGAAGTGGAGGGGCAGGATTCTGGGGCATTCCCAAGAGTTTTGATCCATCCTCCCAAACGGCTTCGGTTTCATAATTCAAACGTGGGCAGCCAAAGAGCGTCAATAGCCCTTATTTTATAGTCTACAGTGGGTGTTCCGGAATACCCCAAAATGCAACGTAACGAGACCCAAATACGCGGTGCAAAACATCTCCCTTTGCAAGATCACAGCCTATAATCCTCACTACATTGCTGAGGCTGGCCTCTAGTTTGCAGTCCTCGTGCCTCAGCCTCCTGAACCAGGATCACACCAGAACTTGCTGCTGCTATCGAACTGTCACCAGAATCCCCTCCACTTTCCCCAACCCCTGGCAACCACGGTTGGGGTCTCTATGAATTCCACTTTTTTTGTGCTTCTGTCTCTGAGTGAGATCACACCGTGTGGGTGTCTTTCTCTGCTTCGATCATTTCACACAACCTAAAAGTGGATTAATCCACTTGGATGGACTCACTGGGTGTAGACTAATAGTGGATTAATCCACTTGGATGGACTCACTGGGTGGTGACTGCAGCAGGTGGGGTGTGGCTGGAGGAGGGGGTCCCTGGGCTGTGCCTTTGGGGTCTCTGTCCTGTCCCTGGTGACAGAGCTCTCTCTGCTCCCTGGTGCCCTGTCCTGAGCTGCTCTCCTCCTCCAGGCCCTGCCGCCATCTTGTTCTGCTCCCCTTGGGCCAGAGCCATGGAGTCGGCCCGCCAAGGACTAAATCGCGGACACCATGGGCCCCAGATGAACTTTTCCACCTATCATTGGTTTTATGTTCAATTTTTTTTTTAACAAAGTGATAGTGATTGTTTTTTTGCATTAAAGATTTTCTACAGGACTTTATGGAACAATCCAAGCAACTTTAATTGGGGGTAAATTTTGATTTTTTTTTTAAGCTTGAGCCTATAGCAATGGCACAGAAGATGGGGGAAGAAAATGGGTGCTGAGGTGGGAATGAGGTGAGGCTGTTTGGAAGAGGGGAAGTCTACTCACAGCGTATTACACAGCTACATTTCTCTGTTTTGTGCCTTAAAACAATATTTTCCAGTCCCAACGACTCACAGGAAAAAAAATCAACTCGAAATCACGTCTCTTGGGAGACACACATATAACAAAATTTAAAAGCACAGAATTAACTCACACTGGACCAGCTTCCGTTCTGTTCAGAGGAGCTAAAAGTTTCCCCAAGACTCGTGCCTGAGAGACCCGGTTTGCAGTGTAGACGTGTCCAGGGGTTGAGTTTTTGGAAAATGACTGGATCAAGCTTTTTTGCTGATGGGACCCAAAGACCTCATGATAACGATTAGAGGAGGAGGACTTTATCTGGGCTCACGGTGTCCGAGGTCCAGTCCCTGGTGGTCGACTCCAAGGCTCTGGCCCAAGGGGAGCAGAACAAGATGGCGGCAGGGCCTTAATGAGAGAGAGAGAGAGAGAGAGAGATGAATGGTCCTTTCCAAAATCCAAGATCGATGCACAGACAATTAGGACAATCATCTCATAAAACCAAACAAATGACAATTCTGGAGCTTATATGATTTTTTTTTTTAAAAAAGTGTGACCTTAATTTCCTCCCAAATGGGAAGGATCTCAATAAAATTGTTTTTTTTTTATTAACTTTGATTTTGATCTTAATTCTCCTTTGGCCCCCCCAAAATCACTGTCTCTTTATCAATAAGCACTTTTTAAAAAAAAAATTATCTGAGGCTCGGTTTTCTTGTACATGAAAGAACCCTGCGGATACTGACTTCCCAGGACCGGTCCTGGGGTTGGGAGGGTGGACTGGGTGGTCACTGTAGGTAGGCGGGGCGGGAAGAAGTGGCTCTCTGGGGGCTGCCCTGGAACGTGCATCTTTTCTGTGTTCCCCCCCCCCCCCGACTCTTCTTCTTAGTCAAAAAGAGATGCAGCACCACTGGTCCTCCAAGCCCTTCCGCCATTTTGTTCTGCCTCATCTTGGCCAACCGTGAGCTGAGCTTCTGCAACCATGACCCAAAACTAACTTTCCCTCCATGAAATGGCTCTTCCCATGCATCTGGGTCCTAGCAACGTGATGCTGAACCCGTGTTGAATTCCTCCACCAATTTATACTCAATTATCTTATTTCCATTTTTTTTTTTTTAATTTTGGGTACTGGGGTTGAAATCCAGAAATACTTTACCGCTGTGCTACATTCCCCACCTGTTTTAGTTTTTATTTTAAGACAGGGTCCTGCTACGTTGCTGAGCGTGGTCTTGATCTTGTGATCCTCCTTAGCCTCAACCTTGTGATCCTCCTGCCTCAGCCTCCGGAGTCTCGGGATGACAGGTGCATGCACCACGCCGGACCTGGAAATCTGCTTCTTAATCTCAAACACTTTAGGAATTTTCCATAATTCTGTGATTGCCATTTTGCTCACAGGAAATATTCTGTGATTGCCACCGTTGGGCACTTACTGAGATTCTCGGGCTCGGACACGTTCTCTCTGATTGACATGTAAGACTCGTCCGTCGGCGGAGAAAACTGCATCTGGAGTCAGGCTTCTCAGTCTGCACGCCCGACGCTGATCCCCGTGGCTCGTCACCTCATCCAACTTTGTACCTTGAAAATTGCATATTGATTTTACATTTTTTTTGAATTGTTCATCGACAGATGTTTCTTAAAATCCCCAAAATAGGTTTCAAATTTTCTCTATTTTATTTTTTCTTTGAGTTTCTTCTTTTTGGGGGAGTGGGATGTCAGGGATTGAACTCGGGGGCACTCGACCCCTGACCCCCCTCCCCAGCCCTATTTTGCATTTTATTTAGAGACAAGGTCTCCCTGAGTCGCTTAGGGCCTCCCTTTGGTAGAGGCTGGCTTTGAACTCGTGATCCTCCTGCCTCAGCCTCCCCTGCCTTTGGCACTACAGGTCTATTAGGGTCACCCAGCTGGAGGGCAAGGAACCTTCCAGAAAAGTCATTAAATCAAGCTCCAAGAAAAATGGCCAAAAAGCCGGGTGCGGTGGCCCACGCCTGTCATCCCAGCAGCTCGGGAGGCTGAGGCAGGAGGATCTCGAGTTCAAAGCCAGCCTCTGCCAAAGGGAGGCCGTAAGCAACTCAGGGAGACCCTGTCTCTGAATAAAATGCAAAACGGGGTGCAAGAAATTGGTAACAAAACTCGATGAAAAGCACATTATACCCTTGAATAGCAAAATATTTATACAGTTGTAAATAACTCAGGCCTTTAAGAAAAAAAAAAAGCATTAACGTAACTGGAAAAAAATATCCGAATGGAAAGAGATTGACAGCGTCCTACGGCGAGCCCAGTCGGCAGGGAGAAAGCAAGGTTATTAAGAGGGAGTCGGAAAGTCGATCTAATTGTCAGGAAAAAAAAGTATTAAATGCAAATAAAGAAGTCAGATGACAGGAGGGTAATAACCAGAGCAGAGAATAATTGGATTCTTGGCCATGCATCGGTGGGAAGAAAAAAAAAATCAATACGGCGAGTAAAATGCAAGAATCCCGCCTCACGAAACGGGGTCGTGAAATAAGAGAACAAGGATCCGTCAAGGAAGAAAGAAAAGCGTCAGTAAGTCAGACTCATGTTCATATTTTCACACGCGATTGAGCACAAAGAGGGGAATTTATTATTATTATTATTATTATTATTATTATTATTATTATTATTATTTGGGGAGGTACCGGGCATTGCACCCAGGGGCCCTGGGCCAAGGAGCCTCTCCTATATAAAGTGCTTTTGTTGTTATTTGATTGCAACAAAGTTGCTTCCTCTGTCTCAGTTGATTTTTTTTTGCTGTGATCATGCATCAACTTTCAGGGGGTTGCGATTGATCCAGGTCCCCCTGGTTTGCAGGAACGGGGACCCCACGAACAGATCATTGAGATGCTGAGTACTCCCGTGGGATGCTCATGGAAAATACCGGAATAGCTCCAAGAAAACTCTGGGTGTAAAACCTCAACGAAGAGCTGGGGATTGAACCAGGGCTCTGAGCTCATCCGTGGATGGATCATTGAGGGATTCCTGGCTAAATTGAGAGGAGGTGGGGACTGTGGGAGACGGGTCTTGGTTGGAGGAAGTAGGGCACTAAGGTGGGCGCACCCTGGAATAGTTTTTCTTGTTCCCACCCTCTCTTCTCACCTCCTGCTTCCTGGTGCCAGGTCCTGATCCGCTTTCCTCGTCCCCCACACCCTCCCACCATGATGATATTCTGTCTCATTGAGGCTCAGAGAAATGGAGTTGGCTGACCATGGAGTGATCCTCCAAAACCATGAAGCCAAACTCAGTGTTTCTCCTCGAAGCTGTTCTTGTCAGGAATGGAATCCGGTTTGTGGAAAAAAGCTAATATGCAGGAGGATTGATTCCCTTGAGAAACAAAGTACATTGGCTCCAGAGGACAAGGTCAGTTTTGAAATAGTTTAGACGACTTTTGAACAGTTGAGCAGTCTGCAACCTTGTTCACGTGTCTTCATTTTCACTGTGCATGGAATCCAGGGCCTATTAGCTTGTGCTTTCAAAGGACAAGAGCTCAGGGAATTGAGTCTCTTTATTTTGTCCTGACGGGGCCTCAGACACCCACGATCTCCTACGCTTGTTCTCACATGGCTTTAGTTTCCTAAGAATCAACTCAAGATTCTCTACTGATCATGCATTAGTGCATTTTCTAATACTATGACACAATACCTGAGGCTGGGTGGCCTTATAAACAGAAGAGGTCCATTTAGCTCACTGTCGTGTAAATTCCAGGTCCCTGTGATGATGTCCTGGAGTGTTGTCTGATTAAATAGAATAAGAAAAAAAAAACACAAAAAATAAAGATTTTGCAGATTCTTCATAGCTTTAAGGTAAAGTCGATCAGAAGCCCATAAATTCTCCAAGGGGATCCCAACAATCTGGGAACAAATGAGGTGCCCGCCACAACCAGCGGCCCCCTAATCAGACAGGGAACCTCGCGTGTGTCTTTGCTGTAATGAAATCAGACGTCGCAACTATGCAAAAATGGCTTTGCTAATAAACCCTCAGTCCCTGTGCGTGCCCACAGCGAAGGGCGTTAGCATCCTGGGCCGAAGGATCCGCGGGGCGTTTTGCAGCTAAGGCCATTAAGCTCCGTATCTTTGCAGATTCTCGGCTCCTGTTTGGCACCTGCACAAATGTCACCTTTAGGATGTCCCCGGGGCCAGGGGTCTGTCAGGAAACCACTTTTTTTTTTTTTTTAAATTGCACCTTGTCTTAAAAAAATGAAATACGTTGCACGGGGGCGGGGGGGGGGTCCTGGGGGTTCAGGGATCCTCGTTAGAGAAAGAAAGACGGGTTTCAAGGTCAAGGCCGCGGAGTGCAGCATACAACGTCCGAGGCAGGGATGTTGGTGGTGCCCACCTGCAGTCCCAGTGACTGGGGAGGCTGAGGCAGGAGGATGGCAAGTTGGAGGCCGGCCTCACTTTGCAAGGAGGCGAGACCCTGTCTCCAAATGTAAATAAATGAATTAAAATAAATAAATAAATGAATGAATAAAGACATCGGTGATAGTTCAACAGAAAGCAGCCGTATGTTCGGTTGGCGGTACCAAAAATAAGTTTTTTTTTTTTTAAATTTTACGGTCAGGCAGCCGGACGCACAGTCCCGTGAGCTCCACTTTCCAATCAATAACCGCACACATTGATGTGATGTTTCCATGCAGGATAATTGGCCAACGTCCAGGGGATGTCTACGTGGGTTTTGCAAACCCCTGGAGCTGTGAATGCTGACTTCTGCACGTTGGGTGGGGGTGAGGACCGTGTTGCAGGGAGCCGCGTTGGGACTTAGCGGGATGCGTGGACCTCCTGTAGGTATCCTGATGGGAATCCTCGATCACGTAGAGTCTCGGGGCGATAGAGATGCAAAAGGAGCTGCAGATGTTTACATTTCTGGCTTGACCTCCGCAGCCTCTGAAAGCCGAAAGTCGGCCTTTGATGCCCACCAATGGGTGGGTCTGGAAGGGATCCCAAACATCCCAGCCCAACAGAGTCTTGTATGCAAAAATAACCTTTTTTTTCAAATGAGTACGTTTTTGCAGGGTATCGGTGCACACTTTCATGCGTGAAAATATGAGTTCAGACCTCAAGTATATACGTGTGTGATCCAGGCACGGTGGCCCACGCCCGTCATCCCGTGAGCTCGGGAGGCTGAGGCAGGAGGATCGTGAGTTCCAAGCCAGCCTCAACCAAAGGGAGGCTGTCAGCAACTCAGGGAGACCCTGTCTCTAAATAAAATGCAAAATAGGGCTGGGGACGGGGCTCAGGGGTCGAGTTCTCCTGAGGTCAATCCGTGGTACCCCCCAGCACAAAAAAAAATGGGAATGGATTTCTCAAAATGGTAGATATTTTGCACAACTGAAGGGTCCCTCTCTGTGTAGACGAGACTGATCACAAGTCTGATATCAGGAAGGCTGAATTGCAAGACCAAAGACCTGCTCTAGTTGGTACCTAAGCACTTGGGTATCGGTGGGTTCCCTCCCGCCCCTCAGTGGTCCGAGGGGATCTCTGGGCCCAGGGGATCGCACAACACTGGGAGCGACCCTGGGCACCTTCTGTGACTGAGTCTTTACTCGCTCTGTTACTCACAGGCTGCGTGGGTGACCCAGTCCCTGATAATGTGCGTGGTCACTGACTTCTACTGGATTCCTCAGTGGACGATATTTCCCACAAGCCGTTAGTATTGGACCCTGGGCAGGTTCACCGCGTGGCCAGGGTCAGGACCTAGGAAGGTGGATGCAGACTGCTGTGCAGCTTGCTGCCTGTCTCTGTTCCTCTCGACGGTTTCACCTTGTGTGCTTTTGTGAACCACAGGAGCGGGGAGCCATCCCGGTGGACCCGCCCCCCCAAGCCTGGGGCTGCCATCAGGGACCCCCAAAGCCCCGGCCCCTTGGAGATATTAGTGCACGTTTCCGTGCGTGAGAGTCTCTCCCCACTCTAATGTATGCACTCCCTTTTGCGTTTTTTCTCAGTTTTACTGAAACATAATTAACGTACAAGAAACTGTTTATGGGGAATGTGTGCCACGCGACAAGTCGGAACATATGCCCGAAAGTGGGGTGCCATCCTCACAGCGAAGGTGACAGACACAACGTTGTCTCAACTTCTCCTGCGTTTGGGGGGATTCTTGCTTATTTCTCACCAGAAAAAAAAATCAAAATAAGAACAAACACCCTAAAATTTTCCAAATGCAATATCACTGGGACCAAAGTATCTGACAAGAAGAACTTAGTTCAGCAACAAACTTTATTTGGGGCTCACGGTGTCCCAGGTCCAGTCCCTGGTGGCCGACTCCATGGCTCTGGCCCCAGGGGAGCAGAACAAGATGGCGGCAGGGCCTGGAGGAGGAGAGCAGCTCAGGACAGGGCACCAGGGAGCAGAGAGAGCTCTGTCACCAGGGACAGGACAGAGACCCCCAAGGCACAGCCCAGGGACCCCCTCCTCCAGCCACACCCCACCTGCTGCAGCCACCACCCAGTGAGTCCATCCAAGTGGATTAATCCACTATGAGTCTACACCCAGTGAGTCCATCCAAGTGGATTAATCCACTATGAGTCTACACCCAGGGAGTCCATCCAAGTGGATCAATCCACTATTAGTCTACACCCAGTGAGTCCATCCAAGTGGATTGATCCACTATGAGTCTACACTCAGTGAGTCCATCCAAGTGGATTAATCCACTATTAGTCTACACCTCTCAGAATGCAGTACCCCCTCCTCCCGCCACACCCTACTTGGCTTCCGTGGGTTTTATATCCGTGCTCAAACGCATCCAACGCCATCAGACTTAAATACCAGATCTTTCTGGAGACAGGAATAACGGAGGGGAGCAGCGTCCAAGTTAGGAGAGCGGCTCTCGGGTTGCACAGGGGTCAAGACGGCGAGGCTGAAGCCGCGAAGTGCGAACCAAGGTGATGGGGAGGGAAACGGGTGCAGCGTTTTTGGGAAAAAAAAATACAGGTCTCCAAAAACCTGAAAATACGAGTTCTGGAGACTGTCACTTCTATCAGAGTCGGGAGGCGAATCTGGGATTTAAAAATCCACACTCACATACACGCTCACAAGCACGCTCACATGCATGCACACGTGCACACTTACATGCACACTCACATGCACACTCACATGCACGCACATGAGCACACTCACATGCATGCTCACATGCATGCACACATGCACACTCACATGTACGCGCACACGCACACTCACATGCACGCTCACATGCACGCACACATGCACACTCACATGCACGCTCACACACACACTCACATGCACGCTCACATGAACGCTCACATGCACGCACACGAGCACACTCACATGCACACTCACATGCACACTCATATGCATGCACACATGCACACTCACATGCACGCTCACATGCACGCTCACAAGCACGCACACATGCACACTCATATGCACGCTCACATGCGCGCTCACATGCACACTCACATGCACTCTCACATGCACACTCACATGCACGCTCACATGCACACTCACATGCACGCTCACATGCATGCACACATGCACACTCACATGCACACTCGCATGCACACTCACATGCATGCACACATGCACACTCATATGCACACTCACATGCACGCTCACATGCACGCTCACATGCACGCTCACATGCACACTCACATGCACGCTCACATGCATGCTCACATGCACACTCGCATGCACACTCACATGCATGCACACATGCACACTCATATGCAGATCTCTGAATATAAACCAGATTCTAAATGAGTTAATAGAAGGTTCAGAAAATTTGCTCAGAGTCAAAAGGACAAGGGAAGCTCAGGTCAATCCAGTTTTGCTTGGAATCCATTGCTCCTCGTGAATATTCCTTATTATTTTTTTCCGATCTATGCACCCCCCACGAAGACAAAAAGAAGAAATTGTAAATGTCATCGACCCGAACAGGGTTTGCGGGATCCGCTGACAGATGTCACTCAAAGTTGGTGATGACCCCCGGGGTCTCCTTCTGCCGGCCGTGCAGCCAAGTGTCAGGATGTCAACCCTTGAGCCGAATTCGAGGGACCTCATGGTGAATGTTGGGGTACATTTTATCTTCTTTTCTGCCGTTGATGAATAAATGAGACCAGACACTGTAGAAGACTGGAACGATCTAGAGAGGGTGCCGTTTACCTAGGGCACATGTGAGTGTGTGTGTTCGCAGATAAAATCAAAATAATGTGAACTCATTGCACACTTCAAAATAATCACACGGTGTGATTTCAATCAAAGTGTCCACAAAGGTCATATGGGAGACGATGCAAGAAGGTTCAGAGGTGAAATCATTACACTATGAGAGGTGTAGACCGATAGTGGATTAATCCACTTGGATGGACTCACTGGGTGTAGACTAATAGTGGATTAATCCACTTGGATGGACTCACTGGGTGGTGGCTGCAGCAGGTGGGTGGTGGCTGGAGGAGGGGTCCCTGGGCTGTGCCTTGGGGGTCTCTGTCCTGTCCCTGGTGACAGAGCTCTCTCTGCTCCCTGGTGCCCTGTCCTGAGCTGCTCTCCTCCTCCAGGCCCTGCCGCCATCTTGTTCTGCTCCCCTTGGGCCAGAGCCATGGAGATGGTTCCACCCAGAACCTTTATATTTGGGGAGCCATGGATAGGATCTGGATGTAGGTGGTCTCCCAAAGGTGTTAGCAGCGTACTCTGCAGAATGGAAATCTTCAGAAATAGTAGGATGTTGCAAAGATGTGGTTCGAGTGACGGGTCTTTACTGGGGACTCTTCCCCTTTGGATTCCTATTTTGACACGAGACCCTTTTTTCCCTCATTGGCTCTATCCAGGGATCAACCTGCTCTGAAGTCCTCACAGGCTGTAGACCACACTGTGTAGATTTTCAGCCTTCAGAAATGTGAACTAAATAACCTTTTTTTTTCTTTTTAAGTTAGGCAGCCTCCAGTCACTTGTTATAGTCACAGAAAACACACTGATGTATGTGGTCAGGGTTTTCTTGTCGTACTTGGGCAGGAATCAATGTTCATCCCCAGAGAATAGAAGGGGATTTTATTTCCCCATTGGATTGTGTCCAAATCCTGCTGTTTTATGCTCTCATTTACAACCTGGGCTAATTCCAGGTAATTTTGATAGTTTTCTTTTATGGTTTTTTTATGATGTTGAATATTAGAAAGAGTCTGAGGTAAATATGAGTTTGCTCTCCTCTCCTCTTCTGCGCTAGTCTTTTTAAATATGCACGTTTCAGCCCCAGAAAGAAAAGCATGATCTTTGGGGATTGTAAATGATTTCCACTTCACTTTTCCTTAACTCGGGTGGATTAGACGGAGCGAGCACATTTCGACTTCAATCCTAAGGCTCATCTGTTCCTTTCCATAAGCGCGTAAAATTAAAACGCTCCCTACCTGTTCCACTTGGAAATATCAAACTTTCATGAGTTATTCTGGACCTGAAGCGTTTTACTATCCCATTTAGCGTCTCTCCTGCCGGCCACGGTGACTCTGGACGGAAATCATGGTTGGTGACGGGCGTTCCCAGAGACATTCTGCCCCATTTGTCATATTAACCCGTTTTACTGTTGGACATGGTGGAGTCCGATCGTATTAGGAAGAGATAAAAATGAGTTTAAGGGCAGAGACTGGGAAGCAGCCGACCTCGGCTCAAACAGAAACCGGAGCGTCTTGGAAACCCGGTGCCCACCCCTGGGACCAGGTGCCGCTGTGACCTCCAAGATGATGATGATAATGGAACTTGATGATTAATTGAGATGGTACTAGGAAGAAATCCGCAAAGAATTCGTGGAGAGCATGCATCATCCCGAGCTGTTCCTGGAATGAAATGCGTCTTTTTGGAGGTCAGAAGTCACAAAGAAAAAAATGTCACCAGAATATAAGTCTCAGCACTATCCTTTTATACAGAGTCGACTAATTTCATTGAATTTTCTATTTTATTGTTGACTTATTTGATGATGTACTTGTTGTGCAAGGCTGGGGATCGGAACCCGGGACTCTGTGCAATGCTGGGCAAGCACTCGACCATCGAGCTATAAATCTCAGCCTAGTATATTATGATTTATGGAAAACCTGCTGGAAATAGATTGAACTTTAGAAAAATCCCGCTTTAACAATGATAATTGAAAATGGAAAACGTTCCTGACTATTTCTAGGGAATTAAGTACAAATAGATTAAAGGCTTCCTTTAATGAGGAGAGTGCAGAATCCTCCACATGCAAAGAGCTGTCCTTGTTCAATGCACCAAACCTCTTTGCCTACGAGAATGCAGAATCCTCCACATGCAAAGAGCTGTCCTTGTTCAATGCAGCGGAACCTCTTTGCCTACAAAATGAGTGACTGTTTGTGACAGATCATAGCCAGGGGCACTTTCCTTTATAAAGATATCAAAGCCCTTTGCTCTGGGCAATGTGGCCCGGTTGCGAATTTCTTCAGAGTATCATCTCAGTGATTCATCCAGTTCCATTATCATCATCATCCCCCACCCACTGAGCAACACCCCCAGCCCTCATTTTATTTTCTTAATCCACTATTTCGTCCTTCCGTGATTCATTGGTAGCAACAACCACCACCACTTATTTTCTTAAATTGCAAGTGACCACTTTGGATCTTATTAAGTGCAATCCCAGATCCAGTGCCAATTTGGAAAGGAAGGCTTGGTTGGTCTCTTTTTGGATTCAAAATCAAATTCTAAAAATCAAAAGGAATCTGAGAACCCGCACGGGGAAACCGAGCTAAAATCCCAAATCATATTCAGGGAATTAAAAGTACCATCCAGCTTCCAAATTGCAGATTTTTTGTTAACGATCACCTTTTTGTCCAAACCCCGCTGGGGAACCGTCGTCCTGGGTGTATAATATTCCAGTTCCCACAGGGAAATATCTGGGCAAAGGACAGGTGTCCTTATTAGTCCCATTTCCAGCCATCCCTGCCTAGGTATGCAAATTCCACCCAGCAGAAGCTCATTTCTCAATCTGCATTGCAAATGCTGCTCATTTGCATGTGGACTCTCTCCAGGTGTCCCCAAACGGGATTCCAAGCTTCGAATGGCCGATGGCTCCTGATTTCCATAACACGGATGGGACGTCCTCAGGAGATGATCCACGCGTTGGTCCCAAGCTCAGGAGCACTTGGCCACCGAGATCCTGTCTCAGTTCCCAGGTGGGAAGAAATCAGACGGAGGTGCCCCGGGTCTTCCTAAGGCATTAAGGAAGCCACCCAACTGGACCCCATTGCAGTTCCCCATGCAAAGAGTTGGGCGGGGAGTTTTAAATTTCTGTGCAGATTCCTGCAACTTGACACCACGGTGTCACGGTGTGAGAGACCCCCAGCCTCCGAGCCCTCTGCAAAGGATACCTCTGGGTGCTACAGAGTTGCAAGGCCAAACCCAGGAATTCACACGGTTGCCATGAACACGGGTGTAAATGGCAGTGGATGGCCAGTACAGTTGCTGGTCAGTTCATGATCCAAATGAATACTACGCAATCATGTAAAAGCAAAGCAGGAAACAGCCCCAGCCCAGGCATGACTCGCGGCATCATCCGATGACGGATCCCAGCAGATGGGTGACAGATGGCCCCTCGCCCGTCTCTCATTCCCCTGCCCCTTCTGTTTTGTAAGAAGAAGAAGAAGAAGACGTGTCATGGAGCTTCACTAATCGACCTATTTGCTTCTAATTCTCTGATTCATTGACTTTAAAAAGTTGGGTAGGAAAAGTGCATACAGCTGGACTCCATTGTGTGCTGATAGATTTGGGAGGATCACTAAGCAAGTTTCAAATGCAGTCTATTTTAGACTTTTTTTTTTTTTTTTGGTACCAGGGATTGAACTCAGGGACCCTCGACCCCGGAGCCCCGTCCCCAGCCCTGTTTTGCATTTTATTTAGGGACAGGGTCTCCCTGAGCTGCTCAGAGCCTCCCTTTGGCTGAGGCTGGCCTCCAACTCACGATCCTCCTGCCTCAGCCTCCTGAGATGCTGGGGAGACAGGAGTCCTTCTTGCACTGAACAATGCGTGGAAGTCGCAGATACCGTGCCATCGTCCTCATAATAATAACGAGTGTATAATTCGGGGAATGGTCAAAATCAAGGGCTTTTTTTGTGCAATTCAATAATGAGTTGCTTCTTTTTTTACAAGTAGCTCTTTGTTTATTTAGCACCGGGGGGGGGGTGGTGTGGGACAATCCAAACGGGTGGAATCGCACGTGCAACCTCTGGTGCTTGACCTATGGGCAGGGAGGAGCCAGCCCTGCCCATGCCTGGACCTGGAGCTTGCAGCCTCCACACCTGGGGGGGATAGATCTCTACTATTGCAACCACCCAGGCTATATTGGTGTTTGCTGAGACACTGTGTGCAGGCACAATGGTGGATAAGGGGCCGCTAGGAACGGGCTGGTCCAGATCAGCCTAAATGGTGTCATTGGTCATCGCAGAGAACGGCACCGAGGCGGTGGAGCCTCTAGGAACGTGTTGGCCGGAGCCCATTTGGGAACATCTCCTTGGAAAGCAGAGGACGCCCCTAGAAATCGGGTTTAGGGGTGGACGTGCCAATCGACCTCAGCAGCCCCCACCCGGAGCGTGGTTCCAAGAGATCACCCTGGGGCTGAGCCATCACCAACCCTGTGTCCCCCCCCAGGATTGGCAATGCCACGTCATGTCACATGAGTCCCGTGGGCACAGCAAGGGTCCTTGCTAACAGGGGTGCAAACAATTTGGCAGAGAGTGCGGCATCTTTGCATTTCCTAAGGCAGAGCCTTCTGTAATGTTTAAATCTAAGCGATCACACCTGCCTCCTTAGATATTGATCATTTCTTTATGTTGAAAACATTCTAAATATTTTCTAGAGTTTTTTTTTTTTGAAACATCTGCCATATAATTGTTTTATATAGTTACCAACCTGTGCAACAGTACCGCGGAACTTCTTAATGCCATATAACTCCATCTTGGCATCCACTCCTCCTTCCCTCTTTCCCCCTTCCAGGAGGAAATTCAAATATAATTAAATAAGCATAATTTGAAGGCCCAGATGATGTCATCATGCCCAGGAAATATAATGAAATATAATAAAAGAGTTGCATTCTTCTGCAGAACGAAAGTACAATTGAACAAAAAATGTCAGCAATTCGGCTGCTTTAGGTTGTTGAACCTGATAAATGTTCTGCGCAGCTCAGAGTTAAAATGAAGGAATTTGGTGCATTTCCTCGGAGCATAAATTCAGACTCGTTACAGTTTTAGTAATTTGCATATAAAAAAGGTAAATATTAGTGTGTTTTTTTTTTTGCATTTGCCAATAATATCGACTCTCTGCTTAAAGTGCACTGTTTTTTTTTTCCAGGAAGACAAAGCTGTAGCCGAATTTGCTCATTTTCACGTAAGCAAAATTGTTATTAATGTAAAACAAATGCATCGCATCTGGTTAGACTTTTCATTTGCTTGGGTATTTGGGAACACGACGTCCCCCAAACCACCGTGGATCCCTCCGGCCGGCAAAATTCTGACGTCTGAGATGCCGTGAGCTGCCGGCAGGTGGGGCAAATGGATATTCCCACTGGATTCGGGAGGCTGAGGTGGGAGGATCCCAAGTTGGAGGCCAGCCTCAGCAATTTTAGGACACTAAAGCTCAAAATTTTAAAAAATAAAATAAAGTGAAATAGAATTAAAAGGGCTGAGGATGTAGCTCCATAGTAGTGCAAAATAAAAGCACGTCTCATCAAGCCCATGAAAAAAGGTGATTTAAAAAAAAAAGCACTCATGTTTTTACACGGAGCAGGTGATTTTGCACACGTGGAGACATATTTTTCCTTGCAAACTATTATATTGATGTTGATGAGAGTATTCGAGGAAGCTCAATGCAAATGTTGTTTTGAGAGAATTTGGGGCCGTCTTTAAATCATCTAAAAATGATCTGAAAACACACGCAAAGCTGACCTGATGCGCTCATGGTCACCCACGGTCCTTATTCAGAAAGTGGCTCAAGTGAATTGCACACTCACCAGGAGATAAGACAGAAATTGGCTGGGGCTGGGCACCTTTGTGCACACACCTCTGATCCCAGCAGCCTGGGGAGGCCGAGGCAGGAGGATCGCGAGTTCAAAGCCAGCCTCCGCCAAAGCGAGGCCCTGAGCAGCTCAGGGAGACCCTGTCTCTCAATAAAACGCAAAATAGGGCTGGGGACGGGGCTCAGGGGTCGAGGGTCCCTGAGGTCAATCCCTGGTACCAAAACAATAAAAAAATGCTAGTTAGGAGTCCAGTCAGATATCAATATACTTCTGTGACAATTGCTAAAAAAAAAAAATATTTGACAATGACAACTGTCGACAGGGACACAGGATCTGGGTCCCTTATATTGCTGACAGGTAATTAAATAAAGTGTAGGTGGAAAAGAGTCTGTCCATTTTTTTTTTTTTTACAAAAACTAAACGTTCCATTTGCGTGAGACCCCCAAACGGCATCCGTGAACATTTATTCCGTAAAATCTTGCCTTCATGTGGTGCGTGGAGAACGTGTGCGCACCTGTTGAGAGCAGGCTCCTCTGTGACAGGTGAACATGGGGACAAGACCCAGGGGTGTTTTCTTGGGTCCCTAGTAGCTCAGGGGGTGCTCTGCAGCCATCAAAGGATGTTGGCGGCTGACTTGGCCCCGTGATTTTTTTTAATTTAGATTTTTTTTTGGAGGAGCTGGAGCCTTGTGCAAGCAAAGCAAGCTCTGGACCCCCCGAGCTTGATCCCCAGGCTGACCCTGTCATTTTGCAAGATGTCCCCATCGGGAGGCACCAGAGAGGTTGCAGAATAGATCCCAATCATTTCTGATACCTGCAAATATCTCTGCGATTTTCTGAAAATAAACTGTGCGTTTAATAAAAAATACAATTCTTACCGAATTTTTACTAAATGTGCATTTAATCAAGAAACAATTCCCAGAGACATTCACTGTGGATCCTTGTTCTTTGCTGAGTCGTGCACAGGAAAAAAAGAAATTCAGAGGAGAGAAGGTCGCAAGCGTCGGCTGTTCTGGGCTGAGGCTATCTTTGGTTCGGTCTCGGTTCTTGGAAAAGTGACTCATTAACCATTTCTGTCGTCGGTGGTGCCCCAGATTCTCCAAAACGAGCGGCTATTTCCACGTCAGAAACCAGGTCCCCAAGTCAACTTCATCAGCAACACCTCAGGTCGAACGTGGTGACGACGTGGAGCCCGGTGAGACTTGCTGGGCTGTGACCCGTCATGGGTTTGTACCCCAGATGGACACCCGTGTGCATCGAGAGGTTCTGCCGAGAGGCACAAGTCCCAACTCCAAGGCCGAGAGAGAGGGTCCAGTTTTCGGCCACTTCTTTGTTCCACGAGGGCTTAATGGATCCAGTAACGTCCACCCACCGTGGTCCCCCCTTCAAATGTTGGTTTCTTATGGAAATATCCTCAGGGCCACGCCCAGAAACAGTTGAGTAGCTGCCCACATGTGTCAGGCCGTTTCCGTCACTATAACAAACATCTGAGACAATCAACTTATAGAGACAAAAGGTTTATATTGGCTCATAGTTGGGGAACTTTCCAACCATGATCCATTGGACCTGGTTATTTGGACCTAAGGTAACACCGGGTGGTTGCTAAACCTTCCACGTGCATCGCTAACCCTTGCCTCCTCCACGCTCCTCATTTGGGCAGGGACATTGGAGATCACATAACACCAAAGAGATCGCCACCGTGGAAAAGTCCTGTGTCCCCAACTATAGCGGAGAAAAAAAAGTATCCTAACAAAACCTTCCCCGTGGCAATTTGGGTGAGCAGAAAGGTACACTCGTGCAAAAACCAAAGACATACGTGGAGCTATTTGTTACAGCAGCTACCTTTACCTACGCTGACTGATACACAAATGCCTAAAGATCGTTATCCTCTCTGTGTGTCTCATCACGTCAGCAACAGAGAATATGTAGAACTGAATAGGGTGGAGTAAAACCATTTTTGAAAGTTTTTTTAACCATTTGGAAACCAGGCAGTTTACAGCGCCCTTGACTTTACTCATTCTTCTCTCCGTGGACATTCAGCTAGCCACTTGAGGGGTGCGATGGCCTTCAAATCTCCACGACCCCATCTCATTACTGAAACATGTTCAGAGAGAAGAAGGTAAATTTAAATATTAAACTTAGGAATTTGTGGGGCAATATATATATTTTTGTTTTTTGGTCTCTGGTGTCGGGAGAGTAGTAATTGGTGCTGTGGTTGGAACTGAACTGACCCACAAAGGCCAATAACACTCGGTTTCCATCAGGTGGCGCTATTGAGCAATGATGGGCATTTGAGGGGCGGGGCTTAGTGGGAGGAACTTAGGTCATTGGGGGTGTGGCCTATGGAGGGGATCTTAAGACCTTGGTCCCCTCTCTCTCTCTCTCTCTCTCTCTCTCTTTACCATCTGGCTGCCAACGGGCCAGACATTTCCCACCTCGATCCTTTCTGCATCTCCATGACCCTAAAAGCAAAAGCCTTCCATCCACGGACCCAAATCTCCTAAACCAAGAAGCTCAGTGAACAATTTTTTTCTCTGCTAAGTTGCTTATCTCAGGTGTTTTGTTCCAATGACGGAAATCTGACCGACACATGGCAGTGTCTGTACATTATTAATGAATTCATAAATTCATGAGTGTATGTCCACTGTTTGAATGGATGGACCAACACGGACGGTCTCCTGGTACTTTGGAACCCCAGGGGTTCTTAACCACTGAGCCCCGTCCCCAGCCCTTTTGTATATTTTATTTAGAGACAGGGTCTCGTTGAGTTGCTCAGGGCCTCATTCAGTTGCTGAGGCTGGCCTCTAACTTGGGATCCTCCTGCCTCAGCCTCCTGAGGTGTAACTCGCCGTGCCCAGCATTGATGGACGAGCACTCGATTCAGTGTGCAATCAGAGTTGGCGCCATCAACCTGGTCAATGCATCTCACTTTTGGTCATGAATGTAGAAGCCCAAATGGTCTTTGAGGGTTTGAACTGACCGCTTTTGGACTGTGGTATGCATTCACCTCCACCTGCTCTTTCCGTCAGGCGTAGAAAGGCTGATTGCAGAATGGGTTCGTTCTACGAGTCGTGTCGCACAACATCACCAAGATAACGGCCCTCAAAGGTCAAGCACCTGGCTTTTAAGTTTTATTTTATTTTTCCTTGCTGCAACGTTGCTTATCAGAAGTGGATTAATGTCATTACCGAAAAATGAAGTCACATCAAATAAATCATGTCGCGGGTAATGGAGCATGGAGACCTTCCTGTTTGAATTTGGACGACGTTAAGGTTAACTGTGGGCAGACATTTACAAGGATTGACTTCTGCTTAGAAAATTGAGTTTCCTGGTTCTCTCTAGAACCACAGCAGCATCCCCAGAAGAAACTGGAATTGAAAAAAAGAGGAAGTTAGAGTGGCATGCGGTGGCCCACGCCTGTCATCCCAGCAGCTCGGGAGGCTGAGGCAGGAGGATCGCAAGGTCAAAGCCAGCCTCCACCAAAGGGAGGCCGTATGCAACTCAGGGAGAACCTGTCTCTCAATAAAATGCAAAATAGGGCTGGGGACGGGGCTCAGGGGTTGAGTGTGCCTGAGTTCAATCCTTGGTACCATAAAAAAAAAAAAATAGACCATTTTTGGGAGCGTGTGGGTTTCATTGCCTTGAGCCTCCCTTTCTCCTGAATTCGACGTTGCACCATTTTTCCAGCAGACTTTGACCTTTGGAAGCGGTGTTTGGTCTTTCTTGCCGCAAGTACTTGTCGTGCTGTGTTCAAGAGCAGAAATGGACGCCCTGTCCCTGTTAATGAAGATTGAGAGCCCCCCTCACCACACACAGGGATATTTTCGGAGGCCCCTTGCTTCTTGAGAGCTGCGTGAGATTCCTAAGACGGATGCCTGCAGGGGTTCGCAGGTACCGCCTGGCGCGGCTGCAGAAGGAGAGCCATTTGTCTTTTATTAATTAAACGTCAGTTTATTAAAAGAGGCTCATTCTGCTTATCAGAACCCATTCATAGGAAGGCGGCGTAAAACACCCCAAAATAGCCTGGTGAGAAATTGGGTGTGGGAGAAACCTGAGCCTCGCAATCGGTGCCTCTGCTCAAACTGGTCAGGAATAAAAATGAAATAAAATAAAATAAAATAAAATAAAATAAAATAAAATAAAATAAAATAAAATAAAATAAATAACACACGCGCTGGCTGCAGATGAACAGAGTGAATATTTCAGTATTTGAATATAAAAAAAAAATACAGTGCTCCGTGGTCAATTTAACTCTGTTTTGAAAGTGTGGGAAAATGGAAAATGAATGGGATTTCTAGCCCCTTTTCCTTAAAGGTGAAACGAAATTTCTAGAATAATGCATGAATAAATGTATTTGAGAGTGATTCGATTCATGACCCTCTTTTTTTTAAATTTTCTCCTTGCGAATTGATGGGCTCACGAGGGCAATCCTAACAACTTGAGAGAAGGAAACAATTCTATGTCCTTAGCGTAACCTGATGATGAATTTAAAAGGAGAAATATGGATTTTGAGGGTCAATAGGAGTAATCGGTGCGATGGATGGAACTGCACGGACCCAGAAGGCCACTAACACTCGGTTTCCATCAGGTGGCGCTATGGAGCAATGACGGGCATTCGAGGGGCGGGGCTTAGTGGGAGGAATTTAGGTCATTGGGGGTGTGGCCTACGGATGGGATCTGGGGACCCTTTTTAAAGGGAAATATCGACATGGATGCAGGACCTTTTTCATTTGACACCGAGGAAGTCCCAGAAATTTTTTTTTTAAAAAACCACCTTTCCAGCATTTCTGCTTCATCCCGGCCACCCTCCAAGCATGCGATTCGACTAATTCGATGGGCAACTTCCTTTCTTTTGTGACTCGGTCTTGTGAATTTTTGCACGACGCCCTCTAGACCTGCAGAAACCAATTTAAAAGGAAAAAAAAGAGAAATGACCAGCATCCCCGTGCGAATAAATAGCCACGAGGAACTGAGTTCTTTCTGTTTCTCTCTGTGGTTTATTTATTCCCCGTGCCGTGTCCCCGGGGAGCAAACAGGGACCCCCCCAGGTGTCAATCACCGAACAGGCAGCGCTGGTCCTCGGGTGATCTGCACCAGGGCTTCGACCTTTGCTTTTAAAGCAATGTCCTTCCAAGTCGGGCTTCACCTGCAAAGCCAAACCGACAGATATTTCTCATTTGTACACCTTTTTTTTTGATGCCCCTGTGGATGTTTTCATGATCCAGCTTTGGAACATAGAAAATAAACATTCGCGGGGAGCCTCCACAGAGATGGACAGAAAGGTCTTGCAAAAACCCATTAATATGAATGCTGCACAAAACGGCCCCATACACAGCTCAGAAGAAAACGCAGTGAGTTTCGTCGCTGGTTTGGGTTAGAGAGGCTCTATCTGCACGCGCTTTGCATCCAACAGTTGTGATTAATTGTCCGAATCCAACAAGTTTCCCTTGGAAGGTTTTCATTTTGCATCTCTCTCTCTCTCTCTCTCTCTCTCTCTCTCTCTCTCTCTCTCTGATGCATAAACAGTTCCTCACGTAGGATGACCTCAACATGCAAATTTCGGACTTTATGATGGTGCAGAAACATGATCTTACCATGATTCTGTTCTTCGTGGTTCATACTGTTCCCAACTCATCACACATAACATTCAGCTTATTCTATAATATTCTGTGGGTGAGATGGTTTTGCTGGACTCTAGGGTCATATCAAGTGGGTTGGGCACATTGGAGGTAAGATACTTCCAAAGGTATTTCGTCTCTTGGGTGTAAGAAGTGCATTTGTAAACGTACAATATTGTCCCGCCACAGTTCGTGCGTGAGACCGTGCAAGAGGTGAAATGGTTTCTAAGTGGATTAATCCACTTGAATGGACTCACTGGGTGGTGGCTGCAGCACGTGGGGTGTGGCTGGAGGAGGGGGTCCCTGGGCTGTGCCTTTGGGGTCTCTGTCCTGTCCCTGGTGACAGAGCTCTCTCTGCTCCCTGGTGCCCTGTCCTGAGCTGCTCTCCTCCTCCAGGCCCTGCCGCCATCTTGTTCTGCTCCCCTTGGGCCAGAGCCATGGAGTCGGCCAGCAGGTAGTTTGTGGAGTAGCTGAAATAGTAAACCAGATATTTTTATTGCAGGGACTGGTATTTCTGCACTATACTTGCGCATACACACACACAGACACACACACACACACACACACACGCACATGCATGGCACACAGGGACTTGTGGATGACTTACACACATGCCCAAATGAGTTCCGTTCTCATGTGCAGCTGCAAAGTCAGCTTGAATACGTCATATGCACATTTCAAAAAACTTAGCTTGGGCCCATGCTTGTAGTCCCAGTGAGCTGGGAGGCTGAGGGAGGAGGATGGCAAGCTGAAGGCCAGCCTCAGCAACTTAGTGTGAGGCTCTGTGACTCAGGGAGACCCTGTCTCTAAATAAAATACAAAATAGGGCTGGGGACAGGGCTCAGTGGGGGAGTGACCCTGGGGTCAATGTCCAGCACCAAAAAAACTATGAAATAAAAAATGATCCGCGTTCACACCGCCGTGCAACCTGAGCCTCAGGTAAGACTCAGCGTCTTTGCTGCTCACGACCTTTACAACCTTTTCCCTGGGTTCCACGAACAAATCTGCTGCCATGAACTTTCAGAAATAAAAATAACGTGGTTGATAAGAACAACAGCTTCTGATATTCTGCAGCGCCGCAGGACACTGTGATTGACGGTAATTAACGGGATATGTCCAAAGAGCTGACCCGGAGGACGGTGGATATTCGTATCACAGAAAAAAAAAAAAAAGAAAAGAGAAACAATTAAAGTGCACGGTGACAGTTGGCCAATTATCCTGCATGGAAATATCACATAAATGTGTGCAATAATTGATTGGAAAATGGAGCTCACAGGACTGTGTGTCCGACTGCCTGTCCATAAAATTTAAAAAATAAAACAAACTTATTTTTGGTACCACCAATTGAACATATGGCTGCTTTCTATTGAACTATAACCGATTTATTTATTCATTTATTTATTTATTTAAATTTATTTATTTACATTTGGAAACAGGGTCTCGCCTCACTGCAAAGTGAGGCCGGCCTCCAACTTGCCATCCTCCTGCCTCAGCCTCCCCAGTCACTGGGACTGCAGGTGGGCACCACCAACATCCCTGCCTCGGACGTTTTTTTTTTTTTTTTTTTTTAATTTTACTGTTCTTTTCAGTCACTTGGAAAAATGGAAGAGGAACCGAGACTGCAGCTTTTCCTTGTGACCGCAAATGTCCCCATGTCTTACCAGGAACGCATCTGGACTCTCCCCCCAAAGCGATGAACAGGTCGAGCATCAGTGGACAGGACTCTGGCCGCCCGGAGCCAGCAGAACACGTTGGACTTAGCCAAGTCGCGACTTTGCCATCTCTGTCGAGAGGGGGATGCCTGTGCCCGGATGGAGCATCAGGTCACCTCTCGTTGTCCACCAAAGGGACACACAGGGCACCTATCTTGCTCATGCACTTTTTAATTTCTTTGAGCATTTTAAGCTATTTTTTTTTTAAATTTTAGAAACATGCAGGATCATCCCCGAGGCGTGGGTAATGACAGGAACGATCTGGGTGACGGCGTTGCAGAATTTACCACCGGGCACGCCATCGGGTGGTACCTCCCCCAAATGCAAAAGACAGAGGTGGAAGGGCTCACGGGTCACACTGCCTGATTGTGCTCCCCAGGACGTATCGACCTCTCTGTTCACGAAGGAAATGAGGCGATGTGTTTGACCTCTGGGTTCTGAAGGTGAAGGGGACGCCCCAAAAGCAGACAAGTCCCTTTGGTGTCTGTGCCCTGCACGGAGGGGCTCACTCTGTGGATGCACCTGTCCGTCCACCTCTTGCAGCGTGGTCTGGCTCATTGTGGAAGAGGCTCGGAATAGGCGTCCATCATCCTCCGAGCCACTTAGACGTTTCTCAGTGATTTGCAGACATGTCACCCAGCTGAGGCACCGTGCGCTTGCCAATTTATTTCTTTACACGGGTTCATAGCAATTTGCCCCAAATAATCTCATTTTCCGTATATCGGAGGGTATGTAGGAAGACTCAGGGAGCCAAACTAACGTGAGTGAACCTTTCTGTGGGTGTTTATCTGGTTCCTATCGTCCTCCGTGACTCATCCCGTTTGCAGATTTTTTAAGTGTCCTGACCCATCAACTGGCAGGTTCTCCCTGATCAGCTGGTAACGGTCTCTATGGGGGATGAAAATAAACCCCGGGGCTCTGCAGAGTGTCTCCACAGAAGCACGTTTTGCAGAAATGTGTTTCTGAGTCTAATGTTGTTGTAGGATTTCTTGGTACCAACACCCCGGGATGTTTCCCATTGCAACATTGAATACGGAGCAATTTTATCGTTTTAAAAACTCTTTATGTTTTAAAGACATTTGGATCCTCTGATCCCAGCATGGACCAAATCAGTAGGAAACTCCTGAACCACTGGACCCCTGAGCCCCGTCCCCAGCCCTATTTTGCATTTTATTGAGAGACAGGGTCTCCCTGAGCTGCTTAGGGCCTCCCTTTGGCGGAGGCTGGCTTTGAACTCGCCATCCTCCTGCCTCAGCCTCCCGAGCCGCTGGATGACAGGTGAGCACCACAGCACCCGTTTTGTTCTGCTTCCCCTTGGGCCAGAGCCATGGAGTCGGCCAACCATGGACCAAACCTTGGACACCGTGAGACAAAAGAAATTTTCCTCCTCTAAATGTTCTTGTAAATTCTTTTGGTCAAAGTGGAGAAAATCTGATTTACAATAGTAGGTATGCAGATGGCAGTGATTATATGCACTAAAGTCCTTGGGATGTGTTTTGAGATACATTGTCTTCCTGTCACTGTCCTCAAGGTTGACCTTGTCCACTCATGACCAATGGAATAGAGGTCAAACTGGAGCTGGAAATCGTATGAAAATCCTTGTGCTTGGATTTCTGCTCAGCATTTGGTGCTAGCAGAGATCTTTGGAGATCAAGGACAAAGACGATGAACTGAATAATTTTGTTTTCTCAGTTGAAAAAAAAAAAATCAGTTCCGTTGTTGAGATGCATTCAGAGCTGCCAACGGTTGAAGTCACCATGAACAATTGCACTTTTCGAAACTGTTGGGCCTCGCCTATGTGTTTAAAAATAAGACAATACTCGCTCTTTCCCGAGGTTCTTTTTAAAGAAAAGCACCGTTTATTTTATCAGGATCTATAAAGGGTGAAAGAAATGCTAGATGAGATCAGAATAAGTGAGGGGGCATCATCTTCTCAACACTTTGGGGGCCTTTCTGTGAGTCGACATTGAAATCGAAGATTTAAAAAAAAAATGAGTCAAAATGAAAGAATCTGTGCCATAAAACAGCATCGTGTGTGGTATCTTGAAGCAAGAATCCCCCGTGTGAGTAGAAAATGCAGAAAATAAATCAGCTTTACATCCAGCTCCTGGGGCACCTGGCTTCTTCATGAGCTGATTAGCAGAGTCTTTTTTCATTGCTACTTGTTCTCTATTCACATTGATGTACAGAAGGAGCTAGAACCAGGTTAAATGAGTGATATTTCCAACAGGGATACTGACGTGTGTCTAAGGGAGGTGACAGCAGACCTTTC